>NC_091196.1:23062521-23341824 GCF_040958095.1 Procambarus clarkii
GGTAAACTTGTACTTAGAGTGTTGAAAGGGTTCGTCCGAGTTAAACCACAAGATAATTATTTGTACAACTACGTCCAAATTCACTAAATTTGAAGTTAAAAATCAGCATTCTGGGATGCGAGAGGATCTTAGAGTTAATTTTTAGAGCACAATGTCCTGAACTGTCAAGTCTGCTGACCACAACTGCTTTGTGGATCAATCTGGAGCACTCCTAAACTTCATCCAAATTTCAGTCCCCACAAGTGTGTGTATTAACGTTTGTGTCTGCACATACACTCATGTGTGTGTCAATATGTATCCAACCGAAAAAAAATTGATGCAGTTTCTAACATTCTATAATATTCGCCTTCATTTAACGTAAGCAAAATAAAGTTTCTCATGGACTAGCAACGCACACACGTTAGTCAGGAAAGTTTCCTTTTATCATAATGATGCGCGTTACTGGAACCCGAGTTATCTATAGTGAAATTCTCCGAAAAATTCTGAAAAATATTAAGGGGAGAGTCATCAAGATTTCTTAAATCAATTTATTAAAAAAGTTGAATTACAAGGCCATGGTAATTACCTTGACCGTAATCAATATATATTCTTTTAATTACATTTTTGGCGGAACAGAAATGCCAGTTTTCACTGACTATTCGAGATCCATGTGTGTAGGTTTTTACTTAATATACTTGCTTGGAAAGCAAATCTGGCATCTTCAATATTTATTTAAATAATAAAATTACCTTTTGTGTGGGCGAGTGCACAGTTGTTAAGATAGAAAAGATAAATACTATGCAATAAAAGGCAGATTAAGGCATTAAAATATAAAACTTCAAGACTACACAGCCGCCACATCCAAAAGCTACACAGACACAGCTTTCCTAAGTGAACCCGCTAAGTTCAACGCGCCCTTAGCGGCCACCCCCGGACGCGAGTATAGTGACAGGTGAGAACATCAAGCTCATCAACTACCACCAGGTCAGCGCCTCGCGGCTCATCTGGGCGATAAAGTCCTCTCGGGTCAGCCCACAAAGCATAGAGAAATTGCACAGAGGGAGCGGCGCGTGATTGGACTTTATTCCCAAATGAGTTGCCGAGACGCGGGGGTTCCAATCACCGCTGCTCTAACCTGTGGCATTTCTCTTTGCAGGATGTGGCGTTTGACGGCGACGCTGCTGGTGGCGGCCCTGGCCTCGGCCACTCCTCAGGGAGGCTACCTGCCGCCACGAGAGGACACGGTCTGTGAACCTGTCACGTCCGTGGTTTATGACACCAGAGTCCAGACCTCCGTTAATGTCCAGACCGTCAATCGTGTCGATACTCAATACCTCACCACCACAGTATTCAGCCAACAAGTCGTGCCCACAGTTATCTATAACACCAGAACTGACACACAGCCACGACTTGAAACAAGCATTGTGCAGCAAACAACAACCTTGTTTGAATAACAGAGTTGTGACACAAACTGTCCCAAGCCCACCACGTCAGGAAGTTGTTTATGTCACATCAGTACATGTAGTTGCACAGATCAGTTACGTCACCAGCACACAGGTGCAAACACAGGTCGTACCTGTGGAGGTGACTAGCACACAGGTGCAGACAGTCCCTCAGCTCGTCACAAACTACCAGACTCAAACTCGACAGCAGACCCAAGTCGTGTCAGTCCCAGGCCGTGACGTAGTACAGACCCGGGTCCAGACTGTGGTTCAGACCTCCATCGCAACGCGTCAACAGCCGGCCAACACGCGTTACGTGACGTCAACAGGCGTGCAACAAGTGGTACAGACAAGCGTCTACCGCGAGCAGGATGTTGTCAGGACGAGCGTGGTCCAGCGTCAACAAGTCATCCCTTACACTTCCGTCAACACCCGTTACGAAAATGCTTACACTACCCGCGAGCAAGTGGTCACCAGCACCAACGTTGTCACTCAGACTCAAGTCAGCACCCAAGTGGTTCCACAGGAGGTGGTGAGAACCCAAGTGGTGCCCACTACCATCTACACCACCATTTACCAGACCCGAGTTCAAGCCTTCACTCAGGTGCAGACCGTGGTCCAGACCCAATATGTCACCCCCGCCCCTGTGGTCCAGACCCGTGAGGAAACCCGGACCTCGGTGGTCCAAGTGCCTGGCCAGGACCGCGTGGTGACCCAACAGGTGGTTCAGACACAGCAGCAACAACAGGTCGTCTACCAGACAGTCAACCAGCCACGACAAGTCACCGTCACACAGACCATTACAGCCACCTGTGGCCAGACAGGATACAACTACAACGCTCCTGCAACTCCCTTTAACTTCGGCAAATAGGCTTTTTTCTACGACTAAAAATTTTAAAGGTTCCATCACAACAAAAATTAACAAATGTAAGCAATATAACACAAAATCCGATTTCTAGTTCTGTATTTCATGTCTTTCGTCATAAAACGCTATATGGAAAATGTTATATTTATGTAAAAAAATATAACCAAGTATTATAATAATCGTCGTTTTATTTAATGTACATTCGGAAAATATTGATATAACCTTCCATATGCTTGTTAAAATTGGAAATGATTAAATGGAATATTGTAATATAATTTGATAGTCTCTGTCACTTATCAATAATTAGTTCATAACATGACTTCTTAATCAGGATGAAGGTGCTGGTGGCGCTGGTGGTGCTGGGGTGTGCTGCGGGGGTGTCCCTTCACCGACCACAGCGACAAGTGTTTGGCAGTAAGTTATCTCTCCAGTCATCTCTGGGCGGCTACCTTCCACCACGAGAAGAGCCCTGCCAGCCGTCAACCGTCTACCGTACACAGACACAGTACTCCACCCAGGTCATCCCCTCCACCGTCTACAAGACTGACGTACAATACGTTACCCAGACGTCTGTACGCACTCAGCAGGTCTACACCACCATCTACTCAGAGATCGTCAGAACCCAAGTGGTGCCGTCCATCCAGTACCAGACAGTGACCGTCACCCGTACCCAGGACAACGTCCGCACACAGGTCATCACTCTACCTCCCCAGGTCAACTACGTCACACAGACGCAACAAGTCGTCAACACACAGGTTCAATACCAGACCGTATACTCGACCCGCATTCAGCAAATACCATCAACAGTTACCAGGACTGAAGTTTCTACACAAGTGGTTCCTCAGCAGGTAATCAGCACAGTCTACCAGACCCAGTATGTGACCAGCACCCTGCAGCTTCCTGGACAGACCCGCACCATAGACAGTACCCAGTACAGCACCATCTACTCCACCGTGGTGGTGCCCGCTCAGGACGTGGTCAGTACAACACAAGTTATCAGGACCAACGTCGTCACCCAGACCATCACCCAGCCAGGCCAGACCCAGTACATCACTTCCACCCAGGTGGTTCCTGTCACCACCACCATCTACTCCCAGGTGGTGGTCACCAACACCCAGACACAGTACGTGACCCGCACCCAGGTACAGCAGGTGGTCTCCACCTACTACAGTACACAGCAGGTGCCCGCAGTTTATCACCAGGGCAGTAACTGTCCCACAGGAGGTGGTGAGGACCCAGGTATCAACACAGGTGGTGCCCACAACCATCTACACCCAAACAACAATTCCTTCAGCAGTGACCCTGCCCGGCCAGACCCAGTACATCACCGTCACCAGAACCTCCGTCAGCACCCAGCAGCTGCCAGGCCAGATCCGCACCCAGTATCAGACCACAACCATCTATAACACCAACTACGTCACCTCAACCGTTGTCAACCAGCAGTACAACACCGTGACGGCCACCAGTACCTACCAGCCCACCTGCAGCACCGGCTACAACTACCCAGCACCTGCCCAAAGCTTTAATGCCCTGGGCTAGCAACGGTAACCTATGATGTCCACACAATATATAAAGTTTGTACTGCTAAATGCTTAGAGCATAACTGATCTTCATCATTTACATGTGTGCACTCTAATATTGGAAATCACTTTCACAAGTACTCCTTCTTGAGTTTAGTAAATTTACTAGCAAAATTAAATATACACTAACCTCTGTGTATGTTATGAGCATCTTAATGTGAAAATCTGATGTATCTGATGTATATTGTTGGAACTTTTATACATGCTACCAAATTTCCTGTATATGAATCTCTATATGACAAAAAATGTACATGAACAATATATAATAAGACTGAAGTCTGAGAATAAGACTTTCATTAATATAAAATATTTAAACAGTCCACGAATAGTTCTTTATATTTCCCTATTCATATTGTTAGTATATTCAACCTGGCTCCATAACAGAACATTTCTCCATATTATTATACTGAATTTATACCTCATAAAACCTTAAAAAAGGTCACGTTTGGTTGCTGTTTTCACACACAAACAAGCTATATAATGAAGGTTGAACACCTTTAATGAGCAATTGTCTCGGGTTTGAGAGCCAAATGCATGGCAAACAAGTTTTTTTTTTAGTTCAAGGGAGGTTCCCAACCTCAAGCACTAGAACAACATGGCCTTAACTGAGACGAGAGGTCAACTATGGCACCTGAATCGTCTTCAAAGAGTCCTCGAGCCACACTCCATCTGGTCCCCTGTTCGGGAATCTTTCCCAAGTCCTAGCCACGGAGATCCAGACTGAGGCACCTCATCCTTCTACCTCCTCCAGAGAGTGCTGACTCTACTAAACCATGACAATTTATGAATAAATTTACTGAATTATATTGACTTGTGGGAGCGTCCAACTCGGCCTCTCTCACCACATCCACGTATTTTGAGAATTAGATAGGTACTATTAGTGGTCAACTCATGAAAGTAGGCTATCCAGAGTGGTTTCTAGACCAGGCCATGACAATTTCCCTAAGATAAATTTGTATTAAAGTGCCCCCTCTTATTAAACAGGTCAATCCACAAGCGACCATAGCAATCCCATACTTGTGATAAACTCGAACACACTTTCCAGATGAGACGTAACACAGGGCCTCACGGCTGAGTGGACAGCAGCTCGGTGTGCGTAGTCATAAGGGTTCGGGTTCAGTCTCCGGCGGAAACAAATGGGCATCGTTTCTTTCACTCTGATGTTCCTGTTCACCTAGCAGTAACTAAGAACCTAGGAAGTTAGACAGGTGGAGATGTGTGTGTGTGAAAATTATGATTAAGGACCTGTCCGAAACGCTATGCGTGCTAGTGGCTGAACAAGAATGTTAAAACTCTTGTATATATAAATAACAAAAAAATAAATAAACAGGGGGATGACTCGGGTAATGATTAACTGCCCTAATGACAATAGTTAACGGTTAATGACAAAGAAAACACACTACAGAGGAGTCAGGGGTTTAAGCAAAGCCGTCACTTCAATATGTGCCCGGGTCAGTAGCTACCTGTTCTTGTCAGTAACTGTCCTTCGTTGGTGGTTAACAAACGCTGATGGCGGGATGCTGACCCAGCATGTGACCGGGTCCACTCCCATTCCTCTAAAGATGTCCCTCACACTTGTTAATACTGATGAGGCTCTCACTTTGGACACCCACATATTCAGTGTTTATTTTTTATTTTTTATTTATTTTTTTTTTGGGGGGGGGCTCAATTGGTGTTTATCATCCATTACAAAATTTTTGTTTCTGTCTTGCCATAGTTGGAGGCCAGATGCTAACTTCACCCAATATCTCTCAGTAATGCTGTTGGGTACATGCTCAGAATAGTCAGGTCTAGACAGGCGTCAAAGGAAGGGGTGCCACGCGACACTGTGCCAACCCCCCACCCCCACCCCACCCTACCCCCAAGCTTAATCTCGCAGTACCACTAACTTTTGCTATAATTTGTCATATAAAACGTTTTGCACTCATCACACGATAATTTAAAATAAATTTTGGATTTTTCTTTTCCAAAACAGCAAGTTAAGGGTCCTCTGGTAAGTTATGAGGGCAGGAAGTTCTCCTAAAGTTTCAAAACGTCATGAAAACCGTTAATTGAAAGTTTCCTCTCCTAATCTAACCGAGTAAGCCGGAGGACTCAAAACAGAAAACGGGACAGTACGTCACTTTCGTCAGACAATTTCATTTCAAATTACGTCCATTTTTGGCCATAAGCGCGCATACGAGCGAAAAGCGACGTAATTTTAAGAGGACGGGTTGCAGCAGTGTCCTCTAATCTTAAGATCTTAATTCCAAGTACTTAAGTATTTTATATTTTCATTTCAGATGCAGTCTTGAAGAGAAGCATAATCACGAAGTGACTAAGCCCCATGAAGTGACAATGGGCTTAATCAGAATCGTGTACGTGCAATCATATACAAAAATGCATTTTCACGTCTTGATCTGAGAAACGCTGACAAGAGCAACCTCATAAAATTAATGTTTTTAAGGGCGTCATCTGTGTGGAGAAAAGGGTTGTCTGCTGCCAGTTGGGCTGTCCTCTGAACTAGCAATAAAGTCTAAAGAACATTAATAAAAGCGACGAATGCTACAGTATTCCTGCCACTATAGCCAAGCTGAACACGAGCCTCAAGCCATAAGCCAATTTATTAGTCCTAGAATGACTATAAAGTACCAAGAGCTATCAACTCTGCTGTGGGTCTCAGTTACTTTTGATTTAATGTTAAACTCGAGACCAATTAAACGCGTATGGGTTATTAAGGCCGCCATCAGAACTTACTCGAACATTCAGCAAATACACTTTTGAGTCCTGAACTATGTTCAGGGCTAAAGTAAACTCTCAGTGTATATACACCAAGAAGATGAGGTACACCTCTGGGTGTATAGCCGTGATGGAGTTACCTTTCTATTTTTAAACTTTTTACACAGGTGCCTTCACCTGCGAGAGGGATGAAGGGCATTCAGTGACTGGTGAGTCAGCAGTCAACATGCACAGAGCAACTGTTTACTTGAGTGACCTGCCTCAAGCGACCACCAAGAAGGTGTCAGTTTAATCAGCGTCTGAGACGGCTGGAAACACTATCAAGAGTCATGGTTCGAGTTGGCCTCGACACTAACATAATTCCGTTGTGCATATTAAGCCGGATACAAATGGCTTTAGAAGTAAACGTTAAAATGGCTAGCAATTCTACACCCGCAACGACCAGAGTGAATATATTCCTTCCTCTCAATGTCCTAAGATAATGGAAAATATTATGAAAATTATAAATATGATAGAAAGACTGTAATGAAACTACTGGATGACATGAACAAATGAAAGAATAGTACTAGAGTTTAACTCAAACAAGTGCAAATTAATGAAGGTAGCTGCTGAGAGCAGGAGGATCGACATAAGGTACCACAAGGGGAAGAGGAAACTCTTTTGGAATTGGATAAAAAAATACTTGGAAGTTGATATTACACCGAACTTGTCACAGGAGGTCCACATGAAACGAATATCAACAGCTGCATATAGAAGGTTCCCCACCATAAGAGCTGCCTTTAGGAATTTGAGAAAAGTCGTTCAGGACCTTGTTTGCCATATATGTCGGACTAACTTTAGAATATGCGGCACCAGCGTGGAAGCTTTATCTCATTGAACACAAAACGAAGCTATAGAAAGCTCAGAGGTATGCCACCAGACTACTCCCAAAGCTCAGAGGCATGTGAGGTATGATTTATGAGTAAACTAAATTAATTATATCTCATGACACTGAAAGAGGCGAAACAGGGAAGACATGGTTACCACATAGAAGATACACACAGGGCAGACTAGAACAGACTAGTTAACATGGACAGCACACCAACAAGAGAACACAGATAGAAACTACGGAAGTCATTCGTACTTGGCACATCTAGAGGGCAGTTTCTTACTCGGATTTCTATCCTGACATTGTGAGTGCGATCCATCCCCGTGGCCTATCCTCTCGCCGAAATAGGGAGTACGAAATGTCTCTGACTTGGTTACCTTTGTCACACAAGATTAACTCATGGTCACTTTACTAGAACAGAGCTGAACCCTACTGTCAAAACTTTTTTGCTTTACTACAGGCACTTATCTCCTCGTAGAATGTCCTGATTTTCCATGATGATCAGATAATTTGCTTTTCCACTATGCTATACGAATTTGCAATACGTAACACGTTTCTCGATAGTAACCTCAGTAAATCCGACTCCTTTCATAGCCAATCACCTTATTCCTGCTCCCGTAATGGAATCCCGAATGATATCTAAGACCTCGTGAATATTCACGACATACCCAGTGCCATGTAGCAACACTGGCTTGGAGGTTTGTCGTGATAATTACTTGCTGACTTACCCTGGATCACTCGCCAACACGTACTCAGAAGCGTTAATTATGAACCAGAGCACCCGAGCTCCAGGACTGACGGCCAGGAGACTCCCACAGTATTCCATTCACCTGGGGCCAGATTCACGAAGCAGTTACGCAAGCACTTACGAACCTGTACACCTTTTCTCAATCTTTGGCGGCTTTGTTTACAATTATTAAACAGTTAATGAGCTCCGAAGCACCATGGAGGCTGTTTATAACAATAACAACAGTTGACTTGGCAAGTTTTCATGCTTGTAAACTGTTGAATAAATGTAACCAAAGCCATCGAAGGTTGAGGAAAGATGTACACGTTCGTAAGTGCTTGCGTAAGTGCTTTCGTGAATCTGGCCCCATGGGCTCTAGGAGACTCGAATCGCGGATATCGCATCAAGTTTTATATATCAGAATTTTGTGTATATTAAAACCTAATGTAGGTTAGGTTAGGTGTTTAGGTGTCTGGCTCCTTTTCTCTGGTCCTCACAAGGAGCATCTGGCTCCTATCAATTAGAGTGTGTCCGTCCTCATTCTCTATGAGTATGAGGACGGGACGTGTGAAACAGGCCGCATGTTGCGTCTTTATATAAACAGGACGCATGTTGGGACGCAACATGCGTCCTGTTTCACACGTCCCGTCCTCATACTCATAGAGAATGAGGACGGACACACTCTAATTGATAGGAGCCAGATGCTCCTTGTGAGGACCAGAGAAAAGGAGCCAGACACAATGTCAGAACTAGAGGGAAGGAGCCTCCACCGTAGCCTAGGAGCCGGCCTCCTAGGCAATGAACCCCCACCGCCCGGTTCTTGGTCTGACTTACGTATCACTGCCCAGCCTGTCAGGATCTGTCACACACTCCTCAGACAGGAATGGTTTTACGCCGCACATCGCAACAAATCAAGGGAGATATAATGACCTGGTCCCCCACAGTGTGTCAAGGTTACATCATACACAGCCACACCAGGGCTTTGGAGCTCATAAACTCTTTAATGTAAATAAAGCCGCCATGATCGAGGAAAGATGAAGAGGTTCGTAAGTGGTTGAGTAAATTACTTAATGAATCCCGGCCCTGGCCACGAAAGTTTGTGTAGGCGAAGTTATACAACGTAACACAACGGTGTAACCTGCACAGCTTGCCACCAGACTTGGAGCAGACTGTAAATGTTAAGTGTCCTTCCCTTCACATGTAGGTGAAGGCGTTGTTCCTGGGGAGGGAGTGACCTGCGACCTGACACAACAGAGAAGACCAGTTTTTACGGCCCCGCCCAGCCACAGCTGACTCCTGAGACTCCCAGACCTGCTAGGAGAAATGTGCCGTGGCAGCGCATTATGTGAACATGTAAAACTCAGCTTAGACGCTGTCTACGGCAGGTGAGGCAGTCTACGGCAGGTGAGGCAGTCCCCAGCAGGTGAGGCAGTCCCCAGCAGGTGAGGCAGTCTACAGCAGGTGAGGCAGTCTACAGCAGGTGGAGACACTTCTCTCCGAGCTGCCTCTATTATGAGTCTGCTCTCCAGCATTTGCTTGCAGGGTCGAGCCGAGGCTTATTAATGGGTTGTGCGAGATTCCCTATTTCTCTCCAAGTATATCTCTTTAAAAAGATAAATGTTTTGATTAAACACACTTTCTCTCTCTCTCTCTCTCTCTCTCTCTCTCTCTCTCTCTCTCTCTCTCTCTCTCTCTCTCTCTCTCTCTCTCTCTCTCTCTCTCTCTCTCTCTCTCTCTCTGTGGGTCTCCCTTGCTGACTGTGAACTAAACTGGGAATATATTAAAAGCTGCGATGATTTTCCGGAATGAGAAGCAAATAAGCTGCGACATTCACACAACCCTCAGCCTGGCCCTTAACTAATAAGAGGCATTTTCTCCTGCCCAATAGAAATCTTTACACAGTGACTCGGTAGAAGAAAACTGGGTTAAATTGAGAACAAAAAAATTAGGTCAAGGGCGAGCTATCTGGGGAGCACGAAACACCAGTGTGTGTGTGTGTGTGTGTGTGTGTGTGAGAGAGAGAGAGAGAGAGAGAGAGAGAGAGAGAGAGAGAGAGAGAGAGAGAGAGAGAGAGAGAGAGAGAGAGAGAGAGAGAGAGAGAGAGAGAGAGAGAGAGAGAGAGAAGCAGAGAGAGAGAGAGAAGCAGAGAGAGAGAGAAGCAGAGAGAGAGAGAAGCAGAGAGAGAGAGAGAGAGAGAGAGAGAGAAGCAGAGAGAGAGAGAAGCAGAGAGAGAGAGAGAGAGAGAGAGAGAGAAGCAGAGAGAGAGAGAGAGAGAGAGAGAGAGAGAGAAGCAGAGAGAGAGAGAGAGAGAGAGAGAGAGAGAGAGAGAGAGAGAGAGAGAAGCAGAGAGAGAGAGAGAGAGAGAGAGAGAGAGAGAGAGAGAGAGAGAGAAGCAGAGAGAGAGAGAGAGAAGCAGAGAGTGAGAGAGAGAGAGAGAGTGTTACTAGCACAGTTTCTCATGCACTACAGTATACCTGTGACATACAAGCAACTTACCACCAGACATAACTGAGTGTTACACCCATCAACACAAGGCTGCGTCACGAGTACCCTCTTGTAGCACTTTTCCGCTCTTGCTCCCTTTAGAAGCCAATGCACATATATCCATTGAGACATTTACCGTGGCGGCACCATGCTGGCGAGACACCCTGGCACTACCACCCGAGCGCTTACCTGCGCCACAATGCTCTACATCGCTACCATCAAATACCATCTATTTCACACATCTGAGGCTCTATCTCTAGCAGAGAATTGTTTTTAACATGTCAAAAACATTTTATCAGTGGTCTGAAAGTCACGTATGTGGTCAACACGTTCCGCTCTCCGTGATTGAGGGCGGGTTAATACGTCCCCTCTCGCCTCCACACCCCTCACAAATGATTTTATTTTAGGTCATTAATTATGCACCCCATACCCATCCTGTGCACGGCAGTAAAAAACAAAAAGTTACAGCAGCACATAATGGGTTCAGGAACTGAGAGCGCGCTAAAACCTCCGCCCCTGACTGGAGGCACTCAAACACGTCTTGAAGTGACAGACTAAGTTCGTCTACAGTGTCCCTGAGATTGCAATTACAGCATAACGGAGCTAAATTAAGTTGAGGACATCATTCAATAACATTCCAGATTAGCTCTACAGAGCCCCAGATTAGATTTAGAAAAACCCGGATTAGATTTACAGTACAAGTCAACATTCTGCAAAGTGTGAACCGCTGCACACATCCCTCGATCAGGGCGGAGATTCATCCAAAACAAGCAAGGACGAATTTTTGTTTACCAGACGACGTCTTAATTTTACCGCCACTTGGGACCAGGAAGTTTGGCGACGACAGGAGGAACGCGACAGTTGACGTCACTCAATCTTCATTGTTGCATCTTCCTTCCCCCTTTTTCTACCCCCTCGAGGTGTTGCTGGGGTGACCTGTCATCCCCCCTAACACTCCCTTCACGTGTTTTGTTAATGGGGCAACTTGCTATTCCCTCGGGGTAACCTGCTATTCCCTCGGGGTTCTCTCTCCCCCACCCCAAGTGTTACTGGTGCTACCATATACTGGAATGACCTGACTCTGGCGTAGCTTCATCAGCACCACAGTGGCCTATACTGCACCTGGACCGTAAAGACCAGCTAGGCCAGTCACCAAGCTATAACATTATCACCGTCATTCCAAGCCAAAAAAGTCGATGAGGACCGTAATGGTTGCTATTTGAGTAATGATGCGTGGGACTCATCTTCTAAGGATAATTTGCCGTTCTCATGCCTCAGGGTCGAGAGGGTTGTCACCTGCACAACCTGTGCACAATGCGCTTGTGTTTCATTAGCCGTCTGGTGACTGGTCAAGGCCACTGCCGTTAGGTACACGCGCCTGCTACAATATATTTGCCATGTGCTTCCACACCTTCAGTTTCAGCACCGCTCCTGTGCCAGGTAAGTCCACTACGGGCTCACCATAGCCCGTGCTACTTGGAACTTGTTCCGAGTAGCTGAATCTATAACAACAACAACTCACCTTCAGTCAGGCTAACCATAGCCCATGCTTCTTGCCCCGCTCCTGTGCCAGGTAAGTTACGGGCTCACCATAGCCGGTGCTACTTGGAACTTGTTCCGAGTAGCTGAATCTATAACAACAACAACTCACCTTCAGTCAGGCTAACCATAGCCCATGCTTCTTGCCCCGCTCCTGTGCCAGGTAAGTTACGGGCTCACCATAGCCCGTGCTACTTGGAACTTGTTCCGAGTTGCTGAATCTATAACAACAACAACATCACTTTCAGTGCTAGACCACTGATATAAAATATAGGGTCTACCACACTGAAAAACGGAAATTAAGTCCTCTTACCCCAATTTACACAGGGATGAGATGTACAGGAATACAATTAGATGTTGGGAACGGTTGAAGGAGGAGTGGGGGAGGTAGGTGACAGTTCAAGGGGGTAAAGATAGGGTACACTTGAAGGGGAAATAAGGGAATAGGGGGATAAATGAAGGGAGAGAAGACAGTTGGAGCGGGGGTGGGGCGGAGAGAGAGGTGGACAAGGGTAAGCGGAGGTGGACGACTAGTCGTGACGGTAGGGATGGGGTTCCGCCCCTTCTCGTGACCTCCTTTGACCTCTAAACGTACTTTCAAGATGACCAGCAAAATAACAAATAGGAAGGTGTGGATGAGAGAGAGCGGGAGAGATGTGACCGAGGAGCTAGAACTCAACCCGTACAAGCACACCAAGGTGAGTACACGGTCACGCCCTCACGAATATCACCACCATCGATTAGTAACGTGAGTTGAGTTCGTACATTACTGGTATGGCAAAACAGCTGCCTTGTTAACGGAGACTTAACAAATCTTAAGACTGGGCTCGCCCGCCCGCGCGCTATTACACGACCCAAGGCCTTCACACCAAATGAATAATTGATGTCACTTTCCCTCTGAAATTCAGCCTAATTGTCAAATTGATGACATGAAGAAAACTTAATAAAATAATGAATAATGTTTTTGTATCGATTGTCCTTTGTTAACAATTAAGATGATAGAAACCACAGTTAAGGTGAGGACACGCCCGGGTGGCCCCACTAGATATACCTGTGTGTCACCCCCAGGGAGCTTAGGATATAATTGGCCTTGGCCAGCTGTCACGGCCACAGGTGTCACGGTCACATGTGTCACGGCCACACGCGTCACGGCCACACGTGTCACGGCCACACGTGTCAATATTACTAGTAATAAGGTGACACACATGAAGGAAACAGCTGCCACACTCACCCAGGCCACAACACATTAGACAACAGCTCCGGGCGAGGACATTATCAAAGCTTACCCACCTGGACGCGCGTCACCCAGCACTAAGTCGAGCAAATATAGCACCCCTGAAGATGCTCTTACCGACGGATGCCCACATCCGTTGATTTGAATAATAAATAATAATAATAACTAATAATAATATTATATTTACAAGATATACAAAAGATCAGATTACCCACTAAGTGGGTACAGTATTTGTATCTTTCATGAAGCCAGTAATTACGAAATGTTTGTGCTGGATTCCAGACTAATTGCCAGAATTGGGTCCAATTGCGTTCAAAGGGACATTAAATGTTCAGGAAGATGAGTAATTAAGTTCTCTATTAGACGGTGTCTGAGTAACAAGATAATGACAAGACAGTTAGGTTAATGAGGTGGTTGTGTCATTCAAGTCTTTTCCAGGTGACGGGAACACGAGGAAGGATGTTGGTGAGGGATAAGAATGACGGATGTTTTAGCTTCTTGATGCTTGCAAAATTGGACCGTAATAATCATTTAAAACGTATTCAAGTTTAAAGAGAAAAGCTAAGAGCTAGCATCATCTGCGGCCTCTCCTCGCGGCTCTCCGCGAGAATCAGACATTACCAATTGCCGCACCTTGGAGTCGGCTGAGCTCCTCTGAGCGCCAGGAGTCAGCTGAGCTCCCCTGAGCGCCAGGAGTCGGCTGAGCTCCCCAGAGCGCCAGGAGTCAGTTGAGCTCCCCTGAGCGCCAGGAGTCAGTTGAGCTCCCCTGAGCGCCAGGAGTCGGCTGAGCTCCCCTGAGCGCCAGGAGTCGGCTGAGCTCCCCTGAGCGCCAGGAGTCGGCTGAGCTCCCCTGAGCGCCAGGAGTCAGCTGAGCTCCCCAGTAAGGGCGGCACTTGACAAGGGTGCCACACCCCCCTAGGTCACCTCAGCCTCCGTCTGACCTGTGAAACAAGCTGACCTGATTTACTTATTCAAGGATTTCGTCTTACCTTTCTCCACTCTGGATAAATCATACCGTAGCGGGTCACGTTGTCTTAAAATTTAGTTCTACTTGTCGTAAATTGAGGAATAGTTTGTTCATTGGTTCTTATAACTTTGTGCACCTGTGTGTGTGTGTGTGTGTACTCACCTAGTTGTACTCACCTAGTTGTACTCACCTAGTTGTGTTTGCGGGGGTTGAGCTCTGGCTCTTTGGTCCCGCCTCTCAACCGTCAATCAACTGGTGTACAGATTCCTGAGCCTATTGGGCTCTATCATATCTACACTTGAAACTGTGTATGGAGTCAGCCTCCACCACATCACCTCCTAATGCATTCCATTTGTCAACCACTCTGACATTAAAAACGTTCTTTCTAATATCTCTGTGGCTCATTTGGGCGCTCAGTTTCCACCTGTGTCCCCTAGTGCGTGTGCCCCTTGTGTTAAATAGCCTGTCTTTATCTACCCTATCAATTCCCTTGAGAATCTTGAATGTGGTGATCATGTCCCCCCTAACTCTTCTGTCTTCCAGCGAAGTGAGGTTTAATTCCCGTAGTCTCTCCTCGTAGCTCATACCTCTCAGCTCGGGTACTAGTCTGGTGGCAAACCTGTGAACCTTTTCCAGTTTGGTCTTATCCTTGACTAGATATGGACTCCATGCTGGGGCTGCATACTCCAGGATTGTGTGTCTGTGTACTCACCTAGTTGTGCTTGCCGGGGTTGAGCTTCTGCTCTTAGAACCCTGATTTTTAATAAATTATTGCCCGCTATCGAACAGGAAGGACCTCCATCCTCTACTACAATTACAATTACCCTACAATAATTATAACACTTAATTGTGTGCCAACTTGTCCTCTCAAACACACACCACAGTACGCTATGATCCCCAACGGGCAAAATACGGGGTACTGTGAAAAGAAGTGGCTCACAAACTTTTTTTTATGCGTAGGTTGGTTAGGTTCGGTAGGTGGCTTGGGTTCGCGCGCATTTGTCTCGTATTGTGTACATTATATCGAGTTAAAAGACGGGGGCCACGTATGCAGCTCACCTCTACTGCTGCCTCTCTTGTTACACGCTAACCTCATACTGCCCTCACAATCCCTGAACTATATGTTTAACTGATCTCTAACCCTGTCTATGGAGGACAGAAGAAAATGTATATATGCTGGTTAGCATTGTAAATGTGTGGCCACGTTTGTGGTAGAAAATAATAATAATAATAATAATAAACTGCCCTGACACTCGACATGTTCATCCCTGTGCGCCTTCAACCTGGGTTTAGACCTATTGTGCGTCCCTCATCGTGCGTTTCAGACCTGTGAGTGCCATCGGTCAGGTTCCAAACATTCTGCGACCCCAGCTCCAGGACTAGACCCTATGAAGGAAAAAACTAGTGTGGCTGTTGACTGACTGCTCCACACACACACACACACACACACACACACACACACACACACACACACACACACACACACACACACACACACACACACACACACGGCAGCAACGCTAGAGGCGTGACACAGGACAGCGTGTGGTGCACACTATCACAGACGAGGCCACAATATAAACACATTTACCAAAAGTTGAAGAGCTCGTTCGGGCGCATCTGTCGAGGTCTCTAACACCTCAGTCGTCGGCACCTGTCAATTATCCCTTTGAGTGTATTTGAAAATCTTGGCGTTAATGATCACGGAAGAAGGCCGCAATCCAATAATAATGTCGGAGGAAGATTTAAACCATAAACTTCCCATAATTATCAAAAGGTGATCAGATCACCTGAGGTGATAATTGACCTCAGACACACTTGTCGTTCTCATTCACAGACGCAATTTCCCACGGTAATTTATTTTAGTAATTATATTTTTAACTTATATAACAAATTATAATAAAAATAATATATAATATATATAAATATATATAAATTTCAATTAAGGAGTTCAGACATCGCAATGCTTAAAGCATTGCATACGCAATGCATAATTGCATTAAATTGCATAAAGTATTAAATAAGCACACCGTTTCGGGCATATAAATAAATCTTCATTTTTTTAAAATAACGTCCAAGCTGATTTTCAATAAATTCCTGTATCACAAAATAACTTAATAAGTACATATGGCTAAAATTAACACTTAATTACAACAAACTGCGATAGCCGATTTTCCTTTACTTGTAACTGTAATATCTTCTCACAAACTGACGAGATAGCCACAGGCTCGCCATAGAGCCAACAATTTCAAATACATTGCTGTCAGTTTCAAATGGTCGGACGTGTTTGTAAATAAATAACTACATTTACTACAATAGTTATATGGATGGTTCTTTTTTTTTTTTTACTTTATTGATCTATCACTTGTTGAATTGTTTGTCCTGCCTTCATCTGAAACACCTGAGCGTGAGATTCCCATGTCACACTAAGTAGTTGTGTTACATGTGCATGGAGAACTGTCTTTCTAGATACACTGGTTACTGACAGTGAAGGTCAGTTACTAGTGTAAACCCACTCGTGCCAGGGCCTGAGCTAGATTATTACATTTACAGCCTTAAACCATTAAAGATGGTTGGTATTAAAACACATTGATAAATAAGGTTTTCAGGATTTGAACTAGATGCTTTTTGAATCTTATGATAAAGTATTTACACGAATTTCTTTTACAATATAAAAATATTGTGTGTATATATATTATATTATATTATATATATATATATATATATATATATATATATATATATATATATATATATATATATATATATATATATATATATATATATATATATATTTGTAAGGTCTGATGGCGTAGTGGGTTAAAGCATACTAGTTATGCCAGCTACTGGAAGGTAGTTGTGCTTTCTGGGTTCGAGTCCCACTGGTGGGTGTTGTCCAAAGATTGTTTATCTTCACTTGTGGTTTATGCAAGTATAGGCTTATAAGCTGGACACGAGTTCTCTCACATTGACAGTGGCTTGACGAAAATTGCAGACTGACCCCTCACTCATCTGGTGCCTTCGGGAGGTAGAGATGTTTGAGATATATATATATCTCGAACTATCTACTTCTTTTGTAAGGTCTGATGGCGTAGTGGGTTAAAGCATACTAGTTATGCCAGCTACTGGAAGGTAGTTGTGCTTTCTGGGTTCGAGTCCCACTGGTGGGTGTTGTCCAAAGATTGTTTATCTTCACTTGTGGTTTATGCAAGTATAGGCTTATATATATATATATATATATATATATATATATATATATATATATATATATATATATATATATATATATATATATATATAACTTGGATAAGTTGAAAGGGAAGCTTTTATGAGACCAATTTTCACCACTCGTAAGGTCAGTACAGTGTCACACACATTTAGTCCCTCATTTGGAAATGTTAGCATTTACATGTGGTAGGAGTACCGAAATATACTTAATTCTTTAACCGAAATTGAATTCCAAAATTGTCACAAACCAGATCACAAGTGATGCCTTTCTAAAAAAATGTGAACTCTCCGGTCCTGTGAACCGAAGCCTGGCGTAGATATATATATCTACTTAATATACTACTTAATTTAATATACTTAAATGTTCACTCTGGTGCTGGACGCGTCCCACGTACATCACCACACACCAAAACAGGATCACAATGAACATTTGGGTTTAGTCTTACCACATTGGCTTGCCCTTTAAGCAACGTGCCTTTCCAACAGACCGGAATCATTCATGCACAGCGGACCTTTTACTCATAGCGACTTCACTATACAGTACTGACTTCCACGCCTCATAGACAAACCTAAATGTAATATATCGAATCACTGACTCGACCTTTTACTCAGTAGAGTGTTTCGGTCATTATGTTATGTTGCTGAAAGTTTATTTTGCAATTCAAGTTTTCATATTTTACTAATTTCTTTCATTCAAATGATTAAAAAAATGATGGATATATATACTCCAAAACGTTGAAAATGTTTAAAACAAATTAATTTATACAAAAAAATGAATTTGTTGGGTTTACACTAATTGTTTCAATATTGTGTGGAAGTGGTAGAGCCAAGTATGGCATAAACGTGCCTACAACATCACAGGGCGTGAATGAGCACACTTATATCAACGTCTACACGTGCTCTCATACCGACCAATCTTCGTGAGAGGTAATGACCTAACTCACCAACCGTTGTTAGCGCTAGGGGTTCCTTCTTCAGCTATGTGCAGCTGTAGTGGAACAGCCGGTCATGACACACTTCTCTAAGCAGGCGCGGACGCGCGCACGCACTCACACCTGATCTTCCTGCACCCATATCCCTCCCCGGCAGTTTTCACAATACGATGCCTATCGGAAATATGATTCTTGAACGTTATTTTTGGCCGGAATTCAGGGCGATTGCACATATTTGGAGTTTTAAATTACGACTTTTTGTACTGAAAATATGCAAATTTGTGGAAACGGCGAATAATCAGATAATAAAATAATCACTTTTTTTAATAATAAAAAAACACATACAAATCCACAAGGGCCGTGACGAGGGTTCGAACCTACGTCCGAGAGATTCCAGACGCTGCCTTAATCGACTGAGCTCAGTTGATTAAGGCAGCGTCTGGAATCTCTCGGATGTAGGTTCGAATCTTCGTCACGGCCCTTGTGGATTTGTTCATTTGATGCATCACGCTATTGTGATTTCTGTGTGTAAAAAACACATGATTCGGTTATGCATAAGTATCCACTAGGAAAATGGAACTGAAGTTCCAAAATGTTTTGGGTTTCAACACATTATCAAGGAAATACAGAAGGATCACATAACAGTTTTAAATTATATACTTAACTACGAAAGTTCCGAGAGCGTTCGAAACTTTCGTTTCATTTTCCTAGTGGATACTTACGCATATACGAGAGACTGGTAGCAGTCTTTCTTGTACACACACGTTCTTAAATGTAACACAAACGGTTAGATCATTAATTGTCGATCGAAGTTTCTCTATAATTCTTAACTTATTCTTCTCATTGGAAAGGTGGCGGCTCCCCAAAGATAGTTTTACACTTGTATTTGACCAGACGCTAAAAGATGCGCGTCGTTGAAGAGTTCCACATCTTCGGAGGCAGAGGCCAAGTGGTTATAAGTTAGCTGCAGCTACAGAATACTTAACCAAGTAGTATGAGGTGAAGTTAGGTGTTACCCACTGGAGGTTGGCTGGGGAGGAAGGCGAGGGCCCAGCTGGATATTCTGCCGTGGTGTCAGGCGAGGTGTTGAGCCAGAGGGGGAGAGGAGAAGGGATATGGTATAAGGACTACTGGGGAAATAGGTGAGCCCAGGTGAGCAAGACTGCTGCTGGGTACAAGTGAAAGTTTTCGCTCATGATCTCAACAATGCCCCGTCTCTCTCTCTCTCTCTCTCTCTCTCTCTCTCTCAAGTATAACTCTTTTTGCTGCCTTCCCGCCGCACCTCCTGTTACTTCCACCTTCCCTCCTCACACACACGGCTCTCACCCACCCACCTCTTACCTTAACGTCCCATTATATCCCTCCCCTATTGCCTAAACTCCCCTCACACCCCTCCCCATGACCCCTCACACACCTCGTAGCGAGGAGATACAAGAGAGGGGAAGGGAGACGCTGGCGAACACCTGACGTAATGTGTTGAAAGTAAATCCTTTGTTATGGCGAATTTAATCCTTCTCCCACCCTGCCTTCCTTCCCTTCCCATCACTCTTACTTTCCCTAATACCTTCCACTTGTTCATTCACTTACTTTCTATTTCATTCCTTAATTCATCCTTCCCCTTCTTCCGCTATTTGTTCCTCCCCACCCTATTTCCTTCTTCCCTTTTCATGCTTCCTTTCCTACACTCCCTCATTTCCTGGTTTTCAATTTCCTATCCTCCTTCCCTCTGTTCTTCCATCCTTCATTCATTTATTCTTCCCTCGCAGTTTCTTTCCCACCTTCCTTCCCTCCTTCCCTTCCATCCTCGATGTTTTTGGACACGGCAAAACTGCTTCTTAACAATGGCCCAAGCAGCCATGGGCCAACACCCCAAGATGAGTGGCGGGCGATGTCAGAAGACAGGATCACCTGTGTGAGTGTGGCAGAGAGCAAGAGGATCCAGTTGGATAGTTAGTCGATGGTAACTCTATATACACACAAGCAGGCTGTCAGCTAGTGGTTCTTGGTGGCGAGATCCGTCGTGTACAGCACGCTCCCGTCTGCTAGCTGGGAGGCTGACAGTTCCTCCCCACAACTTTCACCCACTGGGGGAAGGTGAGCCCTAGGGGGCGCTCACCTGACTGTCAGTTCATAGGTGGGGAAGGGTGACCCACAAAAGGCGCTCGCCTGGCTATGTCACACCCACCATTTGGTCCGGGAGACATCTCCCGTCACGCAGGGTGCAGTCGCACCTCCACAGATCTCCAGTATCATCTCTTGACACTGGTAATGGCTCAAAAGGGCCACCACTTACGGGCTATTCATGCCCGTGCCACCTTTTGGGTGGCGTAATCTTCATCAATGAATCAATCCATGTCAGCCCACCAGTAGGGGGTGGGTGACCTCAGGAACTGCTCCTACTACCAACGTACTCTTCTCTGCGTGTCTGCATGCTGTGGTAAAATGTTTCCACGCGAGAAGCGGCTCACAGCTACTGTCTCTACGTCTATGAACGTTGCTGACGCTCATGCACTGGCAGCGTCTTCTGTTGCAGATTTCGTCTCTTCTCCAGCTCTCAAAATTGTAACATGAGAAAAATGTACTTGTTGCTTTCAAGTTTATTTTTTATTCAGAACAGTTAATGTTAATTTTCTGATAAAAAAACGTGTAAATCAACTTTAAACTGTACTACTTCAACTGTGATTCATTTCCTTTTTTACCGGAAAGCATAAGGTTGGCAAGCATGAGGACAAGAAGTCCTTCATGAGGCTATATAACACGAATAAATATATCTTGTAAATATCAGAGAAGATGTCATATCCTGCCTGTAACGGACACTCAAACGTCTTAGCCCTGAAACAACACCAAAGTTGGTCTAATCCCAGATCAACGTAGGTTCGAATCCTCATCACGGCCCTTGAGGATTTGTTCATCTAATCCCAGACTTAAGACTTCATCCCAGCAGCAACACTCTGGCTGACTGGTGCAGCCTGGCGCGCCACCACGGAAGGTCGGGTGAGCATCCGTGTTCCAGGGTCGTCTCCCTCGTATTTTCTCAGCTTTTTCTTCGCCACGATAAAATTGTTCTGGAATGTTGTTAACAAATACAAATAATCGCCAACAGAACCTAAACACCTAACCTAACCTACGCCCATCTTTGAACAATTATAATATATAATATTAGAATTTGTGTTGTCGAGTTCCTTTTTTTTTATTTACAGTATTTAAAATTGTTAATGGATCTTTGAGGCAGATTATGGGATGGACGAGCAGTGCCTGAGGACGGGTTGGGGACACACAAAACACCTCACCACAAGGACCAGGATTAATAAAAAACTTACGCAACCACTTACGAAACTTGTGCATCTTTTCTCGGTCATGGCGGCTTCGTTTACATTTATTAAACAATTTACGAGCTCCGAAGCAGTAAGAAGTTGTTTATAACCATAATAACCTTGGGTTCTGGAGTGTCCAAGCTCGTAAACTGTTTAATAAATGTAAACAAAGCGACATGATTGAGAATAGATGTACAGATTTCGTAAATGTTTCAAGAACCCTGGCCCTGGCGTGAATGATTTAACGAAACGCATAAAAAAATGTACTTCAAATGTAACCGTTGTATATAATATTAAAATTGGACTGGACGGTAGAGCGACGGTCTCGCTCCTTACAGGTCGGCGTTCAATCCCTGACCGTCCAAGTTGTTGGCCCCATTTCTTATCCTCGTCCCATCT
Source organism: Procambarus clarkii (assembly GCF_040958095.1). Taxonomy (NCBI): domain Eukaryota; kingdom Metazoa; phylum Arthropoda; class Malacostraca; order Decapoda; family Cambaridae; genus Procambarus; species Procambarus clarkii. The sequence goes on from NC_091196.1 coordinate 23,084,798, forward strand.
AAACTCTTAACCCAATTTCTCTTACAGATGCTATATTCGTAATGACTTAGTGCTTTCTCCTGCCGCACCTTATCCGCCTTGAATCACGTCATGCTAAGGACTGCTTCACCCGCACTCAGATATCCGAGATTGTCCTTTTTATAAACAGGGAAAGTCTATCACTATTCTTCACCTCAATAAACTCCCAAGATTTCCTTTCACTAGATCCGTTAAGATCCTGGAGACATAAGTCCTGCCCAAAGACCACACTAAAGACCGCGTATCATGTTGTTAGTGCGAGGACGAGACACCTCGCGGAGACCCTCCACACTTAAGACCTGTCAGAGACCCCGGATAAAAAGCGTTTATAAGGTGTGAAGGATAGATGTAATTGTTAATGTAATTATCACTGTTGAGGTCTGATAAAGACCTTTTGTGTCCTCTGTAATGCTTTTTGCGCTACCGCTCACAGGATGAGTATGGGGTGCACAATAAACTAGCCACCTCAGGCGGCAACAATAAAATATCGTGCGGTGCGCGCGATGCGCTGCGCGGCCTCGCCGGGAGGGAGGTAACGAAACAGTTATCTCTCCCTGAGAACGTAAGGTACTAATTAACGAAGATGCTACTTCGCGCGCGCCTAACGCAAATTTTCCCCTTCTCCGAGGTGTCTCCGCCCGTCCCTCAACACCTTAAGCTGGAGTGGCCGGGATATGTGGAATGTTCATGTACGGGGGTCTGGGTTGGGACCTTATCCAGGTGGGCCTGAGGCTCAGCACCCCACAGTAACGTAACGGAGTGTATCATGCACAATCATCCTATTTCACCACATTTTCCTAGACGGCTCCTGGTCATATATGGTGAACTACAGGAATGACAATGGTGCTTATAGCCAACGCTTTCCTCATTCTCTCACGCCTGCTATGTACAACATTTCTCTACATTGCGGCGCGTCCTCCCAAAATTATATATCCTACAAGTACATATATGGTTTCAAAAATATATAGACACAAGACCAGATATAAAAAAGTTATATTAAGCTGGATACGGTTATCTTCACATTCCCAGCTTTGAAAAAAGACCAAAGCTTATATTATTTTATATACAAGTCTTTATCATTTGCTTTCCTCGTTATCGGCGTTAACAACCATTCTGAATGGCTTTGGTACTGATAACGCTTCCTGCTACATGGAGCAGCATTGTCACACATCGTACACATGTCAGGCCACCAGTCACAAGCGTGGTCACCCTCACCCACCAGCGTGGCCACCCCATCCACCAGCGGGGCCACCCTCATCCACATCGTGGCCACCCCATCCACCAGCGTGGCCACCCCATCCACCAGCGTGGCCACCCCATCCACCAGCGGGGCCACCTCACTAAACATTAACAAGTGTAACCCAATTATTCACACTTACGAGGTCGGTGAACCCGCCACGATCGTGAGCGAGGTGACCTCAGTCCCAATATGACCAACCACGTCTTGCTAAAAAAAAAAAAAAAATCAGTGAACACTTCGTGCCCCCTGTGAGAATCGAACTCACGACCCCTGGTTTACAAGACCAGTGCTCTGCCCCTGAGCTAAGGAGGCTACGGCTTACTAGGAGACCCGGGCCAATAGTGCATTTACAGCAAATATTTATTTTCCTTATATTTCCTTCAGCAAGGAGTGTGCAATACCTTTACATTTAGTAACTATTATCAAACCACAAAATGAATTATGTTCCTTACAACGTGCGATAATGGCGGGAAACAACGGCCGACGATCGTTACAGCAGCCACTAACAGCGCGGTAGCTTCAAATAGTACACAAGGCGGTTCATGGAAGCTCATTTCTGTTTGTTAAAACCGAATATATTATTAGCTTAGGAACTTAGGTTCTTCCATACGAGTCTCAGTTGGGTTGGGTGACAGGCGCGATAGGCTTTAACATCTATTGGTGAAACAGCGAAGGAAGGGGGCTGTTAGGAGCGGGGTAGGGGGTTGTTAGGAGGGGGAAAAGAGGGCTGTTGGGAGGGGGGATGGGGACTGTAAGGAAGGGGGAAGGGGGCTGTTGGGAGGGGGGAATGGGGCTGTTGGGAGGGGGGAATGGGGCTGTTAGGAAGGGGGAGGAAGGGAACTATGGGAAGGAGGGACGGGGCAGACAGGAGGGAAGGGGTGTGTGAGAGACAGCAGGTAATATAGGAGTCATCTGGCCATTGTTTACCAGGCCGGGCTGCGGCAGCGCGTCACACATCACCCTCTGCTCACACTACATCACTCCTCTTCTCTTGTTATATTAGAATTAACAAATTATAAGTGTTCGGCCATTTTTATTAATACTAATTTTCAATAATTAATGCAACTAAAATGCAAATTATGTAAGTTATAAATGCATAATTGTTTATGAATATATTTCTTGGCCGAGGTGTTCGCTGCACCGGTGTGACTTGACAGCAGGTGTGCGTGGCGGGAGAAGCAACAGGTGTGCCCAGATAACTCTCCCAGTGAGCCGGCCACATGTGTGGGCGTGGTTTGGTATCCCGGAGACCGAGCCCGGCGCTCTCTTGTCGTGACTGTTTCGGAAGTCAGGTTTGTCTAAACTGGTACTGAAGCCCCGCGGGATACGCCTCACCGATGCTTGAAGACGTATGGGTCTCGGGCTTTCGGCATATAATACTGTCCACATATATTGACCACTCTTCGATCCAATTTGTCAATACTACTCGTGGGACAGCGATGCTGTCTTCCAATACTAAATCCTACTTTGATTCTGTCCGATTTGTTTACAACAAAGAGCGGCAGCTACAGCCATCAAAATATGACGGATTCAACACAAACTTGTCCATTTACAAGGGACAAGTTTCACCACAAAAGTGGACGTGTGAAAGCCTTGCCCCCTGTGAGGTTTGAACTCACGACCCCTGGTTTACGAGACCAGTGCTCTACCACTGAGCTAAGGAGGCGGACACTTACTTCCCTTTTTCAACCCCTCTGGGAAGTAAATAAACACGGGTAGGACAGATATGGCTTCCCTTGTATCCACTCTCCCTTGTTCACCTGGCAGTAAATAGCTTCCAGGAAGTTAACTGTTATGTGATTGCATCCTGGGGAAGGTTAGCAGTTAGACTTCAGGGGGAACACTTCGAAAAAGGCTCAAGTATATATATATACAGGCTTCCTGGCCCCGACAACGGAAATTCTACGAAAAAATATTGTTAGAATATACTGATGTTTAGTCACAAGTTGCATAGTTTTATGTGAGTAAAGGAGGGTGGCCAAGTAAAAAGTGAGACCCCCATCCTGCGGTCATGGGGGCGAGGGTACAGTCACCCCCCCCCCATCCTGTGGTCATGGGGGCGAGGGTACAGTCACCCCCCATCCTGTGGTCATGGGGGCGAGGGTACAGTCACCCCCCATCCTGCGGTCATGGGGGCGAGGGTACAGTCACCCCCCATCCTGTGGTCATGGGGGCGAGGGTACAGTCACCCCCCATCCTGTGGTCATGGGGGCGAGGGTACAGTCACCCCCCATCCTGTGGTCATGGGGGCGAGGGTACAGTCACCCCCCCCCCATCCTGTGGTGCAGACGATGAGTCACAATAACGTGGCTGTAGTACGTTAACCAGACCACACACTAGAAAGCGAAGAGACGACGACGTTTCGGTCCGTCCTGGACCATTTTCAAGTCGACTGTGACACAATCGACCTGGAGAATGGTGCAGGACGGACCGAAACGTCGAAGTCCCTTCACTTTCCAGTGTGTGGTCTGGTCACCATCCTGTGGTCATGAGAGTGTTGTCATTAAAGATTATAGACATTACCTGCAGTAATGTACACAAGCCAGTCTCGCGGGTCCTGCAACACAAGCGGGTCTCGCGGGTCCTGCAACACAAGCGGGTCTCGCGGGTCCTGCAACACAAGCGTGTCTCGCGGGTCCTGCAACACAAGCGTGTCTCGCGGGTCTCGCGAGATTGTTGTGGTTACCAACATCTCTCACGCGCAGCTTCCCGCCCACTGTGGTAACACTGCGCTCAATACTCCCATCACGGCCACGAAATGCGGACCCGAGTCCTCGAGTGACTTGTCTTCGTGTCACATCCGTGCGTCTAAAGTCGTAAGCGAGGCGAGTCCGTCTTACATCCATGAGATACGAACCCAATATTCTGCCACAAGCGTCAAAATTAAGACGCTGCAATTCATTTTAAACGACTCCAAATTCTTGTACGCAGTCTCCAGGCTTCGATGTCTCGGTCAGGTGGGTCGGTCTATGTACGAACGCTGACGGCTCGGGGGTAAAAAACCCGGCTTGACAAATGGTGCGAACCGTCCGAGCAATGCGCACTGGAGCGTTATCTTGAGTCTGAAGGTTTATCTTGTCGCACTGGACGGTTATCTTGAGACTGGAGGGTTATCTTGTCGCACTGGACGGTTATCTTGAGACTGGAGGGTTATCTTGTCTCACTAGAGGGTTATCTTGAGTTATCGTATCTGGAGGGTGAGCAGTGAGTTGGATATATAGGCAATATCATTGTATAAAATGAATGTTTTCCCCCTTCCACTTCTTGAATGTGAGCTCCTTTGATACACCCATACATTTACCCACTCATACATGCATACATACATATATACATTTTCCCACCTATACATTCACATATACATTTATCTCCCCATCTATAAATTTATCCATCAGTCTATTCATTCATTTATCCACTCATGTGCTCATCAACCTATTTATTTGGCGACCACTTTATTCACTCATACAGTCATTCATACTTCTGTTCATTCATCCATTCATTCGTTCACTCATCAGCCCATTCACATGCAACCTGTACTCATCACCGCCTACACTAGTTACACTCAGTGACCTCACATTACAGCGACGTCAGGGGTACCCATTACTGTGACGTCAGGGGACCCATTCCTGTGACGTCAGGGGACCCATTACTGTGACATCAGGGGACCCATTACTGTAATGTCAGGATACCCATTACTGTGACGTCAGGGGACCCATTCCTGTAACGTCAGGGGACCCCATTACTGTGACGTCAGGGGTACCCATTCCTGTGACGTCAGGGGACCCATTCCTGTGACATCAGGGTACCCATTACTGTGACGTCAGGGGACCCATTACTGTGACGTCAGGGGACCCATTCCTGTAACGTCAGGGGACCCCATTACTGTGACGTCAGAGGTACCCGTTACTGTACTGTGACATCAGGGGGGGCCTATTACTGTGACGTCACTGAAGATATTACTGAATTTCAGATCATTTATATTGTGAATTACGACGGGTGAGTTGTGACTGTCAATGTTGGGTGACGCTGAAGTTAATACTTGTTCTTATGTACTTATATGTACACTTAACTCGGTGTTCTGACGTACAGGTAGGACGGTATAGGGTATTCAACCCGGTGTACTTGTGTACACAGAAAGGTATGGATCCAAACCCATGTATTGATGTACATGTAAATGTACAGATCCAACTAGAGGCACTTGGGTCAGCCACATACACCTTGAGGACAGGATCAGTCACAGACACCTTGAGGACAGGATCAGCCACAGACACCTTGAGGACAGGATCAGCCACAGACACCTTGAGGACAGGATCAGCCACAGACACCTTGAGGAGACGAACACGTCTTGAGAACAGCACACGGGATGTGGGGAGCCAACAGACCATTATTGATTGTTTTAACACTACGAGTCTAAGAGTGAAAGTTACGAACTGGGCTTAATGCGGCGAGACGCGCGAGGAATGACGCTCATGAGGGATGTTGGAGGGGAGGGGGGGAGGGGGGGAGTGTGGTAATGGGGGGGTTATGGGGCAGGGGGTGGGAGGGGGATGGGGTAGGGGGTGAGATTGGGGGGGGGAGGATGGATGGCCGGAGAAAAGGCTGTAACGAATGACGAAATGTGTGCACTAGAGCGATGCCTCGGGATGCGTACATGATGATGGTGTAGTCAGTGTACACTGGCGTTTCGCACACAGTTCATTTATATGGCTAGGCTACGCTACGCTGGATTAGGCTGTGTTAGGCTAGGCTGCATTAGGCAGCAGGGCCTGCATGGCTCCCAACCTGGCAAGAGGACACGCATGACGTCATAAAAGCCGGCCCAAAATGAAAAATCCGAGAAACAAAAGAAGAATCCATGGTTTAATAGGGCATGTATGGAAGCAAAGGAACTGAACAAGAGGGCGTGGAGGAACTTCCGAAATAACAGAACGCCAGAAAGCAGAGAGAGAGAGATACTAGAGAACCAGAATGAGTATGTTAGTGTGAGAAGAGAAGCAGAGAAAAATTATGAAAATGATATAGCAAACAAAGCCAAGACCGAACCAAAGCTATTCCACAGTCACATCAGGAGGAAAACAACAGTGAAAGAACAGGTAATGAAACTTAGAACAGGCGAGGACAGGTATACAGAGAATGACAAAGAGGTGTGTGAAGAACTCAACAAGAGGATCCAGGAGGTCTTCACAATAGGACAAGATGAGGTCACTGTGCTAGGAGAGGGGGCAGTAGACTAGGCGCCCTTGGAAGGGTTCGAAATTACGAGAGATGAGGTCAAGAGACACCTGTTGGATCTGGATGTGAGAAAGGCTGTTGGTCCAGACGGGATCTCACCCTGGGTATTGAAAGAGTGTGCAGAGGCACATTGTTTACCACTCTCCATAGTGTATAGTAGGTCGCTGGAGACGGGAGACCTACCAGAAATATGGAAGACGGTTAATGTGGTCCCAATATGCAAAAAGGGTGACAGACAAGAGGCACTGAACTACAGACCAGTGTCCTTAACTTGTATACCATGCAAGGTGATGGAGAAGATCGAGAGAAAATATCTAGTAACACATCTGGAGAGAAGAGACTTCGTAACAAATCGCCAACATGGGTTCAGGGAGGGTAAATCTTGCCTGACTGGCTTAATAGAATTCTACGACCAGGTGACAAAGATTAAGCAAGAAAGAGAAGGCTGGGCGGACGGAGAACACGGGGGGTGGACGGAGAACACGGGGCGTGGACGGAGAACACGGGGCGTGGACGGAGAACACGGGGCGTGGACGGAGAACACGGGGGGATGGACGGAGAACACGGGGGGTGGACGGAGAACACGGGGCGTGGACGGAGAACACGGGGGGATGGACGGAGAACACGGGGCGTGGACGGAGAACACGGGGGGATGGACGGAGAACACGGGGGGTGGACGGAATACACGGGGCGTGGACGGAGAACACGGGGGGCTGGACGGAGAACACGGGGGGATGGACGGAGAACACGGGGGGTGGACGGAGAACACGGGGGTGGACGGAGAACACGGGGCGTGGACGGAGAACACGGGGGGTGGACGGAGAACACGGGGGGTGGACGGAGAACACGGGGGCGTGGACGGAGAACACGGGGGCGTGGACGGAGAACACGGGGGCGTGGACGGAGAACACGGGGGCTGGACGAAGAACACGGAGGGGGGTGGACGAAGAACACGGGGTGATGGACGAAGAACACGGGGGGGGGGGTGAACACAAGCGATGGAGAGCCGACAAGTCTGACCCTGATTTAAAACAAGAAAAACAAAATTATCGGATATAAAAAAAAACTTGTTTTAGTCGTCAATGTTGCTGGGTCATCATTAGCCTTGATAACATTTTTAGCATTACAAGGGCAGCAAGGTTTGTGGACGAGTCGGCTAGTGATCACTGCCTTAATCACTTCAGTGTTTGTGAGAGAGAGAGAGAGAGAGAGAGAGAGAGAGAGAGAGAGAGAGAGAGAGAGAGAGAGAGAGAGAGAGAGAGAGAGAGAGAGAGAGAGAGAGAGAGACAGACAGACAGACAGACAGACAGACAGACAGACAGAGAGAGACAGAGAGAGACAGAGAGAGACAGAGAGAGACAGAGAGAGAGAGAGAGAGAGAGAGAGAGAGAGAGAGAGAGAGAGAGAGAGAGAGAGAGAGAGAGAGAGAGAGAGAGAGAGAGAGAGAGAGAGAGACAGACAGACAGACAGACAGACAGACAGACAGACAGACAGACAGACAGAGAGTGAAAGAGAGACATAGAGAGCTACAATGACGATGCAAAGCTCCGTTGTATTATTAAACCAAGCGTTGCAGCGAACGACATACGGCAAACACAGAGAGAAATAATCGGAAGGAACAAGAAACATGCTCGCCAATATGCACTACCCTCTATGCACTTGCAGGTCAGGCATCAGTTCCTGGACCCAGCCGTTCAGCCACTGTTAACATAATATACTGACCCGTAATCCTCTTACTGCTTATGGGAAAAAGTCTTGAAACGATTCAGAGTTAGCCTACACTACCTACCTGCCCTTTAAGTTCCATTTTCTCACATCTCTTCCCAAGCATCTATATATATACACACCATTTACACTTCTTGCCTCCATACATGTCCTTTCACAACATTTCCTCTTCCTCTGCTTTATTTTTTTTACACAGGTGGGCACAGAAGCAGACGACTTGTAAATGCTGTTAGAGGTTCCCCTTCCCATGGCTCGAGGCAAGCTTTACCCACTAGTGTCCCCTGGATCACGATCCGCCTCTAGGCTAACAACATGGGTTCTGGGTGCGTGCGTCTGTCTCTGGTGTACGAGAAATATAGTCGCAAAAAATCTACGTTGTCCAGTCATTCTCAAGGGAAGCTGACCAGGCTGACTCTTGCAACTCATCGTCAAAACATTGTCCAAATGATCTCCAGTTCATCCTCCCCCTCTCTCTTTGTCCCTGTTTATGAATGGAAAACCCACTGTACATACGACTGAGTCTATTACACAGGACGAGCAACTGACCGGTAATGGAATAGTGTTCCATTCACCGTCTCACGTACTATTAAAAATAAACAATTGCCAACGGAACCCAAACACCTAACATAGGGATAATGTACCATCAACAAAATAATACTTAGTGGCGAAAATACCGATTGATATTATCAGGCAAGAGGAAAGCAGCGAGACTGCTGCGCCTATGGGGACAACCACGGCGTGACCCAGCACTGCTCGAGGACGGGTCACACTCTCCAAAGTGAAGGTACAGTCACTTCCAACACAAGAAATATTATCATCATCATTTATAAAATTACTGCAATTTTGTTATAATTACACGTGTCTCTAAATAATTGTCGGCAGCAAATGGGACACCGGGGTAAAGAAGTACATTCATTTTTCAATGTGAAAAACAACGTCACTTTAAGCTTTACATACACTTTGAACAGAGGTATACCTTGCGATGATTTCGGGGCTCAACATCCTCGCGGCCCGGTCCTCGATCAGACCTCCTGGGTATAATTATTGCCCAGGAGCCAGGTATAATGCATTTGTATTCATAAGACTGTACACAAAGCACATTAAAGGAGAATACAGTTGTAGGAACAAGAGTGACGCGTACACATCATGCCACTAATACGCAAAACGCTTCGGGAAAAACATAGAATAGAGATAAAACATTATTTAGAGGTATAATGAGGGTAAACAATACTAAAAGAGAAGTAAGCTTATTACTTAAATTAAGGTTGTTAAAATTATGTTGTTAAAATTAACAACATACGAAACTTTCATGTGGTCGTTAACAGGCCGTGAACCCCTCAGGTTTACCCTCAAATAAAAATTAACATGTTTATTGAAATTCAATGAACTAAATCGTATCACTACATGCGCCGGCCTGGTGGCTGCTAGTACCGGCCTGGCGGCTGCTAGTACCGGCCTGGTGGCTGCTAGTGTCGCATTTACAACTCAACAAACCCAGGTGACAATTAGCGCCCTCCGCTGGTGTTCCAAGCTCAATCACGCTACTTTAACGACTCCAGTTGGAAGGTTGGTATTGTTGTACAAAGACATTGATGCAACATTACATTTCTTCTGGACGTCCCTGGTTTTGCAACGTCGTTTAAGGCAGCACGATTGTGACAAACGTGGTGGAAGAAGGGCCGGGCGAACTTCTGAAGGCATCTGCCATCTTCACGTCATCCCACGACTGGTAGATATGGTACAGAGGCGTCTATGGACGTAATCCCATTGCCGAGTTCCCTGCAACAATCCAGTAGTTGCAACTTGGACCAATGACTGCAAAAAATATTGCAATTACAGCTGAGGTCATCAAGGGCAACATTCCCGTAGTAACAACTCTGAATCAGCGAGTGTAACAACTGCAATAATTATACCGAGAGCCATCAGCATGTATTTCACAGTAAACCATCAGTTACAACACATGAATAATGAACAGGTTTGGCAGCTAATGACCAGTTTCATCTTAAAGACGCAGGTAATTATGGTTGAGGAGGTGTGACTTGGGGTCTGGTGGCACCGTTGTGGATAGTTAGGTGCCCCTTTGCTTCCATTATTGGAAAACATATCACGAAGGGAGGATGATACTTAAAATATTTTGAAATGTAATGACCCTTTACAATACCTGTAACCCACCGCCGGCGTCCCTAAAGCTGTACGCTGAACGCCTTTTATAATAATTTGAATAAACAAAATCCATGACACTGTATTGTTGGGAATTATTAGGAAGGTCTGTGATTGATGACAGGTGTGGCCTCGTTACACACATGAAGGTCTGTGATTGATGACAGGTGTGGCCTTGTTACACACATGAAGGTCTGTGATTGATGACACGTGTGGCCTCGTTACACACATGAAGGTCTGTGATTGATGACAGGTGTGGCCTTGTTACACACATGAAGGTCTGTGATTGATGACACATGTGGCCTCGTTACACACATGAAGGTCTGTGATTGATGACAGGTGTGGCCTTGTTACACACATGAAGGTCTGTGATTGATGACCCATGTGGCTTTGTTACACACATGACTCCTTGTAGCTTCGGAAATGTTACAGTTTAATATAATTAAAGTTGCTGTTAACCCTTTAATTATTGGAATACTTCATTTTCTGTATAATTGGATAGGCTTACGAGGATGGGTAAGTAGGTTTCGGTGGGTGGATAAATGGGTCCATGAATATGGGAAAGGGAGGCTGAATGTTTGGGTGGTGGATAAATGGGTTCATGGAAGGGCAAAAACAGCTCCAGAAGGTGTGGATAGATATTAGAGACACGAGACTTTAGGAAATGTGGAATCTGGGTACCTTTATCTAGATACCTAAATAGTCTGTCCTTGTCTGCCCTGTTAATTTCATGGCGATTTTGTATATGGTGATCATATTTCTCCTGTTTCTTGTAGGATTTCCTCTCCCGTGTGATTCCTTGTGTCAGATCTCCAGGTCTCCCGTACCCAGCTTCATTACTTTACACTTGCTACAGTTGAACTCTATAAGCCACTTGAGGAACCATATTTTCAAACTATCCAAGTCCTCTTGTAGTTTCATGCAGTCTTCCATCATATTTATCGCCATCGTATTATTAGAATCATCGGCGAACACTGAAAGGAAGGAATCTATCTCCTCAGGTAAGTCGCTCATATAGATTAGGAATATAACGGCCACAGTAGTGACCCTTGTGGAACACCACTGGTGGCATCGCTATACTCTGAGGTCTCTCCTCTCATTGTCACTATTTCCGTTTTGCAAAGGTACGCTTTTATAAGCTGAAAAACCTTCCCTGTCACTCCTACCTGTTTCTTCATTTTGTGCACGTCTCCTGTGGGATACCGTGTCGAAGACTTTCTGACAGTCCAAGAATATACAATCCACCTACCCTTCTCTATCGTGTCTGATCTCAGTGTGTGTGTGTGTGTGTGTGTGTGTGTGTGTGTGTGTGTGTGTGTGTGTGTGTGTGTGTGTGTGTGTGTGTGTGTGTGTGTGTGTGTATTCACCTAGTTGTGCTTGCAGGGGTTGAGATTTGGTCTTTCGGCCCGCCTCTCAACTGTCACTCAACGTTTAGATTTAGATATTTTATCCAGGTAGAGGTACATACATTGAAGATGAGTTACAAACATAATGTTCGATTTAAAGAGAGCTAGTACATACAATACCTAAAGCCACTAGTATGCATAGCGTTTCGGGCAATTAACTACTAATTTTTCCCCCCACACACACATACACACACATCCACACCCAGGAAGCAGCTCCGTAACAGCTGTCTAACTCCCAGGTACCTATTTACTGCTGGATAACAGGGGCATTCAGGGTGAAAGAAACTTTGCAATTTGTTTCTGCCTGGTCCGTGAATCGAACCCCGGGCCACAGAATTATGAATCCTGCCCGCTGTCCACTCAGCTACCAGACCCCCCCTAACCACGTCTTGTGAAAAAAAATAAAATCAGCGAACACTTCGTGCCCCCTGTGAGAATCGAACTCACGACCCCTGGTTTACAAGACCAGTGCTCTGCCCCTGAGCTAAGGAGGCTACGGCTTTCACGACTTTGCCGTAGCCTCCTTAGACACACCTTAGTCCTTATTACACACACACACACATACACACACACACACACACACACACACACACACACACACACACACACACACACACACACACACACACACACACACACTGTACTCACCTAATTGTACTCACCTATTTGTGCTTGCGGGGATTGAGTTCTGGCTCTTTGGTCCCGCCTCTTAACCGTCAATCAAAAGGTGTAAAGGTTCCTGAGCCTATTGGGCTCTATCATATCTACACTTGAAACTGTGTATGGAGTCAGCCTCTACCACATCACTTCCTAATGCATTCCATTTGTCAACCACTCTGACACTAAAAAAAGTTCTTTCTAATAGCTCTGATACACACGCTGTGTGTGTGTACTCACCTATATGTACTCACCTATATGTGCTTGCAGGATCGAGCATTGACTCTTGGATCCCGCCTTTCTAGCTATCGGTTGTTTACAGCAATGACTCCTGTCCCATTTCCCTATCATACCTAGTTTTAAAAGTATGAATAGTATTTGCTTCCACAACCTGTTCCCCAAGTGCATTCCATTTTTCTACTACTCTCACGCTAAAAGAAAACTTCCTAACATCTCTGTGACTCATCTGAGTTTCCAGTTTCCACCCATGTCCCCTCGTTCTGTTATTATTACGTGTGAACATTTCATCTATTTCCACTTTGTCAATTCCCCTGAGTATTTTATATGTCCCTATCATATCTCCTCTCTCCCTTCTTTTCTCTAGTGTCGTTAGGTTCAGTTCCTTCAGCCGCTCTTCATATCCCATCCCTCGTAACTCTGGGACAAGCCTCGTCGCAAACCTCTGAACCTTCTCCAGTTTCTTTATGTGTTTCTTCAGGTGGGGGCTCCATGATGGCGCGGCATACTCTAAGACGGGTCTCACGTAGGCAGTGTAAAGTGCCCTAAAAGCTTCCTCATTTAGGTTTCTGAATGAAGTTCTAATTTTCGCCAGTGTAGAGTACGCTGCTGTCGTTATCCTATTTATATGTGCCTCAGGAGTTAGATTAGGTGTCACATCCACTCCCAGGTCTCTTTCTCGAATCGTTACAGGTAGGCTGTTCCCCTTCATTGTGTACTGTCCCTTTGGTCTCCTGTCACCTGATCCCATTTCCATAACTTTACATTTACTGGTGTTAAACTCCAGTAGCCATTTCCCTGACCATCTCTGCAGCCTGTTTAAGTCCTCTTGGAGGATCCTACAATCCTCGTCTGTCATAACTCTTCTCATTAATTTTGCGTCATCTGCATGTGTGTGTGTGTGTGTGTGTGTGTGTGTGTGTGTGTGTGTGTGTGTGTGTGTGTGTGTGTGTGTGTGTGTGTGTGTGTGTGTGTACTCGCTTATTTGTGCTTGCAGGATCGAGGATTGACTCTTGGATCCCACCTTTCGAGCATCGGTTGTTAACAGCAATGACTCCTGCCCAATTTCCCTATCATATCTAGTTTTAAAATTATGAATAGAGTTTGCTTCCACAACCTGTTCCTTAAGTGCATTCCATTTTTCCACTACCCTCGCGCTAAAAGAATACTTCCTAACATCTCTGTGACTCATATGAGTTTCCAGCTTCCACTCATGTCCCCTCGTTCTGTTACTATTGCGTGTGAACATTTCATTTATTTCCACTTTGTCAATTCCCCTGAGTATTTTATGTTCCTATCATATCCCCTCTCTCCCTTCTTTTTTCTAGTGTCGTAAGGTTCAGTTCTTTCAGGCGCTCTTCATATCCCATCCCTCGTAGCTCTGGGACAAGCCTCGTCGCAAACTTCTGAACCTTTTCCAGTTTCCTTACGTGTTTCTTCGGGTGGGGATTCCATGATGGCGCGGCATACTTTAAGACTGGTCTCACATAGGCAGTATAAAACCTCCCCTGAAAGCCTCCTCACTTGGGTTTCTGAATGAAGTTCTAACTTTCGCCAGTGTAGAGTACGCCGCTGTCGTTATCCTATTTATATGTGCCTCAGGAGTTAGATTAGGTGTTACGTCCACTCCCAGGTCTCTTTCTCGAATCGTTACAGGTAGGCAGTTCCCCTTCATTGTGTACTGTCCCTTTGGTCGCCTATACTCCTGATCCCATTTCCATAACTTTACATTTACTCGTATTGAACTCCAGTAGCCATTTCTCTGACCATCTCTGCAACCTGTTCAGGTCCTCTTGGAGGATCCTACAATCCTCATCTGTCACAACTCTTCTCATTAATTTTGCGTCATCTGCGAACATCGACATGCAGGATTCCACGCCTGTAAACATATTATTTACGTAAATTAGAAATAGGATTGGTCCCAGCACCGATCCTTGAGGTACTCCACTCGTTACTGTTCGCCAGTTCGACTTCTCGCCCCTTACCATTACTCTCTGACTCCTTCCTGTTAGGTAGTTCCTTACCCATGCTAGGGCCTTTCCGCTTACTCCTGCCTGCCTCTCAAGTTTGAATAGCAGTCTCATGTGCGGTACTGTATCAAAGGCCTTTAGGCAGTCTAGAAATATGCAGTCTGCCCAGCCTTCTCTGTCCTGTCTTATCTTTATTATTTTATCATAGAATTCCCAAAGGTTTGTTAGGCATGATTTCCCTGTCCAGAACCCATATTGGTGTTTGTTTACAAACCCAACGCTCTCCAGGTGTGCAACAAATCTTAGCCTAATTATTCTTTCAAGTATTTTGCAGGAGATGAAATTTATTTATTAATTTATTATTCATTTATTAATTTATATATCTTAGTATCATCAGCAAACATGTTCATATAATTCTGTATATCAACTGGTAGATCATTTATGTAGACAATAAACATCACTGGTGCAAGAACTGAACCCTGCGGCACTCCACTTGTGACATTTCTCCAGTCCGATACATTGCCTCTGATCACTGCCCTCATTTTTCTATCAGTCAAAAAAATTTTCATCCATGTTAGACGCTTACCTGTCACCCCTCCAATATTTTCCAGTTTCCAGAACAACCTTTCATGTGAAACTCTGTCGAAAGCCTTTTTTAGCTCCAGATAGATGCAGTCAACCCAACCATCTCTTTCCTGTAATGTCTTTTCCTGTAATATCACATATAAGTGTGTGTGTGTGTGTGTGTGTGTGTGTGTGTGTGTGTGTGTGTGTGTGTGTGTGTGTGTGTGTGTGTGTGTGTGTGTGTGTGTGTGTGTGGCATCCACATACACACGTCAAGAGTTACGTATGCCCTACATAAAGTGTTCGATGTGTCTTTTACGTAGTGTCATTAATGTGAATTTACAAAGGTGAAATGTAATTGTGATCAGCTTCCACATATACTTTATACACATACATACACATTCACACACACATATATACATATATTTACACATACATACATTTATGGCTCTCTTATTCTGAGAGGGTAAGATAGCTGTAAAATCAGTCAGGTTAAGTCTGTTAAGTCAGTTTGGTAAGATAGCGTAAGTCAGTCAATGTGGAACATTCTACAATATAATGTTCAAGAGTGTGCATGTTTTCTCTTTCACAAAGTTGACACATTGTGTACTCGACATTTGGGTTTTGAGAAAGCTGCCAGATACGTCTATATCCCAGGCGTATTCTGGCCACTATAACATCACATTGCCGGGTTCTTGTTCTATTAGTCCCATATGTGAATGTCTCCTCACGATATTTATCATAATGTTTAATGCTACAACTTTCAGGTCTTTGTGAATTTGTTATTTCGGTGAGATTTTCATTAGATATTTGAGTATTCTCTTTGCCATTGCTAATGAAACACCCATATGAATTTCTAGCACTGGTTTTCTACAGGCTGTCTTTAAGCATATCAACAGTGTCATGCCTTGAGATGCCAACATGTGATGATATTCATAGGAATTTAATTTCAAATCTGTTTTTTTTTTAGCAGCTAAAACATTCATTCGAATATCACTGACTATTTTCTGGGTGTAACTACTATATGCGTTCAATGCCAGGAGTGCACTCTGCGAGTCACAGTATACAAGTCCACTGCCTTTGTCTTTTAAAAAATTCATTAGCAAGGTATATGCCTGCAAGTTAAGTTTGAGTTGTACTTGCCCAGTCATTGACGCGCTTCATTGATGTACGTGGGAAGATTGTTTAAATATATTACATGGGCATCCGGTGCATGGTCCACCTTGTGTAAGGCAGTGATGGGTGACGGTGTGGGGTGCAGGACGGGCCTCCCGGGACTGTGGCCAAACGGTGGCCACAAGCATGACTCAGCAGGTGACGCGATAATTACCTTTCTTTCCCCCTTCTCCTGATGTGTGGTGGTGCAGTGTTGTTGGCGAGTGGTGGAGGGCTGTGATGGAGGACTGTGGTGGAGGGCTGTGGTGGAGGGCTGTGGTGGAGAGCTGTGGTGGAGCTGGGTCACAGTTATAGTGGCAACAAGAGAGCTGCAAGTGCATGTCCGCTAGAGGCTCCTTACCTAGCTAGAGGACGACACTCACCAGGTGGAGAGCCAGCAAGACGACTCACCAATGGTGGGTGGCTCATCAGGAGCATGGCTGGCTCACTTGTTGCCTCCGGGCTAGGCACCAACAACCATCCCTCAGTGTCACCCCAAGTGTTCCTTCACTGCCAGCTTCAAGTTGCGCCTCGAGCCTCGCTATCCTCCTGTGTTGTCGAACTACTAGTGACAGCCAAGAGTTTCTTCACCAACAACCAGAAGAGCCCCTCGGGGAAAGAATCACCCAACCAGAAGAGCGCTCGACGGGGCCTCTACAAAAACGCTCTTCGACGCTTGCATGCAGTTCACAATCACTTCTAAGCTTTAGCGTGATCTCGATCTTGTTATTTACTTTGTCGCGCTCACCCCCGCTTAGTTCACACCATCTTGAAACTTTACAGCCCGCCATCGTAAACAAAGGCCAAATGCTCTTTAATCCAGCCGGCAAAACTCTTGCTTATGAGTGCCAAAAAACACACTTTAAACAGGAATTAGAACCGATGACGTTCGAACTTTTCTCAAACAGTGCATCACTCTTGCCCTCTGTTCAAATGACACTTCTTTAAATGCGTCATTCATGCATTACAAATATAAATAATTCCCAACACAACAAAAACACTTGGTCTAACCTATCCTTGGCCACAATATGCGCCGAATTATAATACACATATATGGAATACATATACTGTAGTATATGAGAGAATATATACATGAGAAAATACCGGGTTTGGTTACAAACTGTCAAAAATGACTAATACGTGTTTGGGGTCAGCCACAGCCTGGAGGAACAGCCTCGGGACGGCCTGCAGAGTTACAGGTCAAGCTTTAATACGTCAATGAATTGACCAACGGTTGTATATCTATCCTACAGGGCTACACCCCCTCCTCAATTCTCCCTCCCTCGTCTACCCCCCCTACTCCAGGGCACTCATCATTTCCCTACCCCTGCACAACCTTTCCTCTTTCCCCAACCCCCCCACACCCCACCCCCCTCTTTCCAAACAAAATCTTCCTGACCTCCCCCCCCCTCCCTCCCTCCTCGACTCACCTTCACTTTCATCTGTGTTTTGGTTGGTATGCCCAATCGGAATTAGGTTCTTACATATTGTAATTTTTTTACCTTGCATTCAAGACTTTAACAATCTTATTCTAGTGATCTGTCCACTTTATTATTTTTAGTGTTCCTGGATTGTGCTTCTTTCTGATGAAATGGATATTTGTTGTACCAAATGTGTGTCAAATTTGTTGAGCATGTCCCTCCCCCCTCTCCCTCCCTCCTCTTCCTCCTGGAGGAGGAAGAGGAGGGAGGGAGGGACATGACCTCCTGAAGGAAGAGGAGGAACACGACCTCCACCTGGAGGAAGGGCGGAGACCCGCTAGCAAGGAGTGTGGGAAGAACCAAGAACCACAAGGACTCATAACACCTTCATGAAACTCTCACCCACTTGTCAGGTTTGTCTGTAAAGGCAGGCAGAGGGCGGGGAAATCAGCACCTACACATTCATTTTACATCGAGTGTTATGCCGATTTTTCACAAAATTACGCCAAATCGGGATTTCATTATTGTTGTGTTACTAACAAACTCCTGCCAGTCCTTGCAGGTATTTGCTGCTGCGACATCCTGGCATCCAACATGACACGGACACCACACAGCTATCAAGTATATCCCCAAATGTTACAAATTTGTGTTGTCTGGGTGAGGTAGTGGTAACACACTCGTCCTGCGATTTGGTCAGAGTTCCAAGTCCTGGCCAGGGAGGATTGACTGGGCACCAATCGTTAAATAGTCCCACCGTGTGTGTGTGAGACTTTACCACAGGAGATAGAGTGCTGCAAGGTCTTGGGTGAGGAAGAAGGATAAGGTATAAGAATTAACTATTCCACAACACAAGAAACAAGAAGCTAACTCCATACACAATTTCAATGTAGATATAATGGAGCTCAAGAAGCTCAGGAACCTGTACACCAGTAGACTGACAGTCGAGAGGCGGGACCAAGGAGCTGCAGCTTCACCCTCACAAGCACAACTAGGTGAGTACTTACCAGGTAATACAGACAAGTTACGTCATCACCCCAACTTCAGACAACCTTGACGCTGATAACCTATCTTTTACATATCTAATCAGTTATTACATCATCAGATCTATAATAACTGAAATGTCAAGTTAATGTTTGTATTAAGTGTTAAAAAATTAAACAATACTGTACTGATATTTTCCTCAATGTGAAGCTTCATCATCGACACACACACATGGCCCCCCAACCTCTCCAGTGATAGCAACAAACAACAAACAAAACAAACAGCAAAACAACAAACAACAAAGCAGTGATAGCAACAAAAAGTAGCGCAAGGCTACAAGAGAGCCTCGTTGTGAGGTTCTCCTCACAACTGCTCGCACTGTTCTTAAAAGCAAAAGTAAAATTGTTTATGTGCCTTGTCAAGACCGCAACAAGTAAACACGCGGAGAAGAAGGCGACAATTAGCACTACCCGCGACACTACAGTTGTCCGGCAAACACCAGGACCAAGTCACAGGTTATGGGCTATTCATACCCGTGCCACCTCTTGGTTGGCTTAAACTTAATCAATCAAGTCACAGGGGCGCCGTGACGCTGCTAAGGACAGTCCCTGCCACACTTCTGTAGGTCCTGTCGCTTAGGAATTAATGCCAGCGGCCAGGGGACTGCATTCATTAAGCATTAAATGCAGTCAACTGCGAAACCTCTACATCTTTCATCAATCATGGCAGCTTTACTCGCGTTTATTAAACAATTTATGAGCTCCAAAGTAGTACGACGTTTTCATAACAATAATGACCTTAAGTTATGACCTTAAAAGCGGATTCCTCTTGGAACCCACTTTTCCAACTGCCTGTTGCTTAATGTAATGACTCTTGGCCTATTATAGCTAACATATCTTATTAAGCCAACTATTGACTATTCCCAGGATGAAACAGCTGTCTAACTCCCGAGTACCTATTTACTGCTAGGTGAACAGAGTCATCAGGTGAAAGTAAATATTGCCCAAATGCTTCTGTAATAGAAAGGAAACCTGCAGTCATCAGTCATTTTAATGGTCATACAATATTGGTTCCCGTTGTTCGTAGCAATATCAGTTCTTTATCATTTTTCTGTGAGAGGGAAAGAGGAGGGAGAGAAGGAGGGAGGGAGAGAGAGAAGGAGAGGGAGGGAGGGAGAGAGAGAAGGAGAGGGAGGGAGGGAGGGAGAAGGAGGAGGTGAGGGAGGGAGAGAGGGAGAGATGTTTGAAATGGGAGGACAAGAGTAGAGAGGGAGGGGATTTTTAAGAGAGGAGACGGGAAGAAAGGTGAAGAGGGAGGAGAGGGGGGGGGATTGCCGAGAGGATGGGACCTCTACCCCTTACAATCTAATAATCTCGGGTTCGATTCCCAGACAAGAAGAGATGTTTTGGGCATTCATTCGATGCCGCAGTTCACTTAGTAAAAGTGGTACCTGGGAATTAGTGAACTGTTGTGGGTTGCATCCTTGGAATAGGTCGGTCGTTGGCGAATGAAGACCTCGATTAACCTAACAGGCTTTCAGTCCCCGACAATGGGAACCATGCTGGACGCAGATTCACATAAAAACTACTGCGATTACGACACTGGACGCAGACCTGCATCTACGACACTGGACGCAGACCTGGATCAAACCTACTACATCTACGACGTTGGACGCAGACTTGTATCAAGCACGTTGCGTCTACGACGTCTACAGTGTCAGAAGCAGATGAATACTGGTGAACACTTTTACGTTTTTTTTTATATTAGTATATAGAGGAGCGATTACCGCCACGAGAGAACATAACTGTTTATATGTAGAGTATCATGTGTCATGCCACGAGAAAACACCAACCACATCTCATGTACTATGAGGCTATCTGTAATCTATTTAAGCAATACTTCAACAAAAAACTCCAGTGTGAGGGTTTGTGTTGATGCGCTGGTTCAGGCATCTCAGAACCTTACACATCATCGCCTCCCTTGACGCCCGCCTCGGGAAAGACCCGAGTGCACACCAGATATAATAATCATTACTGAAACCTAACTCGTTATTACCCTGGAGCGTGCAGTCAGGTTTTCACCAGTCAGGTGTACGCGAGGCCGTAAGCCTGGCGACGAGACGTCGCCAGGCTTACGCACGACCGACGTATTTCAAGGATGCAACCCACAACAGTTCACTAATTCCCAGGTACGCACTGTGGTCTTCGCTGATAACCTGTTAGACGTCTTTCGTGGAAGAGAAAAAGAATTAAAAATATTTGTCTTGTCCCTCTCGCCTCCGCCACCTCTAGTGGTGGTCTCGACGGGGTCAAGAAGCTCATAGTAGAATGTGAAAGGTCTCTACAAAGTTATTCATTAATAAAACATAAAGGAAGAATGCTTGAACAGTTATCGAGGATGGCAACGCTCTCTGGTTAATAATAATGTACTTGGGTAAAGACGACTTGGTGAATGTCAATATTACTGGGCTTCACCAACGTCACCAAGCTATGCCAGTTGGTGAAGTTCACTCCACCAATAGATAGGGAACTAAAGGCTGACGGCGAGGCGGGCTAACTAAAGGCTGACGGCGAGGCGGGCTAACTAAAGGCTGACGGCGAGGCAGGCTAACTAAAGGCTGACGGCGAGGCAGGCTAACTAAAGGCTGACGGCGAGGCGGGCTAACTAAAGGCTGACGGCGAGGCGGGCTAACTAAAGGCTGACGGCGAGGCAGGCTAACTAAAGGCTGACGGCGAGGCAGGCTAACTAAAGGCTGACGGCGAGGCAGGCTAACTAAAGGCTGACGGCGAGGCAGGCTAACTAAAGGCTGACGGCGAGGCAGGCTAACTAAAGGCTGACGGCGAGGCAGGCTAACTAAAGGCTGACGGCGAGGCAGGCTAACTAAAGGCTGACGGCGAGGCAGGCTAACTAAAGGCTGACGGCGAGGCAGGCTAACTAAAGGCTGACGGCGAGGCAGGCTAACTAAAGGCTGACGGCGAGACAGGCTAACTAAAGGCTGATGGCGAGGCAGGCAGGCTAACGCAGTCCTCAATAAAGATGACTTCCCTCTTCATTGTCATTCAAAGTTTACGACAACTACAAGTGGCCACAATTACCCCACCAGCACAAACCATGACCAAGCAAATTGACAAAAGCAGTAAATCTGTCAACAGCACCTGGCGGCGAGTACTACTCTCACATCTGGGTAGAAAGTAGCAGTAGTACCTCTTGTTGCATCTCATTAACTCCTAGCTAGGCTCTCCTTGCTATGACGACGCAACTCTCAACTACCCTCACTCGCTGCAACATTGCAGGCGCCAATGCGTTAACAATCGCTAGCTGCCATACGAGAGAGAGAGAGAGATGCAGATGCAAATATATGCGCTTGTGGTAAACATACTGTTCTCTGTGCAAGCAGCTTCTCTCATACTTGTGTCTAGCACTGCCTGGGCCACAGCCCAGACTTGGGCTGTGGCTGTGGTCTGACTCAGGCCAGACTTGTTAAAGCGGCGGCTTATAACCCATTAACCAAGACTGATGTCCCCGTGACCTTCGGCTACTGCCCCCCCCCCCACACACACACAAATGCTAATTAATCATAATTATTTACATCAAATTGGTGTCGACCTGATTACCAAAATTGGAGGCCAAGACCGCGGTAATAATGGCGTCATAACTGGTCCGAGCCTCTTGCTCACCTGGCGAGTTTTTGTCTCCCCAATTGCGCTAAAATAATTGTATATGATGGCATTTGTGCGGCTATAGTTATAAAGAAGCAGTAGGCCACGGTCGACACGCAGTCTTCCTGTGCTGTCTTACCAATATTTTCATTATGTTCAACATAAATGATCCCTGTGCATCGTTCTTATGCGTCTTGTGCCAGCAGTAATTGGACCAACAGCACCAGTAGTAGTAGCAGCAGCACCAGTAGCAGCAACAGTAGCAGCAGCAGCACCAGAAGCAACAGTAGCAGCAGCACCAGTAGCAGCAGCAGCACCAGTAGCAGTAATAGCAGCAGCACCAGCAGAAGCACCAGCAACAGTAGCAGCAGCACCAGCAGAAACACCAGCAGTAACACCAGTAGCAGCAGCAGCACCAATAGCAGTAATAACAGCAGCACCAGCAGAAGCACCAGCACCAGCAGAAGCACCAGCAGCAGCCGCAGCAGTAGCAGCAGCAGCAGCAGCAGTAGAAGCACGTGTAGCAGCAGCAGCACCACCACCACCAGTAGCAGTAGCAGCAGCAGCAGCAGCAGCACCACCACCAGCAGCAACAGCAGCGTCATTACGAGAGACAAGTAAGCCCCAGCCACCACAGTGCTGGACCCCTCGGTCACCAATATAATCACGAATAATCAAGTTTACACACACACTGAAATTCACTTTCCCCACACGATAACGTCGCAACCTGTCCTCCTACAAAGAACGTCGCTTTTCGCTCGCATGCGTCACTAAGCCCAAAAATTGCCGTACTAGAAAATGGAAGCGGCTGGCGAAAATGACGTACTGTCCCGTTCTCTGTTTTGGGTCCTCTGGTAGGTCAGGAGAGGACACTTTAAATTAAGTGTTTTCTTGGCGTTGAGAAACTTTAGGAAGCTACGGGCTGAACATCGGCGCGCGAACAGCCTCTCCCACTTCACTTTCTAATTGTCTTTCCTCTCCTCCTTCGCCACTTCACCCCCTCCTCCTCCCTCGCTCCTTCCCTCCTCCTCCTCCTCCCTCGCCGCAAGTACTTCATACAAAATTATGTTCAACCAAAAACCTTAGCCCAGTACCTCAAGAGTGCTTGCTGCATGTAATGCATGCACAAGACTGAAAAGTTGCCGCCCAGTTGGCTGGATGTGGAGCAGGATTAGTAACTGTGTAATTGGCTCGCGGCAGATGTGAACTGCCTTGTTGCAACCCGGCTTCTTAAAATTACGTCGCTTTTCGATTGTTTGCCCGAACGGCCAAAAATGGACGTAATTTGAAATGAAATCGGCTCACGAAAGTGACATACTGTCCCGTTTTCTGTTGCGAGTCCGGCTTACTTGGTTAGGCGAGGAAACTTTCAATTGACGGTTTTCATGACGTTTTGAAACCTTAGGAGAACTTCCTGCCCTCCTAACCTACCAGAGGACCCTTAACTTGCTGTTTTAGAAAAAAAATAATCCAACATTTATTTTGAATTATTTTTCCTTTCCAAATTACGTCCATTTTCGGCCATACAGGTAAATGGCCAAATTCAGACGTAATTTTTAAGAGGACAGGATCCTGTATAGAGACTTGCGGGACACTTCTTGAATCACTTATGATATAAAAATTAACTATCGATATATGCATGTATATGACAGTCAGACCACGGAAGAAGAATTGAAACAGGAATTGCCTTAAGTACTTTCGTATATTAATACATCTTCAGAAGGAATACATCACTTCTTCTGAAGATGTATTAATATACGAAAGTACTTAAGGCAATTCCTGTTTCAATTCTTCCTCCGTGGTCTGACACTGTCACATTTTTCATCACGTGTTAATTTTCGTGATTTACACACACATGCATGTATACACGTACAGGGTGTTCCCAATAATGTATACTCACTTTGAATAATTATGAAGCCAGTGTTTATTAAAATACATGTAACTCTCAAAATGTAATAGAATCTACATTGTTTAAATGTTTTGTCAAAGGCTGTTTTTAAACTGATGTCCGTTCTGGTACTATTGATAACGCGAAGCAAATAATCGCAAACATCATGAAACATTTCGCTTGGTATCAGAGTGCATTCGTGTTCCATGTCTACTCTCAGTTCTGCGACTGTTGACAGTTTTGTAGCGCAGATTTTATCTTGTAATTATCCCCACAAAAAACAGTGTAGAAGTGTGAGGTCTGGTGAACGAGGACGGTATTCTACGAAACCCCTTCGTCCAAGCCACAAGTTACAGCCCCGCTCCTGTGCCAGGTAAGTCCACTACGGGCTCACCATAGCCCGTGCTACTTGGAACTTGTTCCGAGTAGCTGAATCTATAACAACAACAACGTCCAAGCCACTCGTGTGGCAAGATCTCATCAAGGTAGGATCTTACATCGCGATGGTAGTGATGTAAGCGCCCCCATCCTGATGAAAATTAAATCTGAAAAGAAACATCAATTGCGTATACATGTGTATTAAAAATTGTGTAACTAGCTTCACAAGATTGTAATCTGCTTTCTAAATGAACTGTGAGGTTCAGTTCCTGAACCCACTAGGTGCCTTTGTAACCCTTTCCACCACCGCCCACGGGGTTGGTATGGGGGTGCATAAGGAATAAAATCAACGACGAAAATAACAACAATACCGAAAGGGGAATATATCGGAATTGTGGAAATGCTTAAAGTGGCGTCCCACGAGGGTCATTGTTGCGACTCTTATATTCATGTAAAAACATGAATGACATAGCTGATGAAATAGACTTTTTTGTCACGTTTGATGACAATACAAAGCTGATGAGGAAAATGGACCAAGCAAGTATTGTGGCAGGCTCCAGGATGACTTGGATAACTTGACGTCATGATTGGATAAATGGTTAGCCTACAGGACTTCAATGTAGGTAAGTGGAAAGTAATGAGGATGGGGACGGAGATGGGGGAGCCAGAGGAAACATATGAAATGAAAGAGAAGAATCTACCAATGTGAGTGAGAGACAAGGATCTTAGAGTAGACATAGCATCAAACCTGTCACCGGAGGCACACATCAGTAGAATTACAGGAGCAGCATGAAAGCTGGGTAATGGGGATGTGAAGAAACACTTTTCAGTGTAAGGGCAGCGAGCAAGCGCAACCAACTAGAAAGGGAGATCGGATAGGCTACATCTATCCTTAGTATTACAACCAAGTATGACAAGAAACAAAGCGGCCGGGATTCATTGTATTAGATAATAGAAATGACTCTGTAATATCTCCATTTCTCAAACAATTATGTATTAGCGATAAGACCTACCATTAATATATAATGACTTACTGTAAATATATAGCCCTTGAAATAGAACATTTTCTGAAACTAGCTAACATAAGGTGTGAAGGATTGATGAAATTGCTTATGTAATAATCTAAGATGAGGTCTGATAAAAGACCTTTTGTGCCCTCTGTAATGCTTTTTGGGCTGCCGCTCACAGGATGAGTATGGGGTGCACAATAAACTAGCCGTCTCCGGCGGCAACAATAAAACAACAAGATAATAGACAGTCGGAAAGGCGGGCCCCATGAGCTGAAGGTAGGTCCTACACACTTGTTAGCTGTACTCCCACATGAATACCGCCAACGACCCCCACCCACTGAAAGGAAAAGTCCACCAACATTTTCCCCGAGGCGAACCGTTTTCTAATGGAGACCTGAAATTACCTAATATAATACGACACTTATTAAGGCTCCCCCCCCCCATCCCACACAGGTTTCTTCCCAGTGTTCCTGCCTCCTCTCCTTCCCTGCAATTGTCTGTTGTTGCCGCCACGCTCTTTAGTTCAATTTGCTCTTGCTTACGACTTGCAAGCGAGACTCGGGACTCACAGGGGTTATTGTCTTGGTGGCTGGCGTCTGCCACAAAGGTGGGTTTTGTCAATGTTTTGTGGCAAGGAACAGTAGGGTTTTGTGTGGCAGGAGGAAGGGGGGAGATAGGTGGCGGTGAAGTAAGGGGTGAAGTAGGGGGTGGGGGGGTCCGTGTAGGCGGGGGAGAGGAGAGCGTCTGTAAAACATGCGGAAATGTGACGGCAAATGTGGGAAAGTTAGGCGTAAGGTGACTTGACCAGTCCATGAGCTCACTTCACAAGCACTCAGTGGTAAACACGGATTATTCTGTGTAATGGTTAAAATAACAACCTAAATAAAGAGAAAGAGGAAAAAGGGAATGTTTCGTGTACGGCAGCTTAAGGAAAAGCCGCCGGACACTATTGAAGGTAAACTAAGAAAAGCATGTAAGTGGAAATAATATGCAAAGAAAGAGGGAAATTGAAAATGACCTAACTAAAGAGAAACCGAGGAAAATTATAGCATGCAAAATAATATGAAATGAGATTTAGTGAAAATAATATGGCGGCTTTATTTGCAGTCTCCGTGGTGTAGTGGTAAGACACTCGCCTGGCGTTCCGCGAGCGCTATGTCATGGGTTCGTATCCTGGCCGGGGAGGATTTACTGGGCGCAATTCCTTAACTGTAGCCTCTGTTTAACGCAACAGTAAAATGTGTACTTGGATGAAAAAACGATTCTTCGCGGCAGGGGATCGTATTCCAGGGACCGTAGGATTAAGGACTTGCCCGAAACGCTACGCGTACTAGTGGCTGTACAAGAATGTAACAACTCTTGTATATATCTCAAAAAAAAAAAAAAAAAAAAAAAAAAAAAAAAAAAAGAGCATCAAAGCAGAAAGATACCGGAACCCAGCTCGCGAACGACGCACAAGTGAACGCGGCCAGCAAACGATGCACAAGTGAACGCGGCCAGCAAACGATGCACAAGTGAACGCGCCAAGCAAACGATGTACAAGTAAACGCGGCAAGCGAATAATACCCAAATCAGTTGATGTTGACCAGACCACACACTAGAAGGTGAAGGGACGACGACGTTTCGGTCCGTCCTGGACCATTCTCAAGTCGATTGTGATGAGGAAGTAGAGACAGGTCAGGTTCACCCAAGTCAGATGGGTGAAAAGGAAAGCGGTGAATGTTGCTCTGCCAGCACTTGCATGATGACTCTCACCGGAAGAATGCTGAACAACGGTCTCTTATGAAGTAAAACCTCACTTTAACAATGCAGCTTCATCACCATGACAGGAACCGCAAGAGAGAAAAAAACTCTCACAAGCTAGACGCCTCGCCATGAAGATTACGAGGGAAAGAGCTGCGTCACCCAACCAGTTTTTGCAGGTCACGAACTCGTTACGAAATTCGCCGGCAGTCTCATGAACCAGCAGAAACTGAGGATGCAGTGTTAGATGTGTCGCCACGAAGATGTCAACAAGAAGTGAATCTTCACTTGCAACGCGAAGACGTCAGTAAAGGTTGAATCTTCACTATTTATTTTCTTATATACAAGAAGGTACATTGGGTTTGTGAGAGTACATAACATTGATGTTCTTACATTCTTGCAGAGCCGCCAACACGCATAACCTTTCGGGAAGACACGTAGACTTGCAACACAAAGATGTCAATAAGTAGTTTAAATAAGATTTAAGTGGTAAAACTTCCCCTGCACCACGAAGACGTCAGCAAGAGAAGAATCTTTATTTGCAAGAAAGTGATCTGCAAGCAAATAATCTTCACTCACGCCGCGCATAAAGTTAAAATGTAAGATTAAGTTTAGGAATTAAATGTTAGCGATTTATCCTTCCCGAATACATTGCACCGCCTCAAAAAAACTGCAGTAAGTAATGATAATATTAAAACTACCAAATTACAACCGTTTCACAGTGCTTCAGACTATTGCATCCATTATTGCATAGCGCGTATAGCTACTAAGGATGAAATGTACAAAATATGGACAGTTGTACACACAATAATTACACGTTTTGTAGTATTAACGTTGTCAACGAGCTAAGAAAGAAGGCAACACCCAAAGTTAACTTTTCCCGAGCCTAGCACAGTACACGTATCTACTAAATTATGGTAACCTGCAACACGGAGACATCAACAAGAGGAGAATCTTTATTTGCAACCCGTCCCATTCCAAATCCTTATCCTGACCCCTTTCAGGTGCTATATAGTCGTAATGGTTTGGCGCTTTCTCCTGACAGTTCCCTTCCCTTGTTTGGCCTAGGCATGCTCATTTAGGCCTAGTTGTATTTAAGTCTAAGTTTTTGTTATGTCCATTACAATTTCAAAAGTACGAAACGTGTTTTTCGTACAAAAAAATGGACGGTTATTTTGTAAAAAGTCCATATTTGTACATTTTATCAATAATTTCTATAAATTTTGGAGGTTGAGCTGGAAAATATATATGCATACTAGACAAGTATTAAAGTCCCCATGGTGAAGTGGTAACACTTCCCTGGAGTTTCGCGAGCGCTTTGGCCTGGGTTCGTATCCTGGCTGGGGAGGAGTTACTGGGCGCCCATCCTTAACTGCAGCCTCTGTTCACCCAGCAGTCAGTGGGTACCTGGTTGTTAAACGATTTGGCGGGTCGTATTCCGGGGGAAATTAGGATGAAGGACCTGTCCGAAACGCTATGCCTGCTAGTGGCTTTACAAAAATGTAATAACTCTTGTATATATAAATATTAAAAAGTATAAACTGGTTAATAATAATAATAACAATAATAATAATAATAATAATAATAATAATAATAATAATAATAATAATAATAATAATAACAACAATATTTACAATAATAATAATAATAAACATGCTGAAATCCATTTCATATATTACGCGTAATAAATTTAAGAGCCGTCGTATGAGGAGTCGGTGAGAGGGGTAATTGACGGGTGAGCAACTTGGGGCGAGAGGCTCAGTGGGCTCACAACCCGTCCTCTTACAAATAACGTCGCTTTTCCCTCGTATGCTCACTAAGGCTAACAATTGCCGTACTAGTAAATGGAAGCGGCTCGCGAAAGCGACGTACTGTAACGTTTTGTGTTTTCGGTCCTCTGACATTCTGTTAGATTAGGAGAGGACACTTTAAATTAACAGTTTTTATGACGTTTGAAACCTTAGGAGAAATTGCTCTCCTAAACTGCCAAAGGACCCAAAACTTGGGTCCATTTCATTTAGAAAATAAATTTCCATTTTCTAGTACGGAAATTTTTGACCGTAGCGCATACGAGGGAAAAGCGACGTTACAACATTCGAAAACCAAATTAAAATTTTATTTACCCTCTACTGACGTGACATATTTCGTGCATTATAGAGATACAGTGATTGCAACAACAAGTATTTAGAAAGATGAACCATTGAACTCAGTGACGTGTAACTAGTACCGAAAACCGTATCATATTAGGATGTACTTAGAACTAGAAAGGTATTGTTTACGATGTATAGTTTTTTGAAAATGGTTGTTTATAACTAAAGTTAAAATCAGGAATAAGTTTAATTATTTGTCTTGATTTTTTTCTTGTATCTTTAGCGCAAGTGATAGTAATTTTGACAATATGGCTGAACCAGCTATAACTTAGCAAAATCTATCAAATTGAGTGTCACGTGATATTCATATAGGCCTAACCTTCAGTGTAATTAATAAACATGTTTGTGTTTTTGTAAAAAATCAAATTGGTAACTCGAAGACTATTGACAAAATTTAAACAATTTTCAAGTCAAAATTTAATCGACATAATACAATTTAATTCTCAATTTTATTGGTATATATTATTGATTTTATAAATGAGAATAATATTACTTTATTTTATTACTTGTGGCCTTGTATTTTAAAATACAAGGCCACAAGCTGTGTTATAGCAAATAAATTGGTACACTTGCTAAGAACTTCATAAAAACTGAAATTTAAAAAAATAAATGCCTTAGTAAAAAATGTAATGGGAAACTAGACAAATATTCAAGGCATCATTCTCAGCAGGCATAATTATTACAAAAAAAATATAAATTAAGAATAATTCTAGCACTAACACTTCAGATAAGATTATTCAAAATAATCAAATGGCCATAAATAACTCAACATTAAGGACCTTGTGGGGGGAAATCATTTACAAACAATACTACATACAACAATTGACCTAACTGATGCATATAATATTTATACCACTGATGCAAATTACTTTATCAACAGAAACCACTAGAAGTATAATCCTGTCATAATACCAGGGTTTATCATCATAGATTATAATATATAAAATGGCCTAATTATATAAAATTATGATAACCACACAAAACTCGTGAGAAAAATGTCTGCTCTCTCATCTAACAATGCAGCTAATTTAATCTTTGTCGCCTCAAATATTTATCAAAGAACGAGAACCCAGGCACTTCAGAATGGTTCAATATTAGGGATCAATCAAAGGATTTGTTCTTATGGTTCAGTGGAAGCTCTGTAGACTACAGCCATTACCGGATATCTTACTTCTCAACAAAATATAAAAAGCGGTGGATTAAGAAATACTATCCATTAAATGAAAATCAATAAACCATCTACACAAATTAAGAAAACCTTTCCGTTAATTAAAACTATGCAGAAAGTACACAAAAAATAATATAAATAATTCATGCGAGTCAACTTTAATCAGCCAAACAACCTCTGAGGCGAATTACAATAAAAAAATAATCGGTATTATTTTCAGTGAATATGATGTTAGTTTCCAATGTCAGAAATATTTGGATTCCAAGTTGAGGCGCGGCAAGTATCAGTATATAACATTAAGACAATGTGACTAGTTATTACGGGCTCACTATAGCCCGTGCTACAAGGAAATTTTGTTCAGAGTAGTTGATCTAAAACAACAACAACTACCTAGCAGTTACAGCCCCACTCTTGTGCCAGGTAAGTGCACTACGGGCTCACCATAGCCCGTGCTACTTGGATTTTTTTGTTCCTAGTAGCTGAATCTAAAACAACAACAACGTGACTAGCTAGGAAGAGATAGCACAGTTAGGATTTGCGGACATGGTGAAGGAACGGTGCCCAACCACATGGACCATTGGGTATCAATCGCCAACCCTGCAAGCAGCGAGACTCGCTGAACCAGTCTAAGTGGATGAATTAATTTGATTCAGATAGTAGACGGTTAAATGTTTAAAGCATCAAGGAAAGTGTCTTGGTAGACATGGCACAAGTTTCTTGGTAGGCATGGCACGTAGTCAAGACATTATTTGAGTGTTCTTAACAAGAAATTACACATTCATGTCACGGGCAGATTGCCATTAGTAACCATTTGCAGCTTTTCATAGAACCTGTTTTCGCTCAACACTCATCATAAGGCTTTCATGTGTTTGTAGATTCATGTAGCGTTACTGAGGGTTCATTAGTAAGTCTTTTTAATTGGCTTGTGACTTACAAGCTAATCCAAAGTTTATGCAGTAATATTAACTATTGTAAGAATGTACATTTATAACGAGAACGAGCTTTACAGACACATTGTTCAGTTTTCAAGAGAACGATTGTTTGTAGGAAGATTATAATTACGAGTAAGAATATTTACTATATTATCCAGTTACAATGATACCTAGTGTTGGTCAGATTATTTATCAAAAACTTCGGGACATTCAACTGGGCAAACTCAAATCTTTAAAAATACTTGCGGCTTACACCCTCATAACCTTTCCACCATCCACCACATCAACCTTCCATGTTCCCCACTCACCATCAACGCTCCATCCTCTCCAGTCTCCATCAACGTTCCATCCTGCCCAGTCCTCATCAGAGTATAGAGTTGACAACAAAGTAGCCGCCTCGGGCGCCAACAATCAACCCCTCATCCTCCCCGCCACCTCCCACCCCCATCACACATACCCCCAAAATGAAAAACCCTTGTGAGGTTGTCTTAAATACCGAGGTACATTCACTTACCTTTATCCCAAGTTGGTGACGGCGCCCCGGCCCACCAATCAGTTGCTCCAGAGGTGTCCTGCTTCCCGCTGCACACTGTGGCGCCATGATCCACATGGTAACACTGCGCGCACTATCAACATCCAAATATCCATTTTCCGTATGTTGCCTTAAAAAAAAACTAAATGCCTGACAAACTCCAAGAGCAACTTCCAGTTCTAGATACACTTGTCTTGGCTAACCAGCGTTTTCACAGTAATTTTGGGGGGTTCAGTATATAGCGGACCGGCAGGCAGCCCCGGGGCGACCCAACCCACGTGACACAAATACACTTTTATTTTTGACTGGCAGCGGTTAATAATGCACGTCATTCAATATAG
Organism: Procambarus clarkii; assembly: GCF_040958095.1. Lineage (NCBI taxonomy): Eukaryota > Metazoa > Arthropoda > Malacostraca > Decapoda > Cambaridae > Procambarus > Procambarus clarkii. The sequence goes on from NC_091196.1 coordinate 23,117,362, forward strand.
AAACAACATATCACTTGTCAACACCTACATGATGTTCCTGTTCACTTGCAGCGACCTGTCCTTAACACAGTGGCCGTGAAGCCCAGGAGCGTACCGCCGCCCACCTGGTCACGATCAACACGTGTGGCCAACAGCTGATTGGCGTTCCAACTTTTCACTTGGCATGTTTCGCTCAAAAATATATATATATAAATACCTATAAACAAGTATAAGTAACTATTGATCAGATCTTATGTATTTAATATATATATTTATTTATATAATATATATATATGAATTCATTATTTCTCCGTGATATACAGATTTTTACAAATCGTACACAAATTTTTTTAGATTTTTTGGGGAAGAAAGGTGGGTGCAGGTGAGCGTAGCCTGGACAGCCATAGCCTGAAGATGGGTCGAAAACAGCCTATCGTCAACTTAATGAGTTATGGGTTACTTATCCCATAACTTAACGAGCACGACTTAATGAGTTACTTATATATGGTAATCTGCGGTGTAAGGGAATGTGCTGTCTGCTGCTCCATTGTAATCTTGCTAGCTTAAAAGACAGAAGCCTCGTTCAGGAAATAGACATTTGTTCTAAATACTCACAAATTAGGGTACATTTGGTGTGATAAGGTAGAACCTTATCCCTTGGTAGAACCCTTGAACCAATGTAATGAGTTAGCCTTGATTATCTTCTTTTTAGCTCATTCCACTTGCTCATCTCTCAGAACCGAGGACGTGCTCACTTACATGGCTAAACGGTCGTTGTTTATCTGAGCTGCTTCAACTCCTGCCATTTTGTCCGACCACTGCTCATACTTAATATTTTGTATTTGGACATTTTACCATTTCCTCTATGAACAGTGTACGTTGTGATCCTGTTTCTGGCCCTGCCTCTTATTTTTAGTGTAGCGAGACCAAGCTCTCTTATAAGCCTCTCCTCCTTACCTGCATGCCTTAGACTCTCCTCATAAGTTAAAAAAATTGTGTTTATTGGCCACATATTCTAACATTATCCTTGGGGTAGTATGTAACGTCTTCAAGGTAGAACGCCATGTCTTCAAGGTAGTACGCAAAATCTCAAGCGAAGTAGTATGCAATGTCTTCACCGTAGGTTGCAACCCGTTCTCGCAAATTTAATAAGTCAATATTGACTTATTAAATATGTGCATAGGTGACATATTTAACATAATAGATACCCTTAAAACGATTCATAGAAAACACCGACCTTACCTAACCTTGTTAGTATCTTAAGATAAGCATCCTATTGCTTCGTAATTACAATTATTACCTAACCTATAATAGGTTTAGGTTAAGTAATAATTGTAATTACGAAGCAATGTTGTGTTGATTTAGGGGCGAATTACGAAGCAATAAGATGCTTATCTTAAGATACTAACAAGGTTAGGTAAGGTCGGTGTTTTCTATGAATATTTTTAGGGGTATCTATTATGTTTAGTATATCACCTATGCACGTAGTTAATAAGTCAATATTGACTTTACGAATTTGCGAGAACGGGTTGCAAAATGCAATGTCTTTAAGGTATTATGCAAATACTGTGGGTGAAATAGCACCACTTGTTTTCAGTCCTACTCTGTGGCTTATTGAGCTTGAAGCTCTTGCTCCTTGTATGTGTTATGTGTGACCTTTGAATTAAGTGATCTGAATTAGTATCCTCCAGCTTGGGCAATATTTTAAAAGTTTCTGTAAGTTCCTCCTTGTCATTTCTGGTTTGCATGTTGTTGTTGTTTTAAATACAGCTACTGTGAACAAGAGTTCCAAGTATGGTGAGCCCGTAGTGGACGTTCTGGTTTGCAGTGTTCTTAGTTCTGTAGGCGTCAACCTTTCCTGGTATTAGAGTCGACTTTGTTCTAGAATAATTTTTGTCGCTTTGCGTTGTAGTTTCTCAGAGTCGGATATATTCTGAAGATGAGGTCTCCATTCTTGGATACAGTAGTCCAAATGTGGGCGCACATGAGACTTGAATAATCACCACCTTTTCTTTGAAATCATAGGTTTGTTCGGCTATTCTTACGGTTTGGTTGGCCTTAGGAATAGAAAATGGGAACTGCAGTTCCCATTTGTGCACCTTGAATGCACAAATGGGAAGACTGAATGCTTCTGACCTAGGTACTTTTCTTCTTTGGTCTGCTGCATGGTAGTGTCGTTGATTTGATAGTTGTGATGCGCACTGTTATGCCCTTTATGCAAGATCTTGCATTTTATTAATATTGAAGAGCCTTTGCCAGTATTTCATTTGTGAAGGTCATGTAGTCACTCTAAGGCCTCGGTATTGTTTTAGCTTCCTACTTTACCGTAGATCTTGGCATCATCTGTAAATCTGATAATGTGGTTTGTAATATTCTCATGTCACTGACGTACAACAAAAATGGGTTGGTCCAAAGATGGAACCTTGGGGAACCCCCTGCTCAATCCTATTTCTCCAGTTAGATTTTTTTTCCATTTAGGACGAACCTTTACTTTCTTTGGTAAGACAATCTTTAATCCATTCAATTACTTTACCGTTTACTCCATGTGCTTGTAATTTTCCTGCCAGTCTTTCATGTTGTACCTCATCAAAAGCTTTAGAGATGACCAAGTATACTACGTTAACTGGGACTCCTTTGAATTATAAAACCACGTTGCGTTGATTTTACTAGATTTAACGCTGGGAGACGGTGAACGATTCCCTCTTAAGATTCTCTAAACAAGCTTTGTAGATATGAGAGGTTAGGCTGATCGGTCCATAGTTTTCTGCAGTTTTTTAACATAGGCGTGACATTTGCCTATTTTCAATCTAGAACTTAGTCCAGAGATTTTTTAAATAGGAGTTTCAGCCGATGGACTGTTACTCTACCAGTGCCTGTACAATTCCATCCACATCTGGGGATCTAGAATCCTTTACTTTTTTAATGATTTTCCTAATTGTTTTAAACGTTATTGGGGTATCCCTGAATTCCATTAGGCTACCGACATATAAGAAACAATGGGTCATAGCACCGTTACTAGAGTTATTCAGCTTAATTGTTACTACTATCTAGTCCAATCTCCTGATTTTCACTATTACTATCTTCCTCCTGCTGCTTAAGACCCAAAATAGTCTCTCACAAAGTTCGATCAGCATCCAAGAACTCGTCTTGTGAGTGGGGGGGGGGGGCGTTAGTGAGTGCATGAGCGAGACGAAAATTATCAAAAAGCACAAAGCCAGGAGAGACTACGAAGCACCACCAGTATAGCTGAATATTCAAAAGGCGAGAAATATCACCGCGGTGGCATATTGGGTAGTCATATCAACTTGTCAAAACGTCATGAAAAACGTTAATTAAAAGTGTTCTCTCCTAACCTAACAGACTAAGCTGGAGGATCCCAACCAGAAAATAGGACAGTACATCACTTTCGCGAGCCAATTTCATTTCAAATTACGTCACTTTTCGGCTATAGCGCGCATACAAGCGAAAAGCGAAGTTATTTTGAAAGGACGGGTTGCAGTGTGACCGTAGCAGCTAACATTTCTCTCACTCCCAACCCCCCTCTTTCTTCTCTCCCCCTTAAGTTGCCTACGCAGAGCACAGTTCATTCAAGGAATCAGTTGCATGTGTTATACGTATGACGGACCAGTGATGATACATTTCTAAGTATTACAATATTAGTAGAGTAGAAAATGGTAGTTACATAGTGGCAGCGGTTGTGTCACTACTCGTCACAGTTTTATGAAATAAGTAATTATAAAGAAAATTTACATTTTCATATTTGATAATCGAAGTGTTTTAAGGACTATTTTTCAAGAGAATGAGGGGTGGGGGGATGTTAAGAGGGGCTAAACATAAGTTAGGATACTGCCTGTATTGGGAAGGTCAAGAGGACCTAGTAGGAATAGTTCCGGGAATGTGAACAAAAACCAAGGGCCCTTATCCTGGTATTAGGATGTATCTAACAGTACTACAAATCATGAATAGATGCATGTGTTCCTATTCATTGTGATAATAAATGTAAGTAATTTATCAAGTATCAAAAGAAGGCACCAAGCCGGGGAAACATTATAGCACCATCAAATGTGCGGAATGTTCAAAATGCGCTAAATATCACCAAGGCACTAAAGTAAAAAAAAAAAAAAAAAAAAAAAAAAAAAAAAAAAAAAACGAAGTGAGGCAAAGAAAAACAATTACCGGGTACATTGTACTTTTGCAGCATAAAAAAATTAAAAATGTCTACACAATATACACACACACATCAATAAATGAGTCTTGTATGGAAAGACTTCAATTAATTATTGGGACATAGCAAAGCAATTACTTCCAATAAACATTTCCAGTTATCTAGGCAATATTCCTGCAGTGCTGTGGATGCTAGGGATTATCAAGAATCACACCTTTAGCCTCTCAAAGATATGGTAGCTTATTGGTATGAATGATAGCAACAAAGTTTTTCATAAAAATTTACTTTTTCAGAAAGTTCTCTTCTACACAACCCACAGGCAGCCATTCCTCTTTGGATAATTCAACTTCAAATATACTTTTTTCGCAGAACAAGATGACAAACTGCAATAACCAAGTCATAAGTTGTTACAAAGTTCAAATGTAAGACCTGATAAAAACAATTTGCAGAAAAGCCAGCAAATTCACCGACTGGGATACCTTCAGAGGGACTCTTGGATACTGAGGCAACAAGCTGGAACTGGGACTCTCTCCCTTAAATGCTAATCACTGAGTGTGTCACCCACAGGGTACACAAAATATTTTTAAAGTAACAGCCATATACAAAGCTTGTTCAATATTGAAACTGAGGAAATATCAAGTTCCAAGAAAAAAAAAACTGGGAGGATACAATTCCTAGATTTTCCATTTATGAGCTTTATCAGAATTTGTCCAAATGCCTACAAAATTTACTTAAGAGAAAGGTTACCATTAGTTGACCATAAACCTTATTATTTCTAACATTGCAAAACAATGATCCCTTAAGATCCCTGAAGCTCAGGACATGGGTCAGTGAAAGCTGGGTGGGATTCGAGATTTGTACGCAACATTTACTTTTAAATAAACCCAGATAATGTGGTTACACCAATAATAACGGGCTTAGTTTGGGATTAAAATGTACCACTTTCAACAGTGTTACGAAAAAAGATGAGTAGACTGTAGACATAATGCTTCAAATAATGCCTATGTAGAAATACACAATCCAAGGTAAAATATAAACATTTACTGATAAAACACAAATAGGCCTAACACTGTCAAGATAACAGGAATTTTCATCCTATTTCAAATTCTATTTCTGAGGCATTGGTAAACTACAGTACATCACTTGAAACGTGCCCTACGATTAGTCTATCAAATTTCACTGACTGTTTTGCCACAAGAGAATAGTTCCCATATGAGATGGTTGCCCTTTAACTTATTAGATCATAAAACTGAAGAAAATCACAGCTACTTCAAAATAATGCAAAATTGGTCATGGAATAATAAATATTTCACTATAGTATACATTAGAGATGAAAACAAATTAATAGTATACATTTAACAGTACTGCAAAACGTGACTTTGTGAATGCAGGTATTCCTGTTTGTGCCGATACTGAAGGGAAGTAACAAAAACAGACGGTAAGGTGTGGCAGGGTAAACAATTACATTGCACTATTGCAGCATGTCCAACACGAGTATTTAAAAGCACATAAGTATCCGCAGCAGTATCCACAAAACTGGAGACCACCACCCAATCCCTTTCAGTTCCTTACATCTAAATACATATACCTTATCACAGCAATATATTCTTCACATATTCCATAAGGATTTCTCTCAAGCTGAATTGCAAATTTATTTTTTTTAAATATATGCCACATAAGCTTACTCTAGCAACCTTAATTCAGATTTTCACATTAGATGTACTTGCAGTGTTTTTAATAACTGGTGCATTACCAATTTTATTATGTAAAATATTTTTTTTAGAGTGTACGTATATGAACTTCCCTAATCCCTGGTAACTAATGCATTCTGAACCATCTGAACCACAACAGCCACCACTTGCAGTTAGTACATTCTGGCCTTTTCTGCAAACCAAACCTTAATATTGTCAATCATATGTAAAGAGAGGCTGAAAATTAAAAAAATTTAACAACTTTCAAAACTTGCTATTAGATTTGCAATAATTAAGCTGTGTAAATTACTATGTTATTTTTAAATTAATTTAAAACAATAAGGCAGTAAAAATTAATTACTACAGTATTGCAAAAGTGATGAGATGCACATTGTGTTTCATTGCTTACATCAATGCCTGACAATCCTGCAATGCAGTTTCCACACAATTTTATCCTTGAGGTATTTTACATACTCGCTCCCTCAAAATGCAGGCTTCCATATAATGAATACCTCAAAACATCAAATCCGCTCACTGTTTTTCACATTTATTTATTCCTTGTTCAAAAATTGGATAATGGAAGAATAAGTAATTATCAAAAAGGCATATACTGTACTGGATATTTTACACACGTTTCCTAAACTTGCATTACACTATACATTGTTAAAAAATTCAAGTGAAACTACTATTGATGCAACAGAACCTATATTGATCATGTGTTTTCCCCATGTAAAAATGCTGTCTGACTTCTCAATACTCAAGCATTTTCATTGATTTTTCTTCTGATAAATCATGACAGTATCTGACCATTGAAACCATGTTGTCTGGCAAGAATAATATGGGTGCATCAAACGAAGGTAGAAGAAACTTCCTTGTGAAAGAAAGACAGGATACAGTATTAGAAAAATGTGATTGTGGCTGGTACAAGAAAGGAATCGGTATTACAGTAGTATTTACAAAGATAAAGCAAAGAGACCAGATCATATTGAAGAAAAGGGAATGCAGTGGTGGTAATTATAGTGACAATCCAACTTTCAGAGTACTGTACCAGGATTTTGGATTACAAGAGATTCGACAAAGAAAAATGTCAGAATAGTTAAAATTATAATGCAACAGGTACAACAAAGCTAGCAGGTGCGGCACAGTGCCCTAGACCTCACTGCCTGTTACACACTGACTGGTAAGTACAACATTGATGCCTGGGGGTGGTTATTGATGGGCCATAGTTACATTTAGTTGAAATAATAGCACTAACCATGGGCATTAAGGTCTTCAAGGTGGGATCAGAAGTGTAATACATGGCATGACATTGTACTAAAACTGCATTTGCTGCCTCTGGGTTATCAAGACCAGCCTGTGCTAAGGGAACAAATAAATGTGATGTATTAATTTTCTCTATAATTATTATTTACATGTAAACTATATAATTCTTTATATAATATTTGTATACCTGAATATGCAATATGCTAAAAATACACTACTGTATATTATTAACCGAGAAATCCAGAAAATTTGGCGAGAGTCAAACAAAACAATATTTCAGATATTCAGAATGCTCCCAGATTTAAATAGTCGAATTATACTACAAGGATTTTTAAGGAAGCCCATCTTCTGCAAACCACCACCTCCACTCGAGAAAGAGACAGAAAAAGGAAAAAAAATTGTTAACCAAATGCATTTACCTGTACATTTTATCCTCATTCCTAAGCTGGTACACACACACTTGGCAGCTTCATATTCCTCATACAAGGACTCATACAATAATAAAAATATGCATTTACATAACTAAATGGTTAACCTAAAAAATGTACAGTATTTACTAAAACAAGTCCATCATTGTAATTTAGCAAATTCAGTTTCAAAAGGAGAAGACTGTCTAGTGTCCTACTTTCAATTAAATTGTGTTTTATGCTGATGTTACTTAGTTTCATGAACTCTGTTACAAGAAAATGCATTTGGAGAGCTGTACAACTGGTCTTACAAAGTGGTAGTGTGATGCCGAGTGTGTTGGAGTGTGATAGCGATTGCTTGTTTGTGGTACACAGTACCACAAACAATGTTTGTGTTTACAATGTTTATCTCCTGACATATACCTCCCCCACCCAATGATGGTAAGAAATGGGGTAATAATACTGGAATTGCTACATTTATGGGGGGTGTTTATCCTTCAAACTTGCTAGCATTATGTCAAAATGAAAGTACATGTGCTGTGCATGAAAGTACTAAATAGAATTCTTGAAGTAATCATCCAATTTACACCCCAAGACTTAGGTCTTATCAATAATTAATGTTAAAATTATTCTTCCTTACAGTCATTATAATTGAAGGTGATGCATAATGGATAAGGCTTGAGGCAGTTAATAGATATTGTTAAATAGATAAAATTTCCAAAAACATGCCCCCTTTTAACTTTTATTTACTTAATAAAAGTTAAGAAGTTTAATTACAATAAAACCGTCATTCAACTTGTTACAATTCAAGCACTAACCAAATAATAATATTTGCAGATGTCTCTTTAGCCAACTGAATATACAGATAATTATAATTAACATTATTCAAATTTAAAAAAATACAAGTTTATATAATTTGAAAATCTCCATGAAAATTTCCACAAACTGAAATGAATGTGTTCCAAAATCAAAATAATGCTTCAGACACTTAAAATTAAATGGCTTACCAAATATGATAGTTCTGGTGTGTGTACTTACCCTATTTTGTCATTAACATGATACAGTACTGTAAAAAGTGTAAATAAAACATCTAAACATAAAATGATATGGCACATTTAAAATTGCATTACAACCCTATATAAAAAAAAAAGTACTGTAATGAATTTCCACTTTCAAGTTGTAACCAGCAGCTATTATATGATGCAGGTTGTGCATCACATCAAATAGTGTTGTAATTTATAGAAAATTCCTTCCCACCCCCCCTACACAATATCTTTATATTTATGATTCAAGTCAATAACTTCATTTTCTTGAGAACTCTGTTGGCATCCTAAATCGTACATCTATTCGAGAATATATTAGTAGTATGTTTGAGTAATGAACATAACATTTTGAAATGTGGAATATTATTGTAGGATAACAGGAACATGTTTTCTGAATATACCTCACAATTTATGAAGTGCAACTCATCTCTGATCTTGTGAGAAAAAAAAACTTATTATGTACATTACCTGATATAAGAGAACCTGGGCACATTATAACATGGTACACTACTACTAGTGTTATGATATTGCATCATCATTAATTACAACAGCAAGATTATTAGGCATTTTATAGGAACTGAGATTTCTATGGTTTCAGCATGGATCAAAATGAAAGTTTGTGAAAACTTTAAGCAATTAGCATCCTAATTATTAGCCATGATAAAGAAACAATCTTCCTCATTCACATGCATATGTAGTTATTTTTGTACACAGCAACAGTACAAGGATAATCTAAAGTCAAAGAAAGAAATGGAAGTTTCCCTAGACGAGGACGTAGAGAACAACCGAGATGAAAGATATCATTTGTAAATAAAATTTCACCTATAAGGGTATTATCAAATACGAGATTTAGTAATGCCCTAACAGGCAAAACATCTACAAATAAAGTCTACACTCTTATTGGTGGTCCTTCACATCACTGTCACCACTTTGTGCTCTCTTCAACTAAGCAAATTTGTCATGTGTCCACAAAATGGTGACTGTCATTGTGTAATACAAGTCAAAAAGAAGAATAACAAGCAGTGGAATGAAGTCAGTAAGATCATGTTATGAACAAAGATAGCAAGTAATCAGCACAGACTTTTACTAGCCAAGTGCACACTAATATATAGCAGCTACACAACTGGTAACTGAAGTATGAACCACCCTGAATAATATTAAAGACATTTTTACTAACGATTACCTATGCTGAACAACACTGGTTTGGATATACATGACAATTTACCTTTATAAATGACAAGACACTGAAGCTTATTCCTGCTAGGTTAATGCATTATGACTTCACTTATGTGACAAATAGGGGGAAATAATAATAGTACTTATAAATTCTAGCTTACTCAGCAGTACTCAACTGATGCTTCAATCCAGACTAGACCCTTAGTTTGGGAGGAATGGCGAGTGAAAGCATCATGAGAGTTCCACAGGTGATGACGAGTTCGTATTCCAGTAGATGTGATATATAAATATAAAAAGAAACCAAAATTACAAGAGGGCATGTAAGAATTTCAGGATGGAGATGGGTGGCACTAAACTCAAAGACAGCTTAGCTTTGACAGGTGCTATATAACAAGCAGCACACTACCAGTAGACTCGGCAAAGTCCCATCTGAACTATCCAGCCTAACTTTCAAGACTCATCATGGAATCACTTGCATTTTGAACTTCTAGGTTATCAGTTTATTATAATTATTCATACAAATTGTATATATAAAAAAATCTTGTCTTGTTCAACCACAACTATCAACTTCTGATTATGATTTACTATCATCATTCACATTCAAGACCACATTCATGCAGGACAATATTTACACAACAAGCACAGCCACAAAGTACAGTAGTTTGACACCAAGGCAAATTTTTGTTGTTTTTAATTATTTTAAAGGATAAATTTTTTTCCAATTGTTAAATACTAAGGATAACACAGAGGGTCATAAAATACTGGGAATGTTTACACTTTCCATGAAATTTATTAATTACAAAATACACACGTGCACACACAAAATACTGCCTTGAGTAAATTACTGAACTTGTGACTGCTTACAGTTAGGTGACTTCACAAAACACACACAACACAATGCAGTCATTTGTTTCCTTGCATTAACTCACTTGCAGCAGTCTGATGTGGTAATGGACGATAAAGGAGGACAACTTATGTATGTATACTGGAAGCATTAAGTATTACAGATAATTAGAAACATACAAAATAAGGCTTTCTTGTACCAAAAATTCTTACTCTTCTTCTGTTACGAGCAATTCAGCAAAATATTACTTTAATAATTATGTCACTACAAAGACTTGTCTCTGAGGGAGAATAACAGGACTTTAAATAATGCACATAATCAAGTATTATTAACTAGGACTTCATAAGGCACTTGTCCTCAATACACTAATATCTTTCTGGCCAAAACAACATCCGTTTTGCACAGTCATTTATCTTCAAGGTGAGGCGATTGTCACATTGACTCGAAGACAATACCTCAATTACTTGTTCAAACAATTGTTTTTCTGCATTGTGGAGGGATTCAGCAGATATCCGTAAGTCTAAATAGTTTCAGAAATGCCAGTAAGAATTTCTTTGATTTTATATTCAAGGCAATCTCAGAGAGCCACTAAAATTCCTCAAGGTGAGAAAACAGGGAAGGGCTTAAGAATTCACTATTTTCTACTTAAGTTAGAGTTAGGGGGCAAAGTAGCAGATTTCTGTACAACAAACGGTCGATACGACGATCTGGTTGATTCTCTGAAACAAAAATAACCAATGGCAGCATTATAAATTTTATTATAATTAAAAATAAATTACAACCTGTAGCCATTTTCTGCATTGCAAATGTTAAAATTTTTATATAAAGGTTAAATCCTTGTCATTAAACTAATGAAAATTTCCATGAAAATAATAATTTAAGGATAATCTTTATAATATTGAATGTGCAAGCAAATGCTGACTACTGTATATCAAATTAAAAATTAATTATATACAAAATCTGTAAAGGGATTTTACACTTTCATAATAAATCTGTATTATGAAAGTGCATCATAATAATATTGGCAGCGAGGGCCAAATACTGTACTGCGAGATGTTAAGGTCGTGGGCAGCAATAACCACTTACACCCATTACCCAAGATGCATGCAACATTTTCAGTTACTTTAGTCTTACATTACTTCACATATTTAGTTATTATTTGCAAACTAATTTAAAAAGCACATAAGCCATCATAATACAATCTCACACAGGACTGAAGTTAAATGTAAAAATCAAACAATGTAAAGAAACTTCCTTTTCTGGGTGGCCATAGTAGCTATGTGGTGCATTTACTTTGGTACTATGGAGCCATCCACAAAACTACATGTAGGATTGTACTATTTTTAGAGTACCTCCACCTGCAATGCTGCCTAGGAAAGACCCAATACCTGTGTAAAAATTTCCCCAGAATTATCATTATAAAATTATTAATTTGTATTTAAGAAAAACATGAAAATGTGAGTATATAGAGTTTCACCGAGTCAAAGGGAAGGGAACTCTCAGGATAAAGTGCCAAGCCATACGATATAGTGGAGTGGAGGCGCTGCGGCTGACACTATACTTTTCAACGCCCGGCACTCTACTTTGCCGACGCTTCCTGTTTTATCCTCGGATGCTTCACCAATTGTTTTATCATTTATTTTTCTTTATTTACATCTACAGAGCACTATTATAACCATATTGTATACATGTAAAACCCAGACAATAATTGTTTAAATCGTCATATGACGATGACTGCATTCACCTAGTAACATTCATGACAATGACAGCATTCATACCATAAAATAGCAGGATTTTTTTTTTATGGGTCATGGTAAATGCCATTACATCCACATAGACCTATTATATCCACATTTGCATCATACATTTAAAACCCAGACAATAATTGTTTAAATGGTCTTTTAATGATTACTGCAGTCCCCTAGGGATCGTCAATAGACAATAATCGCAGCCTAAGGGTTAAAAAGTATTTGCCAGAGCCACGACACATCTACTAAAGGCAAGTCGTCGAGGTGAGGGCCTTACAGATGATGGCCTCCCTCATAAGTATTCCAAAGGCAATGGTCATGTTGGGTAGAATGTGTTATTGAACAGTTCTTGGGCAGGGAGAACAATATGGCCCACATCAATAATTTATAGATTAATTGATTAACATTAATGTCATGGAGAAACTTACTACAATGCTGAACTTTACTTTCCTTCACTTTCGCCTGAAAGTGAAGGAAAGACCCAATACATGTGTAAGTGCATTAAAAGTCAAATTTTTGGATGCAACCTACATCCTCTTAAGATGCTGTAAACATTTCCTTCACCTTCATTAGTGCCATTTCAGGATACAGTACCAATAGGGAGTCTATCTCAAAGGAGAAGGCTTCATTAAAATGTATCCAAGTTAAAATGCGTTCATTAAAATGAACACCAATACATTAGGAGTTTCTTTACTTTACACAAGGGTCACACAAAACTGATAAAAAACCAGGGGACATATGATAGTCCCACTTAAATTATATATTTGCTCTCTAAGGAACAGCCTCACTTAACACTAAGTAATTATCAAAAGAAGGCACCAAACCGAGAAGGCTATGTAGCACCATCAAACTTAACACTGTAATGATCACCCAATTACTCAAAACTGCTTCCTAATTACTTTATCAATTTCAAGGGACTAGTGGCACACTACTCTTGATGTTTGGCATGCACATGTAAATGAAATCCAATACACAGGGATGTCAAATGGACATCTAAGAATTAACTGTCTACATATGAGGTGAATATAATTACTTTCATGTCCCCGCCACTTAACGTGTAACACTCAAATCAGGTGGCAAGGAACTTCTCCAATAAAACGAGTCATCTGTTTTACCTGCTAGTCCTCATACTTCTAATCCCAGCTGTTACAGGTGTTTCAGTGGGAAAGTACTATCAGGTAATCTACCTCACAAACACCGATACAACATGGAAACAGTTTCAAATTGAGTACTGTATTTTATATACAGGTTCATTCACACTTCCCTCACATCCAATCATATACTCCTACAGTCACTACAGGTGGTTTCATCCTGTCAGGGTATCTCTTCACACCAAATATGGTCACATGCTGACGAAACGTGTAGCAGTGATGATGCTGAATCTCTAGATGAGTGCTTCAAAATAATAGTGTCATAACTTGACTGGTGGTCAAGGTCCAAATTTTGTCCATTCATACACAATGAGATGGCCAATTTTGCAATATACTGTAGTACTAAAGGTGACATTAAATTCCATTTGCCAAGTAGTGCTCCATACACTTATTTTGTTCAAGTCTTTATGAAGGGCATAACAGTCCTCTAAATTAATTATCTTCCTTAGTATCTAAGCATCATCAGCAAACTTGTTCTCAATTTATGCTGTGCATGAGTAAGTGTAGTTACAGGATGAGAGCTACGCTCGTGGTGTCCCGACTTCCCAGTACGTACTCTGTTGTATGACAATTTGAAATTACTGACAGTTTTGGCCTCCATCACCTTCTCAACTTGTTCCAACCATCTACCACTCTGTTTGCAAAAGAAAACTAATATTTTTTGGGCACCTTTGTTTCCTTAGCCTGAATCTGTCCTCTTGTTCATGAAGTTGCTGGTTTCAGGAATTCCTGTCAATTTGGTCAATTCCTGTTAGTATTTTATAAATGGTGATCATATCACCTTTTTCTGTTATTTTCTAGCTTTGGCATGTTTAATGCCTATAGTCTCTCCTCGAAACTTGTTTTTCAGTCCCGGAAACTTTTTGTAGCGTGCCATTGCATCTTTTCCAGTTTGTGTGCTTCTTGAGATTTGGAGACCATACAACTGCTGCATATTCCAATTTTGGTCTCAAGTCGTGAACAGTTTTTTTTTAGTATTTATCCATCCGTATAATTAAAAACAAATCTGAAGTTGGAAAGCAACGCACACACTCCTCTCAACATTCTTTGTGTGTTTGTCTGGCGACAGCTTACTATCCAAAACCACCCCTAGTTCTCGTTCTTTATTAAGTGTGTGCTGTGTGTGTGTAGGCACAGGCTTGCATATAATTGTAAAAGCTGCTAAGAAACAACAAAAAATGCTTAGTCACTATGCTACCAAGGTTTCTCTAAAATATTACACTAATGCATTACAATTGCATAGAAATTTTAATGTGAAAGTGCATGCACATGAATAAATTTGCCAAATATGAGGATGAATGCCATACTCAAGCTGGTCTAAGAAATATGCTCATTTCAAATGGTTTTAAACTGTATGCACTGATTAGCGAGAATTTAAAATACACTAGACTTATGCAGGAATGTGCCCCCTTGAGATATTGAGATACCACATTTTATTAATCTGTGCAGTATTTTGTTAAAATTAATCACTGGAAAATGTTATGCATTCCAAATTATTATATAACCAACTACAGTATGCACTTTACAGGCACATGTTGTACACATTAGTAAGCTTCTCAGCTTCAATTAATTTGAATATGGTAAAGTAATGAGCACAGAAGGAGGGTGTCCTAGGCTGCCATCCAGCCACCCGAAGCATAAAACAAGTCCCTCACATGCACCCTACCAGCCCATGTCTACTAACCCAGTTCTGTTTTGCGGTTTGGTACTCAAGCAGTCATCCCTGGATTTATCTACAAAAAATATATAAAATAAAAAAATGTGCAAAATGATGACTAAATGTGTTGGTAAAAAGTTTCAACAAGCAGCAAAGCCTAGAGAAAGCATCGAGTAATGACATTTGAAAATAATACTGAGTAGTGGTAATAAATGCTGAACGTGGCATACCATTGGGAGGCGTGTTTGCTCAAGTGAGCAGCAAGACAACTCTGATATTACCTTATTAAGACCAAATCAATTATCTTTGATATTTAGCCTGAAGTGAAAGTAATGAAGATATATAAAATACAAAGGCAGAGTACAGAAAAGCTAAGGTTAAATGTATTCATTATGCTGCCAAATGCAAGAGGTACAGGCAAAAAATTAGAAATATGAAACGGCCAGTCATAGGGGTAGCTGTTCATGGAGAAGACGGGGGTATTTTAAAAGTCAATAATCCTTAAGCAGTGTCAATATTGATGGCTGATATAGGAACTTTGAAAACTAATGGAGAGGCTGTCAGCTAATGCAGCGCTATGTAGCCCATCAATTAACAATTACAAAAGCTGTTTTCATCAGCATCCACCACACAAACCATCTAGACAACTATACACCATTAACAACAGTTTCATTCATCTGGGCTCTAGGAAACTCGAACCATGAACCCCACGCAGGTGAGGTACATGTTCTATCAACTCGGCTGTGAGTAATCTTAAGGAAACATTCCAGAAGCAACTATGTACTGCTATGCTGGAATTTTAAATTTTCCCGGGAAGTAGTAGTAGTCTTCCCCAGAGCCGAGGTGAATGAAAGGTTTACTTCCACAGAAGTGTGGATGACATTTAAATTAACAATAGTGTACAATAAAGCACAAAAAAATTGGGTTCATTAATTTTTCTATAAAATTTTAGGTTGATCAAGATTATCAACTAAAGCTTTTTAAACTGTCAAGCTCCTACACTGTCCTGAAAAGTAAATAAGTAATTATCAAAAGAAGGCACCAAGTTGAGGCAACTACGTACGTTGTGCAGAAAGTGCATGGTTGGCTGAACAAAATTCTTTATATTGTATAATGTATTGTATATTAAATGTTGAATATTTATTACTACATTACAAGAAATTTTATGAATAAGCTATAAAGCTTTCAATGCAAAAATGTTTATTATTAATTGACTAAAACTATTACAGTGGTAACTCGAATAACGATTGCCTCAAATGGAGAACATTTTGGGTAACGACCGGCCTGATCCCCGACAATTCGTCTCGTATGGTGACCGCATGTTTGAATAACGACGACACCACATGGTGGGGTCGCGCTGCTTCTTGCACATTCTTGGATGCTTCCGATGATGCAAATAAATTATGTTATTTTTGTTTAAAGATGCTAATGATGGTGGGATATAAAGGTGAGACTGCTGAGATGTTGCAAATTATTGATTTTTTTGTAGAAAAAAAAATTAAATATTTTGAAATACAACAAATGTCAAAGGTTCGTTTGGTGTTCAGCAGGTAGGCTGCTCCATGTTTCTTAAATAATTATAAGAAAATAAACGAAAAATAAAAAAAAATGGTTGAAACAATTTGAAAAACAGACAAATGCCATTAAGGTTCGGTCAGTGTTTGTCGGGTAGGCTGCTCCATTACTGAGACGTACAATATATGAAAAATACAAAACAAATAGAACACATTTGAAACAAAGAAAGATTGCTATAATGGAGCAGCCTACCCGACAAACACTGAACGAACCTTTATGGCATTTGTCCGTTTTTCAAATTGTTTCAACCTTTTTTTATTTTTATTAAAGAAACATGGAGCAACCTACTTGCTGACCACCAAATGAACCTTTTTGACATTTGTTCTGTTTTTCAATTTTTTTTTTTTTTTTATTTAAGAAACATGGGCCTCGTAGCCTGGTGGATAGCGAGCAGGAATCGTAATTCTGTGGCGCGGGTTCGATTCCCGCATGAGGCAGAAACAAATGGGCAAAGTTTCTTTCACCCTGAATGCTCCTGTTACCTAGCAGTAAATAGGTACCTGGGTGTTAGCCAGCTGTCACGGGCTGCTTCCTGGGGGTGGAGGCCTGGTCGAGGACCGGGCTGCGGGGACACTAAAAAGCCCCGAAATCATCTCAAGAATACCTCAAGATATAACATGGAGCAGCCTACCTGCCGAACACCAAACGAACCTTTTGCTGTAAGACAAATGAAAAAAAAAAATTGAACAAATTTGAAGAAAGAAAAATGTCAAAGGTTTGTTCAGTTTATGTAAGGCAGGCTGCTCCATTATTTAAAACGTCGAATATCATACTCATGTTTTTCGGTGGTAAAACGGATTAATTTGATTTCCATTAATGTCAATGGGGACATTCGTTTTGTATGACTTCCGTTTCACATGACGATCACGGCGCCAGAACGGATTAAATTCGTTATTCGAGGTTCCACTGTATTTCACTTTGTTTTAACAATTTAAAATTCTGTAATCAAGTATGTTTTTGGGTTAAAGCATTTAATAAAATACATTATTTGTGCACTTAAGAACAATGAGAAAAAAACACAAAAATAACCGATCTAAAATGTGTTAAAAATTCCACCTCAGTAAAAGTAACTTCAATCCCTGTGCACAGAAGCACAAGTCTACTGTCTATACTGTGCATCTATATCTTTGGAAAGTCATGAGCAATTGCCACCGTGTGTGTCCTAAATCATCTACAGTACTTAGATACATATCGGGAGAGCTCACTAATATCGGTAACAAAGGGCTAGTTAAATCAGAAGATAGAAATAAAGTGTCCCTTTATTTTATCAGGCTAGTTAAATTCCCAAGTCTTTAATATCATGCAAATTTTTCTTCCTCAAACCCATTAATGAAGTAATTATCAAAAGAAGGCACCAAACCGGGAACCCATTAATGAAGATAAATGCCCACGAATGAAAAGGAATGACCACGACACAAACAACAATCATTTACACAAAGCTTCCATCACTGGAGTGTCAGGTGTAAACTTTGGAGAAAGTGGACATGAAGGCCAACAATGTTTGTACATACAAGCAATGGTGTAATTTTCATTGGAATAGGAAAAATAAATAAGCAATAACAATGCAATACTGGCCTCAAACTGTATTGTATCCATTACATACTAACACTGAATTACGTTCTATATCATATTCCACGTGAAACTACAACACATGAGCATCCCTCTCCCTTGTCATTATTCCTAGATCCTCACAGAGGAAATTCTTCCCTGCTTATGTATTTCCTACTTATTATTTTCTTGCAAATTGGGCCCTGTTTAAGGAGTATATATATTTATTGCTACTCTTGTATTAATTCCTACTGAAACCTTCAAAGCAGACAATATGAGAGCTTCTGAATAGTTCAAAATCTGGTTCATAGTTTGGAAGCCGAAGAAACATGAGTTACTAACCTTCCCCAATAAAAATGTTCTCAAAAACAGTAAAGCATGTAAACAACAGGGAAGGGCTCCAAGTATTCATACTGAACATTGCAAACATACATCATGTTATTATGCATGGAGAATAGTCAGGATTATAGTCAATCTGCAGCACAAAAATAACTTTTGCAAAATTATTGCTAGTGCAGAGAAAATGAAAAAAAGTTGTGTCATAAATAGCGCACACAAACAACTCTTCAACAACATTAGAAAATAAAAAAAAACATTGCCAGAACAAAGGAAGAACTTTTCAAGATGGAACTAACCAAGTTCCTACGGAGAGGACTTGGTCAGCTCAATTGTGATGGCTATGTGGGTGTATGGGCTGTGAATAGCTACAGCCTTACTGGCGAGGAAAGCCTGACCATGGGCTGGGATGCAGACTTAAAATGATCAAACCAATCACTGGTAAATTCTATCAATATCATTACGAAATATACCTGTAGCAATTTGTCAAGGTGTGAGGAAGAAAAATCCATTGGGTTCAATTTTGTTTATCATTAATTCCCACATTTCAACCAATAGGATTATCTCAGGAATTAGATTTTAAGTTTTTGTTGAAATATTTGTTTTACTATATAACAATTGCAAAATTTTAGCTGTAAGAATCATAGCAAGGTTAGGGATAGACCAACAAAGTCTTCTTTCTTTAAAAGTAATGTTAAAGCTTTGCTTGAATAGAAGTGAAGCAGTATCACGTGGAGTGCTTGCTGTGCAGTGCGTAACACTAAAAAAAGCAAACCTTTGCTGCAAACTCATTTGTAAATACTCCCTCATTTACTTCTTGTCTGAAGCTGCTTAGTCCTAAAGGCTTTTACATTCTGCAAAAACCACAACCAAATCAACAAAATTAATATAAAGACAGCATGCTGATTAAGAGGCCAAACAAACTGATGAAAGTTATTAGCAGTTTTAAGAATTTCATTAAAACTGCTAGTTGGTAAAAATATTATTAATTCATCCACCTTGTACTGGTAGAAATAGTGTCATTTTACAGGGAGAAAATATATACTGTATATGAAAAGCAGATCACTTAGCATAATACTCATTTTAAATAGCAAAAATATATAAGAAATTATCTTTTAATTAGGTTTTTCTTTCTTGAGAAAAATGTAATTATATGCATGACAATATTTAATAGATGCTGAGTAAGCCTTTGAGCAGTCATTATCTGATGGAAGGAAAGGAGGAAGGAGATGGAAAAAAAGTAAAAGGCAAAGAGATGGGAAATGTTTTGACAAATCTGTAGCCATTTTCAATTTTTTTTTGTTCAAAAGTTACACAAAAGGAGACTAACAAGGTATGAATAGATGCAGCCAAGGATTTGCACAAATGACAAGAAGTGCTCACTCTTGTGTATGGTTGTGAGAATGGTGTGGTTTAAAAATGAAAATTATAGCAATAGAAATTGATAATCTCAAAAGAATATGTGGTGTTGGGAAAATAGATAAGAGTAAAGAATGAAAATGTTATTGAGAAGTGGAGTCAACAGAAGTCAACAGAACAAGATTGTGTACTTCAGTGATTGTGATAAAGTGTAGAAAACATAGATAATATAGTACAAGACAGGATGTACAATGGAGTGAAGGCACACATGAAGTTAAGGGAAGTGTTGTCCTATGAACCATATGTTAACAAAATTTATTAAAAAAAATCCCTATGAATTATTGAAAAACTGCTTATAAAATGCTAAATACACAAAATGATCACAAGCACAAATACAATAATAATGTACTAATTTAAAATAAAAATTACAATTACAGAATAGCACAGAAAATGATGTCAATGTGGTATCTGCAAATTCAAGCTGCTAGTACTAGCTCAATTTTTTAATTGCAAGCAATGACTAAGCCAAACAAAATAAGGCTTTGACTGTGCAGTTTATAGAAAAGTTTTTTCTGAACATCTTGCTCAATTACTAAGGCAAGCTCTGCTATGTTTGTAGAGGAAGATCATGAACAATCAGACAGGATTGCAAACTGGCACCAGCATCATAAGGAACTTTTCAAGAACACGTGTCGGGATGTACAGTACAGTAGTGGTGGTGCCTAGGACACAATCCAGTTGAAGTGATCTTCCAAAAGTGTGAAACTTTTGAAAAAGGGAAAAAAACATCTCTTGACATGAATCACTGAGAAGACTATGTTTAGAGAAGGCTGAAGAATAACCAATTAACATCCAACATTACAAAAAGAGGATTTGGCCAATCCCTCCCTGCTAAAGCACCCAATCATCAATGAATTGTCAGAATGGATTCAGAAAGCTAAATCTCTTGAAAGAAAATGGCAAATAGCCATTCTGCAGTTTCACCATTATTTTGTTATGTATGAATCTACTGTACATTTGAAAACAGTTTCAAAGGATAGAACAATTCACTTAGCCTAACTGGTCCCATCTGCTTAACTTGCTCATGTAACATATACTTCCCTAGATGTGCTTGCAAAGCCAAGTGTCTATTCCTAAGTGCCACCTTAGGACCATTAAAATGTTGAACACACTGACTTCTCATTTTAATTATTGTTTACATTTAAAACAAACGAATTGACCAATAAAACTGCCTCGTCTAGTTCCTTCCATTTAACAGGAAGAATTTAAAGGAACATTCTATCTGTGGAAATTTGTTTTTGGATAGGGTGCTGCAAACAGGTGATAGGTTTGGTGGATGCCATGCAGTTCATCTAGTGATTACTAAAGCCGCCCCCATTAATGGTTTCTTATGATGCTCAATTGTGTTTAGTGGGACTGAAGTTATATGATAATGACTTTCTCTAAGGTCACTTCAGATGGTTTGAGAATGATCCTATGCTTCTTTGGCATTACTTTGACCCTACAAACACATCTGAAGGTTCCCTTTGGTGCCTGTACGAGTGCGTTGACTCACTGCTCATGACCATGCCCTACACACACCCGATCTTGCCTTAGGGAGCAACCAAATCTGATACTTCAAATAAAATTACTTTTATTTATTACTATAACTAACCAATTTGTAAATTTTGTCAAGCCGATGCAGGACAAAAACTATATGCCTACCTGATGACAGAATTAGCCTACTAGGCAAAGAAGAATCTTATCAATGATTATGTATCGTAATCTCTGACACTCACCTTGGGGAGACTTTGGCACCGTCAGGGCCACCAGCATTGTTGGCTTTGTACCCTGACTTTTGAATTTTCTTGGACAACCGCAAGACCCAGTTCTGTAATGGAAACAGTACATCAGTTTTCCAAATTCCTTAAGAAACAATTATTTTGAACAACTACAAACCATAATACAAATACAAAGACCGATATATTTAAAATCTGGCTGAACTCCTATAAACCTTGAAGTGTTGAATGTAATAACCAGCTTTATAAATACAAAATGCTGAAGCATTTTGACTAGCAATCTAGCCGATTCACAGGCAAAAATATATTTCCAAATCATTATGATTGCAATATGACTTATTTTTGTCATATTACAACAATCCTTTCCAAATATTTACATGTGTAAAAAAGAGGATCAGCCATACATAAAACACTGAACAATTAATGTAAAACACACTACTGAACACTCATACAGAATTCACTTCGATGAGAAAATCAATTGGAGCGATGCAGGAATTTGAAACCCCCCGACCTGGATACTCCCAAGCCATGCACCTGACCTCTGGACCACGACCTGGATACTCCCAAGCCATGCACCTGACCTCTGGACCATGACCTGGATACTCCCAAGCCATGCACCTGACCTCTGGACCACGACCTGGTACTAGTTATACAATTGCCCCACCTGATTTGTTCATTGATATATCACATTGTAATTTCCTTGTGTATTGAATTCAATGGTGTGGGACTGATGGATACCTGAAGTTTGATTACTATACAAGCCTTTTGTTAACAAAAAACAAAATACCATTCAACGTGCAGAAGCTATACAAATGTAACATTATTTTTAACATTCATGTGTGTGTAAATTGGCAGAACCATGCAACCCCTGTTCACTCTGGGGGGTGGTGGACCAGCAGACCCCTGAATGTGAGAATATCAGTAGACAGGCATAGTACTGTATAGGTAAAATTTCAGCATATTTTATGCAACCGTTTCTCACAAAAATTGTGACGACTCATCAACAAGCGACCTTTCCCAAATATAATATGCCTGGTATGCCAAAAGCTTATCAGCATCTATGCATGTTTAACATCATTGTCTGATATGGATGCTATTTTCAACCAAACATTAACAACAACTCTAAAAATAGCTTAATTTTGTTGAGCAATGCTCAAAAAAATATATTTCCATTAACATCATTAAAATAGCTTGATTCACAGCACATTACTTATCTTTAAAAATCATTTAACATTTTGCTGTCTAAAATATGTATGCCCATTAAAATTCTGACATACGTTCTTAAATTACAATAATATGACAAAGGACAAAAGAAGACAAGGTACAGAAACCATACATATGAAAGTTAAAATACTGACTTTCAAAACATTGTACTTGTAGCATAAGAGAAACTCTTAAAACATAACATGTAATACAGAAGGAGAATACAGCAGGCAAGAACAAAGATATTTATATAGTAAATGCACTTTGTAAAAATTTTGAAAATGCAGAATGTCTTACCTGTTGGGACTCGACCGTGGGAGCTAACAGTAGCAATTCCTTGGCAGTGTTCAAGTCATAACTAACTTTACAAGGAGCTACCAGTTCCTCCTTGCGTTCAAGATGGTCCCGGTGAATCTTCAATCGACACCCTAAGCAAATAAAATGACCAATTAAATTTAAATAAATAGAATTGATATACTGCAGTAATTTGATGCATTACACTGGGTCCAAAAAAGTACCAAAGCATGGAAGACTGCCAGAAAATTTAAACCTAGGTGCTTGTGTTTAAAATAAAAAGTCACTAATTGAAAAACTTGCAGATTAATCCTTTAACTACAAAACACTGTCAGGGATGTTCTCACTAATTATCCGTAAGCTGCATGGAACGGTCAAGGATATTTTAAGGGGCTGTGCAAGATTTAAAACTCGTGGGACACGGGGCCCACATCTGCTTCCTCGGCAACCAGTAAGCAGATGCTATCTTAGAAAAAAAGTGGTGGGTATCCCTCCTGGGTGTGAGGGCCACAGAATTGAAATAGTGACCATGAGTAGCATATGCAGCAGCAGCTCACAGTACTGCTCAAAGTATTACTTAATGATGAAATCAACAAGTAACTGCGATTATTTAACAATTATAGTGTCATAGAAAATCCTGACTGTAATAAAGACTACATAAGGTAGGATTCATATGATAATACCATTGTTATGGCTAGAGTTAGTAATGTGCGTAGTATATCGGGAGGCACTTTGCTTTGTCAAGTGCTTTTGTCAACTGACCAGCATGTGGCACTGTGCTGTGCTTGGATTGCAGGATTACCACACTTGCCACAACTGTTCAGTGTTAGTAATGGTGCATAAAAATGTAGATACTGTTATACATAAAGTGTGTATACAATGTTATAACAGCAAAAGATGTTTTACTGTTCAAAGAATATAAAATTATGTGCATATTAGTGACAAACTGATCTGTGCGTACCTATATCCTACACATTCTGCAATATAAATAACAGAGCTATGCATCATTGTATTTTATACATAAACAGTAAAAGTGCTGAAAATACAAACATAATATATTCAATGCTTGCAGTTGCAACTTCATTCAAAACATGCAGGGGATATGGTGAACTGATAACTGGTTATGAATTATTACACCCACCAGAAACAAACCGATGCTCTCACTGCTCATTTCACGAACACAGAAATGCTCAGTGGTTCACAATGGTGCATGAAAATAGTTATATATAATGTGTATATACTAGTAATGTAATAACAGTGAAATAGTACATTTTATTGTTCTAATATGTAGTGCATATCAGTAAAACAAATGTATTTGAGCATTTCTATGGTCCATACATTTTATTATATAAATTTCTCAAATGACAAACTACTGAACACTGCAACCCACACAAACAAAACTAATTAGACGCATTAAAATAAACATGCTGAAATATCTTAGCGGCAACTCCGCCTTATGCTTGGCCTGAGGCGATTGCTCCATGAATGCTCACGAATCGTGACGTCATTGTGATATTTCTTCACGTTTCCATGGTCAAAGTTAATTTATTGATTTTTCTCATGATCAAGGAACACATTGTAGCATTACTGGATGAAAAAGTAAATATTTGTGTCTATAAACCAGGGCATTGTCTCATAAAAAGGGGAACACCCCAAGAGTTAATACAATAAATTGTGACGATAATCTCCTTCAAGAGATTGAGCCTGCTCTTCCCTCCAAAATTACGTCTTCACAATTATATAAAAAGACTATGGAAGAAATGTCCAACAACGACAACAACACCAGCACCAGCAAGGCTTGCCAGGGTGAGCAGAAACGTATGCAACCAGCCACCTGTTCGAACTCCAACCACCAAACTACCCGTTGATCGCTACGACTCCGCTGATTGGTCGCCGGTCTGGCTGCACCTGCACTCGCCCCCAATACTACCTGATGTCTGGGGCCACCCCAACATCAGTCCTCAGAATGTTCCGTGCTTTCGTAGCCAGCACTCCTCCCAGCTAGACTCTAGCGTGTACTGAGAGAGGTGGTGGCTTTAAGCCAATATTCCAGCACCTCCCACTTACCTTTGTGTTGCACTTCTTGTTATTTTGCCTTAACGTAACTTTTCATTGTGTCATTTAAGTATTCTTATTATTTGATTGATTGATTTTATTATAAGAATTTGTTTGTGCATTATTTTCATGTTTTGATTTATTTAACGTAATTAAAATTTCATTGTTAAAGTTTACTTGTGTTTTGTGTGTCTTCTCCTTACCTTACCACAGACGAAGTTCCAGTTTTTCTATTTTTTTTTATAACTATGTGACGAGGCCATACCCCTAGCCTTAAACAGCCGAACACCAACGCGTTACCATCACAAGTTATATGGGGGCCTGTCCTAGGAGCTTCACTCAGGTACTGGTGCCAAGTGGTAATTTATGGTAAGCGTATTTAACTCTGTTAACGTAGCTTTACTATTTTTCATTCAATTTCATTTTTTATAAGGTGCGGTGTATTGTGCATTACGAGAGTAACATATAGTGAAGGTGAGACAACTTTGGATTACGTGGTGACTGTAGGCCTCAGTCATACTCTTAATTGGTCATCTCTCCCTCCTTGTTATTACTCGTATTTACCATCTATGTCCCTTGAATATTTCTCATTCTGACAGATCATCATATTGGTACCCTGGTACTGTGGTCTGCCCCGGGTCAAGAGTACCCAATCTTCTGCAATCTGACTGTAGGAGGACAAAGAGGGCCATAGTTCCTCTAGCTCGAACTTTAGTTGCTGAATTGGGACCTCAGCAGCAGTTCTCGTCACCAGTTGACACCTCGCACCCCTACACGTCAGTCAGAGATGATGATACATACAACGGTAGGGAATTAGCTTATTTTTTCAGAGCACAAAAGTTCGCTAATTCTGTAAGTATCATATTAAATTCAGTGGGAAAAACTTGCTTTATGTCCTATAGAGACTTGGCAAGGTATGCCTACATCCTTGGACTACCAATTTTACTTTTGAAGCATTTAACTGTTTCATTTGTTTTCGAAACTTTGTTTCATTTGTTAGTAGGATTTTCTTGCCCTTATTCTCTTACATGAGTACCGGGTACAAGATTTCCTGCGCCCTTGATTTAATTTAATCATTTAATATCTTTCACTTAACGTTAATTGTTAAAGATCACACAGGATAGGTACCAGTTGCCACGTTGTCCTGTTTCTGACATTTCATTATTGAACATTCGTGTACCTTTATTTGCTAATTTCACCATGTTTCGTCTCCAAACTTTCCGTGCAAATCCAGCAGGTGAAATAGGGACTTTGAGTCGTGCCAAGAGGACTGAACTACAAACTCTTGCACATGAGTATCAACTAGAAGTTCCCTACCAAGCCAACAAAAATGACCTACACAACCTGTTGCTGGATTACTATTTAGAGCAAGGTAAGATAGACTCTGAAACTCATGAAACTTACTATATTGCAGATAAAACTGATTTGGCAACGCTGAAACTCAAACTAGAGCTGGCCAAGATTGAACGTGAGCAGCAAAGGGAAGCCCTCGAACAACAAGAACGAGCAGCTGCCATACGAAGAGAAGAACAAGAACGCGGACTCGCCCTCCAGGAACGTGAGGTTGCCCTACTCCAGGAGCGGGAACGAGTACAGCTTGAAACACTCCAGGAGCGGGAACGAGTACAGCTTGAAACCAAACGACGAGAGTTGGAGATGCAACGCGAACATGACAAACAACAAGCGACTCTGGCTCTAGAGTGTCGTCAACGTGAAATCGCCTTGGAAACTTCACACTTCACTCAACGCCAACAAGCTACTGCCAATCTTCCCGTCAGTTTTAATATATCACATGCAAGTAAGTTAATGCCATCCTTTGTAGAAGCAGAAGTTGATGTGTTCTTTACCACCTTTGAAACCCTTGCTAATCAACTCAGTTGGCCTGTCGACCAATGGGCCACACTTCTCAGAGTCCATCTTACAGGTAGAGCTGCAGTCACACTCAGTACTTTGGCGTCTGAGAATGACTACTACACTCTGAAACAAGCAGTGTTGGACGCCTACCTCCTCTCTACTGAAAGTTATAGAAGGAAATTTCGTGACCACCTGAAGGCAAGTACCACTACCTTCCTTGAGTTTGCTAACACGAAACGGAGGTATTTCATGAAATGGCTGGAAGCAGCACATGTCTCTACTTTTACAGAACTCGTCAACCTGATGCTTGTTGAAGAATTCTTGAGACGTGTGCCGCCTCCTGTCCGCCTCTACTTAGCAGATAAAGAAGAAACCGACTACCTGAAGTGTGCTAAGTCGGCTGACACTTACAGCCTCATCCACCGGCTGACACCTGAACCATCCTCCAGTAAGAAGTCGTGGTACAGTTACGAGAAGGTGAGCCCCGATCAAGCTGGTTCACAACTGTACTGCAAATATTGTAGACTCTATGGACATACCATAGACAAGTGTGGTAAGTCTCAATACAAGGGAACCACTGACCAACAACGACCCAAACCAACTCCTCCTAAGTCCGGTAAGCCTGTGATGAATGTTGGTGTTGATGTTAATGATCTTTCTCTTTTCAGTAACCACCTGTATACTGGAACTGTCTCTGCCAACGGTTCAAATCCGGAGGGACGTTTCAAATTGAAGATCTTGAGGGACACAGCGGCTCTACAATCGATCATCTTGAAGTCGGCTGTGCCCAACATAGTCTACACCGGGGAAACAGTCTTCATCACTGACCTCACTGCTACCACTCCATACCCTCTCGCCAGAGTCCACCTGAATTGTCCCTACGTGAACGGGGAAGTCCAAGTCGCCGTCAGGGAAAAGCCTTTTCCCATGCCTGGAGTGCAACTTCTCCTAGGCAACGACTTGGCAGAAGACCTGCAACCGACCAACCTGATCGTCATGGACAAACCCCAGGTGTGTAACTCTGTGCCAAGTAATCCTATTCTCGAGTATGTTCCAGCAGAGGTTCAAGAGAGTGATGAAGTTTCTCCTCCGGTTCTCGTGACCACCCGTGCACAAGCCGCACGTCCACAGCCAGCTGACTCTACTGCCACCGCTGTCCCTCAAGACCCTCAGAAACTACCCCCGCATCTGACCAAGTTGGAGTTCCGTAAGTTGCAGAGGGAAGATCTTACTTTAACACCATTGTTTTTCCAGGCTGAGACTCAACCCGACAGTATTCCTGGGTTCTTCCTAGAGAACGACTTGCTCTACCGCAGATATAGACCCAGTAAACTGAAGGAGGAGGACGATTGGGCCAACACCGAACAACTTGTGATTCCCACCAGCCTGCGGCCCACTATTCTACACCTGGCCCACGGATCATTCTCCCACTACGGCTTCAACAAGACTTACCATGGGATTCGTCAAGACTACTACTGGCCAGGTATGGTAAATAACGTCAAACAGTACGTAAAACAGTGTCATACATGTCAGATGGCAGGCAAACCGAACGTCTCCATTCCCAGAGCACCACTGATTCCCATACAGGTGCCTGCGGAACCTTTCCACAGACTCATAATAGACTGTGTTGGTCCTTTACCTCGGACCAGTTCAGGTAACGCCTACATCCTAACCATCCTGTGTCCTACCACCAGATTTCCCATAGCAGTTCCAGTGAAGAACATCACGGCTGCTACGGTTATCAAACATCTATTGAAGATCTTCACTCAATACGGATTTCCCAGGGAGATTCAAAGTGACTGTGGCACCAACTTCACCAGTGATCTCTTCAAAAGGACACTGGAGGAGTTCAACATCAAACAGGTATTGTCCAGCCCCTATCATCCTGCTTCACAGGGTTCTCTTGAACGTAGTCATCAGACCATCAAAGCACTCTTGAAAAAGTTTTGTAGTGAAACCTCAAAGGATTGGGATAAGCAGATTGACCTAATAATGTGTATTTTCAGAAGTCTCCCCAATGAGTCCCTAGGAGTATCTCCTTATGAGATGCTCTACGGCCGTAAGTGCCGTACTCCCCTTAAGGCTTTCAAAGACTCTCTCAGAGATGCCACCTTCAGTGAGCATCAGAATGTGCCCCAGTTTCTTCAAAACCTTCAGCACATTCTAGAGAGAGTCCACCGCTTTGCCCATGATAATCTATTGAAAGCCCAGGTGAGAATGAAGACTCATTACGACCAGACCAGCAAAGTAAGAAAATTCAAGCCGGGAGACTTCGTCCTTGCTTATTTCCCTATCCCAGGTTCACCTTTACAAAACAGATTTTCAGGACCCTACTGCGTCAAAGAGTGCAGGAATAATAATAATTATGTGATAGAGACTCCAGATAGGCGGCGGAAGACCCAGCTGTGCCACGTCAACCTCCTGAAGCAATATAATGGTACTCCTCCCACTGTCTTGATTAATTGTTCTACCTTCACAGAACCCTACATCCACAGTGAGACCATCCCAGCTTCTTCTCCCGAAAGCACTGACAAGGAGTCGGCGCTTTCTAATTCCAAAATCCTTAATGATCTTCCCAAATGCTTTCAGGATAATACTCGTGCTCCTATGCCCTCTTCTAATTCCACTCTCACCTCGTCAGATAAGCCCTACATCCTCCATGTCGACGCCAATGGTACCGACGATGGTGGTGTCGTGATGCAGCAACGAGGCGAGAAGAATACACCTGTCAGCGACTACTGCTACAAGGAACAATGGAACAATTGGCAAGGAGCTACTCTTCCTCATCCTGAAGCTTCAGCACTTCACTCCACACCTGAAAAGTGCTCGGTCCACCATCAATACGGACCACACCACCCTACACCTCCTGCAGCACGCCCACTTCTCATCTCAACGTCTTCTACTATGGGCTTGCTAACTGCAGAAATTCAACCTGGAGACACGCTATACCAAGAGTCTGACAACATCGTAGCCCATGCCCTCTCCAGAGTTTATGAAGTAGAAGCGACTCCATCCATTACTCCACCACATAACGACGTACTTCTTCCAGAACCGCAGGCTTCGGGGGAGAGTTGTGACGATAATCTCCTTCAAGAGATTGAGCCTGCTCTTCCCTCCAAAATTACGTCTTCACAATTATATAAAAAGACTATGGAAGAAATGTCCAACAACGACAACAACACCAGCACCAGCAAGGCTTGCCAGGGTGAGCAGAAACGTATGCAACCAGCCACCTGTTCGAACTCCAACCACCAAACTACCCGTTGATCGCTACGACTCCGCTGATTGGTCGCCGGTCTGGCTGCACCTGCACTCGCCCCCAATACTACCTGATGTCTGGGGCCACCCCAACATCAGTCCTCAGAATGTTCCGTGCTTTCGTAGCCAGCACTCCTCCCAGCTAGACTCTAGCGTGTACTGAGAGAGGTGGTGGCTTTAAGCCAATATTCCAGCACCTCCCACTTACCTTTGTGTTGCACTTCTTGTTATTTTGCCTTAACGTAACTTTTCATTGTGTCATTTAAGTATTCTTATTATTTGATTGATTGATTTTATTATAAGAATTTGTTTGTGCATTATTTTCATGTTTTGATTTATTTAACGTAATTAAAATTTCATTGTTAAAGTTTACTTGTGTTTTGTGTGTCTTCTCCTTACCTTACCACAGACGAAGTTCCAGTTTTTCTATTTTTTTTTATAACTATGTGACGAGGCCATACCCCTAGCCTTAAACAGCCGAACACCAACGCGTTACCGTCACAAAATGTAAATCTGGCCCAGACATTAATTTTCACTGAGAATCATGAGGCTGTGATGGACATAAATCTCATTCAGTAGGAACATGCAAACAGCAAAACTAAAAGGGAATGAGAATTACAAAGATAATATAAAATGAGAAGAATAAAAATACTCCTACGTAGGTGTGTCAGCAACTTACTTCTGTGCAATATCATAGAAGTAGTTTGTAACAGACAGAAAAGAATCAAAGAATTCAGAGTTTAGGATTTGAATTCAATGTCTTTTGTTAGTATTAAAACATGCAATTCACATACAAACTGTGACTTACTTCTGCACTCGAGAGCTGGTGGTGGTTTGAACATGTGCCATAGATGTCGCTGACAGACCTCACAGTTGGTAGGCATATGGAAGCTAATGGCCAAAAATTCATGGCCTTTGTGAACAATGGTCCCTGCTTTGTCTGGGCCTGCACCCTCAAGGAGAGCCAAAGGGCCAGGAGTATCGCCAGGCTTTCGACTCTCCCCCTCTCCAGCATATAATAACTGAAAGTTTAACAAAAGAAAAACTTAGTATTCAGCACATTGGAATATAACTAAAAATGTCAAAATTATGAAAATTTCAATAAAGATTAGATCAAACCAGAGAAAAAACCCAAACACTCAAAATTACATCATAAAAATCAAACATTTATCCCAAAACTATTATGCAAACTAATAAGTTAAGCAATGAACAAAAACCATCCAAGTTGAATGCGTGAACCCTCTTCCCCCAGCAGCACCGATAGCAAATTACACATCTGGTGTGATACACACTGACCACACCACCTGGCTACCGTGGCCATCTCGCCTGTAACACTTCCTGCTACTACAACCATGCCAGCCACTTAGAGGCCAAAAAACACCTCAAATAAATAAAAACCAATTATCCACTAGTTCTTGGGGAGCTAGGGGGCAAGATACATACCCACCCCTGTGGGTATGGTATAAATGCGCTTGTTACCAAGGAACTTTGGACTAAATGCTAAGGAATTAAAGCCGAGAACTGGGATAGCTTGAGAAGGATGAGAAGTGCTCAAATAATGCAGGACAGCAACATAAGGTTAGAAGGTATGACGCACCCTCAGTCAAACACAGGAACCCGACGTAAAGCAATTTTTCATTCAAAAAGACAAATATGAGAGATGAAGACAGTGATTCCCAGAACAAAAGCAACAAAACCAGCTCTTTACAGCAAAAAGCATGAAGTTTCAAATGTGACTATCTGAAGCCAGAGCCAGCAAGAAACTTGCCTCAAAAAAAGTAAATCCTCAGCAAAAGAAAAGGGGCACAGGAAACTGAAGTGAGGATTAAGGAACCCAATCCATGAACCAAAGGCTCCAGAAGAAAGAGGCTGCTGGAGGCTTCTCCCCACAAGAAAGTGGGGAGAAGAAACATTATCCCACAAGCAAGTAACCAGATGTTTTAATAGTTATAAATAATTTGTATTGTAATTACTGATTATGTACCAATACATACAATTCTAATATTTAGAGTAAATACTGTAGCCCAATAAATTAGCATTAGCACAACACAAACAACAAACTTACCTGGAATATTCTGGGAATATCTTTGGCCTCAGCTCTTATAACATCCCCTTGTGTTACAGACCGAACATGAAAAAGTTTTCTGGAAAAATTAACACAAAATAAATAATTGTAATTGTAACACCTGGCATACCCAGTAAAAACAGCTGTCAGGAATATACTAACTTTACTAATCTGACTACAGAATGGATTCAGTAGCCTTCCAGAGAAAATAGGATGTTGCCACGTAAGCAAATCCACTATTTCTTAATAAAATTTATCTTGTGAATACCTAAAAACTTTCATTCTGGAAGTTATTTTTTAAGATTTACTTTCAATAAATAAATTAATAAAACAAGTCTCCTCCCTACGTCAATAATGACAAAGTTGAAACTTTGCTAATGGTTGCATCCACAGCAGGAAGCAGGGAGGGAGACGCTGAGCAACGCCACTGTGCACATGGCATTTGTGACGCTCAAACATACCAGCTCGCATAACTAATCAGCATGTGCACATTCCCTGAGTTTCGCAACACAGGAATTCATGCTACGTTGTTCAGTTTGGTATCAAATTGTTTGCAATCTAAAGGCACGCATTTTAAAACTAGTACCATAATTGAACAATGAATGAATTTTAACAAATATTTTAATTCTGGATGCAACATGCGTCTCCGCTGGACACACAGTTATTTATGGACAATTTCTGTCCCCGCCCGTCAAAAGTGTTAACATATATTCAGCTTCAATTGCACAAATTACTATTTCATAATTGACACATACAAAGTATTTAGACCTTTTACAGCACTTCCCCATTCACATTTACTGCTTGTAGAATTTAATTCTCTCACTACTCTCAGTTCAACTTTTTCTGCATTTGCTTATAAGAATCACGTCTGACACTTCAACAAAAGCTTCAACTAGTTTACATGTTCTCTGCATAAAGAATTATCTGCAAACAAATTTTTACATGTTTCAATTACTCCTATTATTCCTATATGTTAGGTTTACATGCCTCCACATTATCACATAGAAAATAATGGAATTTTGTATAATGATAATTAGGGACAAATTCAGGCCATTTTAAATTTAGGGAAACTTGCTAGTAAATTACTGCATTAAGTAGTAAAGTTTAACTTTACAAATCCACAAGGAATACATTTGTTTCATTCTTACTCACAAATGCAAGAAACTGCAACCAAATCATATTGAATGTGTGTAACCGTACATACGTTAAGTCCAGAATAAGAATTGGGTCCGAATTTTGTTTATCATTCTCCGAGTTGTAAAAGATGATCTTCCTTGATGAGACAACCACGTACTGTCGCCGCCAGCCATGGCGTTTGATGTTTTGTTTATTGGGAATGGACAGCCAACCCTCAAGTCGAGACTCTGCAACAAGCAATACTTACTTCATAACAGGAAAACAATACCAATATATATACTAATAAACTGGAATCCTACTTCAGGTGCACGAAATGACTAATTATCTGTGCACATGTTTAAGTTTTAAACAAAAATTCCAGCATGCTATCAACATTTTGCCCAGTTTTCTCTACACCTGACCGCCCATAAACCTGCCTTATTTATATTCCCAGCATACAGGGAATGGCACTGCTGGCACCTGTGCACATAAGATGCAAAAAGTGAATTGAAAGTCTATATGTCATTAAAAGAAAAGTGTTTGGCATAACAATTTATGTAATTAATAAATGTTAGAAAAAGTATCAAGGATTTTAGGTTGAATAGTGAATTTATCACAATTAATGTAAACAAACTTATTAAGTATAGCATGAATGAGTAAATGAAACTTGGTCCATGTTCTCAGGTTATGATCACAAGACGTCCATCATTGGGCACCATTCAAGATAAAAAAGGTATCACTACTTGAAATTTTGTTTTTGGTTACTATTTACCATAATTATCTATTATGAGACACAAAATACTGTAACAATACCATTGTTGTCCAAATATAAGTGATACAAGCACAACCACCAATTCTTCTGGTACTCACCTAATTCATCAATATCGTTATCTGCCCCACTGCTAAGGGAGGCCGTCTCACTGTTGATGTTTGCCAGTTTACAGGTGAGAGACTCAATTTCAGAGTCTTTAGAGTCGGCCTCCATTTGAAGTCGGACTTTAGCCTGACTTTCCTCATATAACAGTGCTTGCAGATCCTGGACTTCCTTTGTATACTTTGACACCATTTGAGAGAACTTGTCACGCTCCTATCACAAAAAAAAATTCATTAATAGACAAATATTGTACCATTAGAAATATTTCCACACTAGGCAATGAAACCTTCAAATCTAGTATAAATTCAAATTTACACTACACATATTTTAAGTCTATTTTTGGTATGTATTCATTAGCTAGAAACACAGATAAAACATTCTTATATTGTATCAGTGATGCAAGTCACATCCATAATTTTCTATTAACTAAAACTAAAAGGTAACAGACTGCTACTTACCATTGTCATCTCTTGTTGCAATTTACGACATTCCTTCTCCTTTCTTCTCAGGTCATTGGCCGAGGCCTTAGGTTTACGACTAGCTGGAAGATTTTCCTTACGAGCCATGATCTCTGCTAATTTATTAACAGCTTGCATCTTAAGAAGCTGTTCTTGTTTTAATTGCTTGCTTAATTTTTCTAGCTCACCCTGGTGATCATTAGAAATTTTCTTGTGTTCTGCATGGAATAAAACATTACAGTAGAGGTAATGACAATGTTTGAAAAAAATTATTGTTCTACCAGAAGAATACAGTGAATCTAACTTAATGAAAAAAAAAACTAATTGTAATTGCCATGATTATGTACGGCACTGAGGAATATACAGCAATTACAACTGGCCGAGAAATATTTTGCTCCCATAAACAGGACAAATCATTCACACACCATTGCTATACAGGCAATGGTGCTGCTTTCATCAATATTGTATTAATTTACCCGCTGTACTAGGGCCTATAACTATCAGTACAGCACTTGGAAATTATGAATATGAAGGCCAGAAATTGTAGCCTTGGCAGGCTACAGCTAGTATTAGTTTTATTGGGTCTGCTCCAATTCATCATGTCCCTGTCATACTTTAAATTTATTGCATAATCTCGTAAACATCCTTTTTCAACATCCTCTCAAAACACTAGAAATGGCTCAATCAGGCCTTCAACCATTGATATATTGAAGGGGAAACATGTTGCAGATTGATAAGAAATAATAGTTAACCAAAAAAAATGGGAAGTACAGTACGTAATTCAAACTTCAGTCTGGAATACTCGGTTTTATTCCTGACATACCAATCATATCTGAGAGGAGGGGTGACCAGCTATTGTGTCAAGAGGTGCATTGTGGTGTCAGGTAACTACACCTAAGTGTAGTTACAGATGAGAGCTACACTCTGTGCCTAATCTTCCCAATAATCATTGTCATGTGATGCTTTGAAACTACAGTATATAAACAATGTTTTAAATTTCTAAACTAACCTTCCTCAAGATTCTGGACTTGGGCATTAAGCAAATCCTTTTCCTGCTTGAGAGTCTCCACTGATCTGCTCAGTTCCTGTTCACGTTCTTTTGCCTGTAAGACAAATTAACACACATACAATTTGTTGCATAAATATTTGAAAGATGACATGCAGTTATATCACAAAATTAACTTTGATGTTCCATGAACATGATTTGTCTAACGTTCACTAGTTCTAGGGTATTAAATAGTTTCAAGCAAATATAATTAAACACTATTATACAAGATAAATAATTGAAAAGGTTAACATTTAAAGCAATACTAGTAGAAACTTTTGTTTCTCTGCTATTTTTGTCAATTAACAATAAATCACTGTCTTACAAGTGATCAAAATAAATAGAGAGAAAGTATTATAAATTAACCAGATGGCAAGTCACAATAACATGACTGAAGATATCATGGCCACACATCAGAAAAAGCATAAATGACGACATTTCAGTCTGTCCTGGACCATTAATGTGTGATTCTGTTTTACAAATTTATATACTAACAACATTGAGAATAGAGTCCTTTTCTGTGATGTCAGCAGTGTGTCTGGAAACAAGATCACGGATCTCCAGTTCTTTAACCGTCTTCTCTTTCTCTAGTTCGGCTACGGTCTCTTCAGCAATGGAACGGGCAAGAGCCTCCGAGTCGGCTCGTCCCACGGCCAGTTGGATCTGCTGAGTAAGGCTTGTGCGTTCTTCTTCCAACTCCATTGCCTGCCGACTCTTGTCATCTGCTTCTTCGCGAAGTTCGCGTACCTGAGTCTTGTAAAGTGTCTGAAAAATTGATTACGTTCAAAATAAAATAAACATTAAAATCCTCATACAAATAGTATACAAGTATTTCAAAATGTCCCTGTTACAGGGGGGTACATTGCCAAGATATCCATCAATACTGCAACTAAGTTGTTAGGAGCAAAAAGGATTAGGTTTCAAAAACAAAAATAATTATAAAAAATGTAAATATAAAAATGAAGAAACTAGTATTGTCTCACATTGCCAATGCTGACATAAAAATCAGTGCTCAGTACAATCATGTTCAGATGCCTGCAAATTAAAAATAACTTTACAAACCCATTCCATCTTGCCATATTTCTTTCCATTTCCCATGCACTTTTACAATCGTTCACCATGTCTTTCCATCATTTTAACCTTTCTTCCTCCTACCTTTAAATTCACTAAAAAAAAAAAAAACTTAACCACTTTCCATAACTTATGCAAACATCTTTTCATTAAATTTTCCTTCTTTATTCTATGCTAATACTACAAATAACTCAAGACTGACTATAGCTCTATTAATGATTACTCACTCACATGCCACATCAGTACAACATCTTGGTACAAGAGTAAGTGCACTAACATTCCTTCACTGGAGAGGGTGGGAAGAAAGGGGATAGGAAGAGAAATGAGAGGGAGGTAAGGGGAAGACTGGTAGAGGGGGAGAAGCAGGAAGAGCTTTGGGCACAGCAGGGTAACCCCTTATTTATTTTAACGGCCAAATAGTAAAAGGTGAAAAAAATATCAGCTTTAGAGTTTTGAATCTATACATATTCAACAGCCTTCACTTCTTTTATGGTAATCTGGTATTTAACCATAAATATTGAAACAAGTTTGTTATTCAATAAGCAACACTTGTCTTACATGAACAATTAACAAGACACACAACTTACTGAGAAATACTGCTCGGCTTCGAGTGTGTCCTGCAGTTCCCTCATCTGCATGTCATCCACCGACTTTTGTGTCTTGAGTTTGTGCAGTTCTTCCTCCAAGTTATTCCGTGCCTCTTTTGCTTCTTCTAAATCACGAGTGAGCAGTTTTTCTCTTGTACGTAGGAGAGCAACCTCAGACGACTGAGCCTGGAGATCTGAAGTAAGGCTGGACCTCTTTTCAGTCTCAGATTCCAACTGTTTCTGTAGAGCCTTGACCTATGAAAAATTCATTTAATTATAAGATATGCTTCAGTTATTCTATACTAAATAGCCAAACTTTGAAATGGAACTCCACAAATTTTTGTTAAAATAAAAATGGCTTTGAAATTCAAACGATCACAATTTAAAATGGAAGCTGTAAATTATTTAAGCACACAAAAAAAAACTTAATCAGTACAGTAGTATTATTTAGGAGACCAGACACTAGAATAATTATGCAAAGGATAACCAAGACTCCATATTAAGTACAGTAAATGGGTAAGCATAACATGGTACTGAAGTAGTAAAGTAAAGAATACTATAATGTGTACAAGTGGAATTAGCTGGAAAACAATAAGAGAAAGTGCAGTACATGTTGAGGATAAATGTAAATTTAACAAGAATGAGCCACAATCAGTTATGTGAATTATTTCTATACAAGTTTCTTGCAACTATATATGGAGAAGAAATACTAAATTTGAAACAATGCAACCATCAAAGTGAAGAACTACGCCTGATCACCTTTTCACACTCTTGCCGGTACTCTCCTTCCAGTTTGTGAAGCTGTTGCTGCAGCTGCCGGTAATCAACACTCAACATCGAGTTCTGACGCTCCTTCTCCTGACTAGATGCCTCTGCTTGCTGACGTTTCTGCTTCTCTGCATTTAGGCGTTCCTGCAAGGCTGTAAATCCCACACAAAAATACTTTCAAATACTTGCTAGTGTCAATATTTGTATTAAATCAGAAGTATACATAATATTAACTATGTAATTACAGTACAGTACTATACTTTATTTAAAAAAAAAAAAAAAAATGAAATACTGAAGATATGGAAGGCTCTGAAATCAGTAAAGGAGTCACACCTGCAAGTGCTTGTGCACTGGACTGGTGGTTGTGTGTAGGGGCAGCATTATTTGCTTCTCGTAAAGCTCTTGCCTCTTGCTCGTACCGGCTTGTCATGCCTCTTAGCTCTAACTCCAGTGAGTTTCTGTCTTTTTCCAGCTGGACAAGACGCTCCGACACTTTCTCAGCTTCTCTTCGTGCAACCGCTTCTCTTTCGAATGCACTATCAAGCTACAGGTATAAATTAAATGATTAAGAATAATGAGAATCACATTTATCTATCTATAAATCTTTACAAAGCAGTGCTACCAAAATTTATACATAATTAGAAAACCAATGATATTTTTAATCATCCATGCAAGTCACATGAAATACACACATTCATTTTCCCACTTTTATAATTAAAACCATCAAGTGTGAGAGTGTCATTCTATCATTAAATGGCAAGAACAATGGGAGACCACTAACTCATCTGATTAGGCTTCAATACAACAATGATTTGACAAAATTATCTTTTAAAAAACTTAAAGAAAATATCACACACCTTGGACTGTAATGCTTGTATTTTAATATCAGCTTGTGAGACCAAGTCAACCTGATGGTTCTTGTGTGCTCGTTCCTGGTCCAACTGGGTCTGTAGGTTCACCAAGTCTCGTTCCAAGGTGTCTCGCACTGACTGGACCGCTGAGATTTTCTCCATGTACTCTGTCACCGAGGTATCTTTCCGCTGATTTATTACATTCAGTTCTGCATTTTGCTTGCGTAGTCGCGTGTTATTGTCCGACTCAACTTTATATTTGTCTTGAACTTCTTTAAGCTGTTAGGGTTATTTTAAATAGGTCACCATCTAATAAGAGTATTATATATAACCACTATTAGTTCTAAACTTAAAAATTCTAAAGAATTTACAAGCAAATATGAAAAACACTAAAAAAAACTTAAATCTCAAACTGTCTGGGATGTTACTCAATTTATCAACGTACTTGTAGTAAAAAAATAATTAATGAATAAGGTTTATGTAACAAAGTCATAGCAAAAGATTAAAAAATAATTAAATCAAATGAAAGGAATGGCTTAATTTTTAAATTTTTATAGAAAATGCAGTAAGGCATATATTTTAACCTGCTTTTCCAAAGAGTTTAGCTTCTCGTGTGCATGCTGAGCAGAGACAATATCTCTCGTCCGTTTATTTTGCTCGTCCTCAAGTTTCTTCTTCACCTCTTGGTAGAGGCCATCCAACTTACGTCTGCTTTCTATTTCATTGTCCGCCTGAAATTGTATTATAACAACAATCAAAAGAACTAATGTTAAGCTTCAAATTTAAGCCAAATGTAAGGAATACTGCAGCTTATTCATAAATAATACAGGCCATAGAGAATACAGTGTAACCTAAAAGATCTAGACTAACAATATAATGGAATCTTTGAAAATATGTAAATATTTTACAACCGATACAAGTGAATGTTTGGCATGGAGACCCAAACCTTCCAATGTGTGCAGAAAATCTAAACTGACACCGCATGAAAATATTTTATTTTTGTATATGTTTACTATTCTTTTACCTCTAGTACTGTAATAAGTATTACTTTTAAAACATTCCAATTCCTTGCTGAACTTACACAAGGCTCTAAAATGACACTGCATTTAGTACATATGACATTGTGCAGGTGGCCAAGTTACACTGACACTGGACATGTACACATTCAATGTGCATTCTTTCACAAGTATATAATTAGACTTCCACATTTCCATTACTTGCAATGTGTACACAATTATTTATGATATAGCATACCCACATGCTTAAAACCTTTTAATTTTTCATTCTTTATTATACCACAAAAATTAAGTTAACTGCAGAAGGCCTACTGACCCATATGAGGTCGAAAAAACAAAGGACACAGCTGATAGAACAACAGAAACCATCTTTGGTAACAAGGGAGGATAAAAGAACAAACCAGATATGGGGAAAAGGGACCAACCTTGACATAAAAATGTGAGCTAGAACAGCTTGCTGGAATGTAATCGAGCAGTGAAGAACTCCACTTCTGCCTCCAAGCATACAACCGAAGCAATGCCTCTGCCATACTCACCGTAGGCAGAAGAAAATACACACCCAGCATCAAAGCCTCAGCATCCAGAGCATCCATGAAGCTGCACAAAAAATGTCCTGGACAGTCCAAATGTGAAAAACTGAAGACAGTCAGACAGTCTGTGGTCCTCCACAACTTAAGCAGTGAAAAGCAAAGGCACATTCACATGGAGTTACCAAGTGCCCACATCCCAGGTCAGGGCAGATGCAAACATAGGAATCGAGCACCTCAAACGATTAACCAAACAAACTGCATATTTGCATGAAAGGAAAAATCTGAGAAAAATACTGGCATCAAGAAATGAACTTGTAGGTAGTGGGCAGGTGGTGGTGTAATAGTGAGCAATCAATTAAGAGTGGCATGACTTACAAATAATCCTAAATTAGCAAAAAAAAACTCAGAATTAGGCACGAGACCACAGACGATTAAAGGACATCCACAGACGGTTGAAGGGCATCCACAGACCCATCTCGAGCCTCTGCACAACCCAATGCCCTACAAAATTACCTAAGAGCCTAGAGTAGAACCAAGTTCCTCACTGAACATCAAAGATGACTAACAAATACTGAATATGGAACAATCCTAGCAAATATAACCTCCTCAGAATAGAAGGCAGCAATGGAACATCAACAGGAAATTTTAACTGTAAATGGTTCTGCCACTGGAAAGGAATGGGCAACCATCCATCCTATAATCAAAAGTAGACAAAATCTAAAGAACACAAATGCTTCAGACTGCGGACCAGGGGAGGGGTATAATACAAACGGAACGCTCTGTCCCGGAAAGCGGTAGTCGCCCGATATGCTGCACCAAGTGAAGGACAAACATTTCGGGTCCGGGGAATAAAAACAATTATTAACCAAACTGGCAGAATGGTTGAGATAGAAATGATTACTTTCAGCATGTAACAGAATCACAGAGTTTCT
This sequence comes from Procambarus clarkii, assembly GCF_040958095.1. Classification (NCBI taxonomy): domain Eukaryota; kingdom Metazoa; phylum Arthropoda; class Malacostraca; order Decapoda; family Cambaridae; genus Procambarus; species Procambarus clarkii. The sequence continues at coordinate 23,159,059 of NC_091196.1, forward strand.
TTCACCCTGTGCCCCTGTTACCTAGCAGTAAAATAGGTACCTGGGTGTTAGTCAGCTGTCACGGGCTGCTTCCTGGGGGGTGGAGGCCTGGTCGAGGACCGGGCCGCGGGGACACTAAAAGCCCTGAAATCATCTCAAGATAACCTCATAACCCAAAAAAACTGAACACAGAGGCAGGCTTAGGAACAAGAGCTATATTGGACTCAGAACACCCAAGGCCTGCTTGACAATGCCAACACTAGCTGGGGCCAACTGGCTGGGAAGCCATGCATTGGGTAATGTCCAGAAACTTCTAACACACCACCCACCAGGAAAAAACACTTTAGTGGGAGATAAGAAGCCACCAGAGCACGAGCTCACTACAAACCCAGAGTGCACCCCCAAATCGCAACAAAACCCTAGGTCACCTCAACCTCTTGGCCATGCATAGGAGCCAAAGTCGATACACTGACCCTAAACTCCTCATAATGAGAAAACCTCAAGAAATGAGCCCCTGTAACCTTAGCAGGGACAAAAAAAAAAAAAACACTAAAAAGCAGGGGCACCACCAGTGCCAACTAGAGAAGGTCTCTCTAGCCACAAGCAGTTGAGGTAGCTAGAGATAGACACAATGTTTACACAACAGTGGAGTTAAACAAAAACATGTGTGAAGGAGAAAAAAGGAACCAATACAGAAATAGGACCCCTTCAAGACCAGGTCCAAAAAAGGAAGTCAACACTTAGCTGAAAATAAAGTCAGGAAGAGCAAATAGCAATAGGAACTGCAGTCTAAACCACACCAAATGCATGACTACTGGGGTCAACCAGTGGGGAAGGGGAGGGGGGGGGGAGGAAGGCAGGTGTGTTGCTGGGGCTGCCATCTACTGGGGGTATGAGTAACTAGCAGTTGGGTCTGGACAACAAGTGTGTACATAGTTTGTGCCAGGGTTACCAATGTTTCCAGGCAGTTGCTTGGTTTGGAATGCTCTACATTTTTGGTAGTTTTTCCTTTTTACCTGGGTCGATCTTGTATCTCTTAAGACTTTCTTGCCTCTATTGAGGGGTCCACATTTTGGTACTGGTCCCTAGTAGGTGACTGACTCAAAGGGCCTGGCAAGATGCTTAGGCTTGAAGCAAACGAGGAGAGTACCTCAGAGAGCTAATGAAGGAGCCCTCCCAGACACCCATTTATGATTTGTCTTTGTCTTGCTACAGTGCATGCCTTCTCTAATTTCTTTTAATCATTCTTAGGTCATTTTTAGCATTTCTAACTAGTTTGACAAATTGTTGATCTAGATTGACTTTACTATTCTTCATGCTTTTGTAAAGTTTTTTTTTTTTATAAGGTTATCGAGTCCCATGGTTATCCATTTTGGGGCATTATTATTCAACCTAATCCGTTTACTGTGTATGGTATACTATGCTTCTGGACTTCACTAAGAATGTTTCTAAAAATGTTATTATTTGAAACTACACCGTAATCCAGTTTCATGTCGCCCACTGCTGAACTCTCATCGTGTTCCAAGGCCAGCCCACCTCCCATGTTCAGATATACTCACTCTACCCTTTTCAAGACACTTTTTTTTTTATCTTGAAAATCAGCTTTACACATTAGGTAATTTTAAATTTAAAAAATAATTTAAATTACCTTTTAAATTTAGCTTTCTCTCGACTATGGTGCAATAAATTACAAAACCTACCTAATTTTATGTCAGGATGCTTCCTGAGACCTATTCAAAGTGGACCAAGCAGCATTTTCTAAGGGATTTTATGGGAAAAATAGGATGCATAACAGAATCAAGAAATTGAATATACAACATTATCAATGTACAGTAAATACCATCAAGTGTTAAGGTTTGTTAATACAGTGTAATACACAATTATATGATTATTCTACTTTTCTTAGAAAATTTCAGGATTATTGACATTTAAGTACAAAACTAATAAATGTGGAAAGTAAATAAAATTGGCCTTCATTAGTTCAGAAGAAATGGACAATTTGAGAAACGTGTGCTTTATTAAGAAGTGTGCTGTGTGTGTTAGTGGCTTTGCAAGAATGTAAGAATAAGTGTTATGTACTCTCACGAACCCAATGAACTACTTCTATATAAATCAATAAAAAATAAATACAAAAATGAATAAAGTAGTGAGGGTCATACTATGGAAGATTTGCTAGAGTGTGGCAGAGCAGGTGCTCTGTGATGCTGTGTTATGGTCAAGACATGGTGAATATCTTTAGCTATACAGTAGTACTGTAATTCTTTAATACTGCTCACATACTTTCTCTGGCCTGATGCCTCACCACCTCACAAAAGTGGGAAACTGGGTAATAATGATGATATATAAGCAAATGAATATAGAGAGCTGTTTTACCTTTCTTTGAGCCTCCTTTAGATCGTGTTGTAGCAATAGTAATTTTCTATCAATATCTCTCCTCTCCTGCTGCCTCTCTTGGTCCTTCCGTGTTAGGGCATCAAGTTGAAGCAAAGTTACTTGATACTTGTTCTCCAGCTCATCTACTACAACTCTCTGGTGTTCTACTTCAGCGCTCAGAACAGCAATTTGATTACTCGCTTCTGTGCCATCATTCGTCTGTATGTGGAAAATGAATGTGGAAAACGTGTTAAAACATATGCAGATAAGAAAAACTGAAAACAACTTACTTTATGAAAACTATTTAATAATATATAGGCATATACTAACTAGCTTATATTATTAAACTACAGTGCAGTATTAAGAAAATGTAAAAATAAATATTACAGCACTTATTTTCCCTTTCCACTGTCTTCCAAGGCAATGGGGGAAAAATTATAAACAAAAAATAATACTCTATCTCTTACAATATAAAATATAACAACCATGCTGGTACTGTAGATAGAGAACAACACTTCGCATCTGCCATATTCAACACCAACTATTATGAAGTAGAAACTTTCACATGCTAAAGAGAATACGAGAAGAAATATAATGGGTGGAAAACAAGACCAAAACATGTAAAAGAATACACCTCTATTTCTAAATAGAGTACAGTACTTTCTGTGTATAGAATACTACAACCTACAGTAAATACATAACTTCATACAAATTATTTCATAAACAGATTCTGTGCAGTAATATGAAATATTTAAATAAAATAGCAGATATAATGATGAATACAACAGATAAAAATGCTAACAAGGCATGTTACTGTTTTGCAACAGTTATTTTGCACATCAATCATGTGTATCCACTGCTGTAATAGTGTATTATACACAGTCAACTATGTACCACATTTAACTTAAATTCAGCTTACAACACAGCAAGGGTTCAAAATTCAAACATCAATGTAAAATTCAGTCATAAGCTTGTAGTCACTGGTATAACAAATGTTGAGTACAGTACTTGAGTGTTACCAATCCACTATGCACATTAAAAACAACATACAGTAGTCAATTATGTCATTAAATCCCTGCACATAACATGGCTGCCCAGTCAATAAGTACATAAACCCAAATGGGTCATAAGCCCAGGCATAGCTGAAAAAAATGACCTTATAAGCTTAATGCAGACTAAATCCCTTACCTCCGAGCTTAAACTAAGTACTGTGCCAAATTATTGCGGCCATTGATGCGAGAAAATAAAGATGGCGGATAAGGAGGGGACTGATTAAGCTAATAGATATATACCTGCTTGATGGGGTTCTGGGAGTTTTTTTTTTTTTTTTTTTTTTTTTTTTTTTTTTTTTTTTTTTTTGAGATATATACAAGAGTTGTTACATTCTTGTACAGCCACTAGTACGCGTAGCGTTTCGGGCAAGTCCTTAATCCTACGGTCCCTGGAATACGATCCCCTGCCGCGAAGAATCGCTTTTTCATCCCAGTACACATTTTACTGTTGCGTTAAACAGAGGCTACAGTTAAGGAATTGCGCCCAGTAAATCCTCCCCGGCCAGGATACGAACCCATGACATAGCGCTCGCGGAACGCCAGGCGAGTGTCTTACCACTACACCACGGAGACTGCAAATTTTTACTCCCCCAAATTTTTTTACTCCCCCAAGCCTGACCCGAGGCCAGGCTTGAGACTATCAAGATGATCTTTCTTATTTAAATGAGTTCAAATCACTGTGTTATAAAAATGACATAAAAGCTTATGATATCCTCTCATGAGCATTACAAACTGTGGTATAGTGGTTAGACCTCTTCACTCCAGAGTCTAACCCCAGGCAGGGTCCAACAATTGCACATTGTTCATTCACTGTTAACCCCCACCCACCCCCCCCACCCCCTGCCCCGATTGTACCCAACAATAATTGGGGACCTAAATATGAAGTGATTATCTTCATGTCCAAACAACACATTACAAAATGAAGAAAGAAAATGAAAATGAAAAAAATTAAAGGCTATTTAATAAGATCATTAAAGATTATGACAATCTTGACAAAAAAAAATATTAAACTGTCAATGTATACTGCAATATTATTTGAAACAATGGCTTTAAAATTAAAGTCAAACATTTTTACTGAAAACAAAAAATATATATCACAGTACAGTATTTAAATCCCATAATAAGCAAATGGAACAGCTTACCAAATTATAAAATTCAGTGCAACAATGTGTATATATTTAAAAATAGAATCAAGAGGAACTGTACTTCACTTTAAACTCACACCTTACACAATATGTGCCACCATAAACTTTCCATAACAAATATCCTATGTTGGAGTTGTATAGTCTGTTGCTGTTTTAATTCTTATACAATCTTTTTAACTTCAAGTTAAAGTATAGACTTGAGGTCAAAGCATTCTTGCATAAGCTCACTGGCTTAAAACTGAGAGCAGCTTACTGTATATTCTAGCTAATATAAGCTGTAATGCTGGTAACAACAAATAGCCAAAACCACAAAAATACAAAATGTTGTAAGTGCAAGGGTCTGCTGTACATGACAGCACTGGAAAGTTGCATTCCACACACACACACCCGATCAACTAGATCGTTTCCAATATTTTCTATATAACTAACTTCAACCAGTTTTTATCATTGGCAGCGATTGATTCATGTCTATTTGCACTACCGATAAAGCGGATTGCGTTAAAATGGGTTTCCACCGAACTTCCTTATCTTTCAATGATAGATAAAAACCTAAATAACATTTACAAAAAACACTTCATAGCTTCACTGCATCCCAATGAACCAAGAATGTCATAAAATGAGCGGAAGATGCATCAAATAAATTCTTTTAAGGTGAAGGTTTGAGCAAATTGCCACATGACGCTGGTATTTTCTAGCATGGACTTGACTATTACTACAACTACATTACTATCATGATTTTTAGTTCTCTCTGAAAGATTTTTAGTCCTCTCTGAAACACTTTTTATTTGTAATGACAATGCAAAAAACAAAACATAAAAAATTATGACCCACAAGGAACAATTATTATTATCCACTTATCGGCAAATTCTGCAGTGCAAAAAGTTCAATCAAGATTAGCATATAACATGCACCATAACCATTAACCCTTAGAGTGAGGCTTATGTCAGCTGACGAATGAGAGGTCACTTGAGGTCAACGTAGCTTACATCAGTTGACAATTATTACGCAATACGATAAACCTTGGTCCTATACATATAAATTCACTAATTATAAACATTTTGGAGCATGTGGTATTGTTATGCCCAAAAATATTTATACAAAACATTAAGTCTGAGATCATTTTTGTCATCTTTCTGCAGTCACCCATATTAATGTTTTCTCTTGATTGCTAAAAGAGATGTAAAAATTGGGAGTACAGTACTGTAATTCTACAGTATATCCAAATTTGAAGAACTGATATGAAATTCTGAAATGTACAGTATATCCCAAATGTATCCATACAGACTTTTTAAAAATATTTTGTCCATATTTTTCATATATTTTACTCTCAACTGGTAAGAATAAACTCATAAAAACTAGTTTTCAAATACTTTTAGATTTGCATTTTGGTGTATACCTGGGCTGAGTTAACTGTGCACTCCAAGGGTTAATCATGCATTATTCATGAACTGAGTACAATTCCATTCATTTCTAAACTTCACAAATACTCTATATCCATATACACACTGCATTCCTTTTGAATTAAAGCAAAATTAGTTGGTTAACAGTCAAAAACGAATAACATGGCAAAAATGCAAGCACATGCAATCAAACCATTATTATTACTGAATATGACTGGCTCAAGCATACAGTACCTTCAACAGGTCCCATATCAATGTGTTCTGTAGGGAAGAGTGCTACTGTTATCAGGTGATACACTCAATGGCACCATTAACAAAGGTTACAGGTTTATACTGTTAATGATTTATAATGCCAAGCTTATCTAGAAGCTCTCTACACATCGCCATTAACAGTGGGTCTTGGGGAGTATAAAGTACTGGATTTAATGTGACACTTTAATTCTACAATGTCAGTAAGAAGGTAGGTGCTACAAGAAACATTATTTGAATACAAAAATATTTTAGTTACACTTGTGTGTTAGTTCTTAAAGTATTAAAATAGCATCAAATTAAACTGATTTCAGAAGATATTCCTTCAGCCTAATTCTAGTGCTCAGTTACCAATTAAAATCCAAACAGCTTATATACTTCCTGCAAAAATAAACAAATTCTTGTTTATATTACGAGACTCTTATTGACAATCATTCTAATGACAGTGATGTTTATTATAAGTGTGTGTAAATAAACTAATGCAAACAGGTTGCTAAGTAGAGCTTAAAAAAAAAAACTCTTGGTTAAAAAAAATCACTAAGATATGTACAATACTGTACTTCAAAAAATACAAATTGTTTTAAATACAATATGTACTACTAAAAATATTTACCTATTACTGCAAGTATGATCATGTATACAAATTCTACACGATTTTACCTACAGGTACACAAGTGTAAATAAACATAACATACTTTTATCTATTAACACACTCATTGCAGCAACATATTAATATTTCCTACTCTACTCATAGCTACACCAGATGATGCATTAATGCATCATCTGACACAAAATATCCTCAAGACTAATCATTATTTCTTTATCACGATACAGGTAAAAGGAGTCGAATGCCAAACCTCAAGAAGGCGAGTACAGTGTATTTGAAACTTTCATGGCTCTACCAAATGCTTCACTGCCACATAAGAACTTTTTTGATGTATCTGTGCAAAAATTATGCTATACTTTGAAAATCTATTTGATAACCATAATTCAGGGATATAGAGTATTAATTATTTGTGCACTTTTACACGTAAATAAAGAAAATAAATTAAGTATTTATAAATAAAGAAAAGAAATTAAGTATTTATGACTATAAATAGATCCATAATTAATATATTATTATAAACTTTAGTAAACCTAGCAGTTGCAAGAAAGGATGGCAGATATGCAGCCTTATATCAACGTTACGGAGACAAAACTGATGAATGTAAGAAGAGGATGCAATATTCCCAAGAGGATACCAGATAGTAAGAAAAGACAGGATAAACAAGGGAGGGGGAGGAGAAGTAGCCTTACTGCTACAAGAACATTTAACTTAGAAGAGATAAGAGATTCCAGAGGTAATCAAACAGAAGGATTTTATACTATGTATGATAACATTAAGGACCATGAAGAACACAGTAAGTGTTATTTACAGCCCTCCATTAACAACAGGAAGGTCAAGGGAGGAAAATAATAATTGCAATGATACATGCCTGAAGGTAATAGAAATAAAAAATGAGGCCTTAGTGGCATGGAGAGCTAGAGCAAAAATCTAAATATTTTGGGGTTTTAACCACAGGGGAAAACAAGACTGCTCCACAAAGGATCCTCAAGGGGAGAGATAAAACATGGAGAGCAAGATTTGTGGATACTACAAACACTTCCTGTGGCAGCATATCAAAGATTCAACAAGAAAAAGAGGTGGTGATCCACCAGCTACTCTGTCCAATACCTGGATAAGAGTAGACCTGGTGTTTACTCAAAATAAAGATGATGTAGAGAACTTAAAATCTGAGATACCGCTGAATTATCTTGTTTGATTACATTGTAGAACTGAAAAGAGTTGGAAAAATGGTTAGGAGCAAGAGGGAATACAGAAGGGGTAACTACAGGAGGTTCAATGGGAGACTGAAATGGAAGGAAAGTCAGCAAATGAGATGGAACTCAAAAGAAATGCAAAGCAGCAGCAGAACAGCTCATACCTCTCAGGAGGGAATGGGTCAAAAGGAGAATGTTCAACAGTGTAAGGAGGTGAAGGAGAAACCAGGAAAGCCATGGAAAAAAACAGGGATATGGGTACAGAAGCAAATAGGGAGGCACTAAAGAGGGCCAGGAATGAAAACACAAGAATCAGAAAGGCATTGTGGCAAAAGTACCGAGCCAAGCGAAGCTGTTGCACAAACAGGGACACAACAAGAGGTCATCAAACCAGAACCAAATTGGTGTCCAAGTACGGGTGACAACAGATGACTAGAAACAACACTAGACAGAACTGTAGTAAAACATCACGAGACAGAACTGTAATAAAACAACACTAGACAGAATTGTAGGGATAAAAAAAAAAGATACCTTGAAGAATTGGATGTACTGTAGCAATTATAGTAGGACCAGACCAAATATCACCATAGTACTGAAGGAAGCTGCAGGGGGCATGTGTTACCCATTAACTATAGTGTTCAAAATTGCCTTAGAGATGCGAGAGCTACCGGAAATCTGGAAAAGGAAAATGCTTCTAATATTCAAGAAAGGGAACAGACATGAAGCACTAAACTATAGACCAGTGTCATACTAGAAAAAGTCATCAGGAAAAGGATAGTAAAACATTTGGAAAGAGTAAACTTTATGATAAGAGGCACAACACAGCTTCAGAGAGGGAAAATCATGCTTAATGAACTTGATTGAATTTTATGAGATGGTCACCAAAATAAGATAAGAGAAGGATGGGTAGACTGCAGCTTCCTAGACTGTCAAGAAGCTTTTGATATTCTTCCTCACAAAAGACTAATACACAAGATGGAGAGACAAGTAGGAATGAAAGGAAAGGCACTGGACTGGGCTCGAGAGTACTGTACTTGAACGACAGGAAATAAAGGGTCATAGTCAGATACATCAGGCTGGAGAGGAATGGAAAGTAATGTTCCAAAGGGCTCTGTCTTAGGACCAATGCTGTTTTTAATTTATATAAATGAACTTGCAGAAGGAGTGACCTCACACATGTCAATGCTTGCAGATGATACAAAGTTAATGAGGAGAGTAAGAACTGAAGAGGACTATATGGTGCTGCAAGGAAACATTAACAAACATTAGGAATGGGTAGATAAATGGCTGCTGGAATTTAATCCAAATAAGTGCAAAGTAATGAAAATGGGTAAGAGAGAGAGAGGAGACCTGTGTTTAACTATACTATAAGGAAAAGGCAATTACAAGAAACAATAAGAGAAAAAGACCTGGAAGTAGACATAATTTCAACACTAATGCCAGAAGCTCATGTGTGCAGGACGATATGTAAAGTTAGCAAACATAAGAACGTTGTTTAAGAATCTAAACAAGGAGGCTTTCAATTACATACACACTGTCATTGTGAGACCATAACTTGAGTATACAGCTCCAGCATGGAACCCACATCTTGTGAATTATAAACAGAAACTTGAGAAAGTTCATAAATTAGCAACTAGATTAGCACTGGAACTGAGAGGCCTCAGTTATGAGAACAGGTTGAAAGAACTCAACTTCATACCTTTCAAGAGAAGAAACAGTATATGATAACTATGTACAAGATCTTGAGAGAGTATAGGTAAGGTGGATAATGGAAGCCTATTTAAATTAAAGAGGTGGGACAAGGGGACATCAAAGGAAGCTGGATCTGCAATTGAGTTGAAAAGATGTAAGAAAGTTCTCATTACCTGTACAGGTGGTAGAAAAGTGGAAAGCACTGAAGAAAGAGCTTGTTGAAGCCAATTCCATCCACAACTTTAAAAGAAATATGATGAAAACGTTAATATTGAGAAGCGTAATTAGCGCACCAGGCATAAACAGCTAGGAGGTGGGGCACAAAGGGCTAGATCTCACTCCCCATAGTCACTAATAGGTAAGTGCACAATAGTGGTTACCCATTTTTTACTGTCCACTGATAGAGACTGTCATTTCAAAATATAATAACAAAATCAAGGTTCAAAATCTATAATAGTTTTGCAAACTCAAAAAGGGTACTGCATAAACTTTTACTGCACTGCTTACAGAAAATTTTCTGATCATATTTATTAAGAAAACCCTTTCAAACTATAAATTTCACATTAAACACTAAAACCAATTAGTGTTATTACGGTACTGAATACACTGCACCGCAATTGTTTAACTTTTCTCAACTTTCTGCTCATGACTAAATTGCATCATCTTATAAATAATTCTTTATCTACTAAATAACTGGAAGCTGCACTTTCCATTTCCTTAGAACTTTATATATTATGCCCAAGGAATAACACACTTCCTGAAATGCAACACAATGTTAAATGCAGTATTTTATCGGTTCTTATTAGTCACAAGATTTCAGCAAGTCTGCAACAACTAACTTCCCATGAATGTCGACCAACTAAACATGGACCGGGGAGAAGCATGCAATTACAAGTTATGTATATTGGGGCATTATGCAGCATTACCATACCTAAACTGGATATTGGAATTTACTATATACACACAACAAAGACAATGAAACATTAATTAAGTATATAGGACAAAATGTACACCAGTTACAAACATGCATTAAAATCCTCATTTTTTGAGTTTTATCTTAAAATAAATTTCAAGCTGCAATATTTAGTAAAGGAAGAAATTATGGTAAATGGTTACTTATCATTATAGGCACCTATAATACACTATCACTTCTATATTTATGTAGGACACAGTTATAACTAGTAACTTTCCCTACAGCATATTTACCAGCATAATCTCTTACTACAACTACTCATGCATTGAACCTAGTTTGAAAAAGCCTTTTAAATGCAGCATATACTGTAAGAAAAAACTGGCACTAGAGTAGTTTATGCTTTTCAACCAGCATAGGTTTTAATCATTTACTGTATTTCATGCCAAGAAGAGTTGCTTTTAGCCAGAATCTGCATGCTAACCAAAACTCTCACTAAATTACCAAATATAGGAAAGCATCCACCAAGGAAGTTGCTTTTTGGGAATTGTAAACAGGACAAGATTGTGTACCAGCTGCACTAAATTATATGACATTACAGATAGTCTGATAGCAAATTATATGTTCTTTCAATGAGATAAAAAGAAAAGCCTGATTTTTCTCTAGATGTAGCTAAGGTCATATAATCTATATCATATAAGTATCATATATTATAAATATATGATGGGTCACATAACTGACATGTATTCATTCTATTGTTTAAAGAGAGAAGTAGACATGGAAGGAAATAGAGGGCAAAAAGATTTGTATTTACAAGGATGAACTATGAAAGGATGAGATAACTTTAGAGAGGCAGTTAAGCTGCCAATGGAAATACGTGTTCTGCACTATGAGACATATTGAGGAATGAGCAAGAGAATTCTTTCATCATACACCACTTGGTAGCATACCACAAGTTTACAAGCTTCACATATACAATCAGTGCATTCACTTTCTGATTACTTATGTCAGGGCTGAGAAACTGGTGCACAGCAGGCTACATGAATACAAGGGGGCTTATGACTGTATATTCTGACATTCAAATTCTAAATTGTTGCCCACCAGCATCCAACTGTGGCACACAATAATTACATTGGCAATGAAAATGTATTGTGGCTGCAGCTGAGAAACTTTTACTACTATTCTCCAAGTAGCTTTATAGCAAGATAGGACCTGCAAATTGCGCTTAATGTTACAACATCAGCCATCTAACCAGGCATTGTGGAAGGTATTCACATTAAACACCTCATCCTCGTGAAACAGAAGAAGCAAGAAAGGTGTGAGAAGCAAGATTGAAAGAGAACAACTAGTTTCCAAAAAACTGCTCCCAGAGCACATCTGCAGGCAAGGCATGCAGCAAAAAGAAAGACACCATGTACCATGCACCAGCTTAGCAAACTCTGCATAAAGCTGGGAGGTGAAGAGCTACTGCCAAGCAAACAATTTGACAATGACAAGCCTTGACAATTTAGAATGTCCGAACCTTCAAATTAGCTGCAACAAGAGGTCAATTCTTTTTCAAGAGGTAGAACAGGAGCATATAAAGTCCTATTCACGAAGTCTAACTGGTCCTTGCCAGAACAACATTAAAGATTGGAGAAATTTCATTCCACTTGAGTGCCTGTAAACAATAAAACAGGTGCTATTTTCCCATAGAATATTGTAAGGCATTGCCACCCAGCCAAGATGCTTCAGGGGTCTGGTACAGCATCCAGGAAGCTGATGCTGGCCCAGATAACTCAATTCAGATATGTGCCCTATTCCACAAATCAAAATGCTTCAAGTTCCACTGAGCCAGGGATGCAAAAAGGAGTGGACGACAACTTCACCTTAGACCCTTACAATGCTCCAATTGCTATCTATGAATTCCTCCTGTGCTGAAATTGACATATGCAACTGATCTTGTGGGTTTCCAATACTTTTCCACATGTACATCTAAATGTAGGACTTTAAAACAGCTTAGCTATTTGAGGGGTAAAGCAGCTTAGCTATCTAAGGGTTAAAGAACAGTTTATTTTCACACACACAGGGCATGATGAACTGAAATCAAGGCAATAAAGAGGACAAAATTTGTTCCTTACAAGGGGATGGGGCCCAGAATACCTACCACACAAAGGAGAATTTCCTTCACCTTATGTATCCGAGCCCAAAGGAATCAAAGAAGAACTAGAATGAATGGTCAACCCCTCTCCCCAGAATAAAAGCTTCCTGAACCAGGGAAGAGGAAGAGTATATTGCAGTGCACCACAGAGAAGCTGAAGTCCCTTATACGTGTCAGAAGTAAGCTCAGAATGAACTGACTCCATTTTTTAATGGGGTAAAGAAAAATCCTCCCAAGCACAGGTGGGAGGAACCAATGAGAAAGGACCTTAAGCAACGAAAGTAGGAGGATTGGAACACAGGAGCTTAACAGATGAAACAGGAGCAAATTGCAACATAACAAACACCAGACAACACACTTCCTGAAGTGAAACCATGACTCAGAGGTTAAGGCCACAAGAGTAACTTTTTTCTTTAAATAAAGAAAAATCTTCCATGAGACCAACAATGCTGCAAATTGAGACTGCCAGTACTAATACTTAACTGCTTGAGTACTGCAATAAGTGGCAGCTTCACCTGCCTTGATGCCAAGAAGATGCCTTGGAGAGAGCAGACATCGAAACAAGCACTCAGTGATTCAAGACACTGTTTGTGAAAGTGCGAGTGGTGAGGGAGTTCAGGTTGTCCACTTAAGTCCTATTCCAGGTTCTCAAGACCTAGCATACAGCTGTGGTGGTGGTGTTGGAACCGGCTCCCAACACCACCACACAACCGTACACCAAGTCTTGGGAACCTGGAATGGGGCTTAAGTGGAGCCCTAAACTGTTTAAACTATTATCTGATTGCCGGGGTACAGAAAGCCTATTAGGCTTGTAAGGGCCTCCTTTCTAACAGTGAGGCTGTATGCACAGTCACCCAACTAGCTATGAGCCAGAACTAAGCCACTTACCAACACACACACATTACTGCACCACATTACTGCACCACATCACTGGCCATTTCAAGTGTTCCTTAGAGAGTCTTCGGAATTCTAGAAGGTGTCTAAAATTGAAACGTTCCAAGAGGAAACAGGGCATCTAAGTTACAGAGTACAGGCTCAAAGCAAAATATTAAGTAAATAACTCAAGATAAATTGGAATAAATAATTGATGACTTGAAAAGTGTCATGATTTCCTCTCACTTTTATCACCAGAAACATTGTTTCTGCTTATTAGGAAAAATAATAATTATTTACAACAAATTTTGAACATTCCCACTAACAACTGCCTATACTTTTCTTTTAAGTTGTATCCTAAAGTTTTAGTTGGACAAAAATGTTTTTAAATACAGTATCCAAGTCGCATCCTAAAAAATGGATAAGCTATAAACAAATTTAAAAAAAAAAAATGATGACCCACCACACTTTATTTTGTCTTTACTCATCATGCTCTTTTTAACCTTTACATCCACTTCTATGTAGCAAGTCGGCATTCAATCATCGACCACTTAAGTGGTTGACCACCATTCCATCCCCCTGTCCCATCCCAAATAATTATATGACTCCTTCCAAGAGCTGTATGGTCATAATGGCTTGATGCTTTCTCCTGATAGTTCCCTTCCCTCCTATTTGTTCTTTACAACACATGTTGTCTCACAGCGAGACTGATCTACAATTAAACAAAATACAAGCAAAGGTCCTAGCATCTTTGCATCAAACAAGCAACATCCAATTGCCACAAAACTTAAATATATGCAACAAGTATCTTAATGTGTAGATATACAGTACCATAATAAGACATATATCTTTTGGTAAATAGCTACATACATTCAAGGTATCAACCACTATCTACACCTACTAAAGTCAAGAACAAAACAACTGCCTTTATAAGATATGTCTTCAACATATTTACTAGTAAAGAAAGCTAGAAAAAAAATGAAAAAGTTCCACGAAGAGACTTAATGTTTATGATAAGTAACCAATTGTTGATAATGACGCACGCAGCCCTTAAATGTAACTCGTTTTTATTTGGTGAAATACTGTACAGTATACATAAAAAAAAAAATTTAATACATAAAATTTTGCAGCAATAGGAAAATAACATAAAAAGGATAGAAGATTGCTCTAAGAATACAGTAATAAGAGTACAGCCCCTGTGATTTGTAGGTACAGTACTGAAACATCTCATCTCGGGAACAATTCTCCGAACCTAATCCTACTGGATAAGATGCACCCAATCTTCTGGGTCAGGTGCCCAAGGCACCCCTGTACCCAATCTTCTAGGTCAGATGGCCAAGACACCCCTGTACCCAATCTTCTGGGTCAGATGGCCACGGCACCCCTGTACCCAATCTTCTAGGTCAGATGGCCAAGACACCCCTGTACCCAATCTTCTGGGTCAGATGGCCACGGCACCCCTGTACCCAATCTTCTAGGTCAGATGGTCAAGGCACCCCTGTACCCAATCTTCTGGGTCAGATGGCCAAGGCACCCCTGTACCCAATCTTCTAGGTCAGATGGTCAAGGCACCCCTGTTCCTAATCTTCTAGGTCAGATGGTCAAGGCACCCCTGTTCCCAACTGGCTGAGTAAGGCAGTCAAGACTGTCTCTGCACCCAATGTACCATCCACATACTTATGACTAAAACCACACAAACCACTTTAATTAAAGATAAGGGTAAATTTGTTTAAAACATCTATTAAACTGAGCCTTAAAAGATAAAAATCTTTATATAAGCACTTACCAAATTTCTTTTGCCATCAGGTTTGTCCATTGTGCTCAGCAATCTGCAAAAAACATATTAGTTATTTTGACTTCATAGTTTGCACTAAGCCATGTATTTCACTAAATGTATGCCTGTATCTAATAATATTTAGCAAATCATTCCAAACAATAATAGACAATGATGTTCGATGGGATATCTTCTATAGTTTAAATTCTGCTACTTAAGCTCTTGCTATTATGTAGTACTTGTACCATGCAGGGAAGGTTATCTTGAGGTTATCTTGAGATGATTTCAGGGCTTTAGTGTCCCCGTGGCCTGGTCCTCAACCAGGCCTCCACCCCCAGGAAGCAGCCCGTGACAGCTGACTAACACCCAGGTACCTATTTTACTGCTAGGCAACAGGGGCATAGGGTGAAAGAAACTCTGCCCATCGTTTCTCACCGGCGCCCGGGATCGAACCCGGGACCACAGGATCACAAGTCCAGCGTGCTGTCCGCTCGGCCGACTGGCTCCCATAAACTCACAAGGGTCAAGAAGCCACACAAGGAAACAACCAACAAAATCAAACTCATCAAAATTTGAATCTACCAAAATTTGGATAAAAATATTAAGACAAAGATAATGGTGTATTAAAAAAGAACTTTAAAAAGTGAATGCTTGAAAAGACATTGAACAAATTTGTATAATACAAAAAGCATTAATATAGAAAAATGTAACACACCATACCTCTTTCAAGGCAAAAGAAATATTGCTGCATGAGAAATTCCTTATTTTTCACTATTTCATACCCAAACTAAACAAAATTATTAATATAAGTGACAGAAAATGCTTTTGCATGTGATTTGATACCAAAATTAATTTTGAAAAAAATTTAGTATAGTATAACTTTTTAACTTTTCAACACCACATTTTGGTAACTCCACTAAAATTTTATTGATCTTCCAGTGGACCAAGTTCTGTTTATGTGGGATTCCACTCTATTTGGAGGTCATGTTTGAGAAACGTTTGTATAGAACAAGTACAGTACAGTAATAGTATAAAAGGGCACAAAAAGTGACCAATAGTCCAGCAATGTATATCAATTCTACAGAAGCATTTTAAGAAAAAATTGTATTAGTATTACTACTACAGTATTAGTATAAACATGATTCAGTTTGAAGATAATTTTTTTTATAGAAATTTTAGAAATAACAAACAAATGTTAACCAATCTAAGTATAGTACCGGTAATCCTTAGAGTATGTGAAGCCAACGAACGGAAGATTATTCCCAACAAAGGCTTTAGGAGTCGGAAAGCTTTCTTCTGACGAGTCCTCATTTTCCACTTCATCAAAATTACTGGTATCATCATCACTTGTAAGGTCCGGAACTACTGGCGGTACACCTACCATGTGACACGACCATTAGAAAGCAAATACAGGCGACTGATTAACGATAAAAACTGGCATCGTTATCCCGCTTCCCTCTGAGATGTACGTTAATAAATAACCTTAATGAACTCCAGCTTTCTGCCAATGAGATAAAGAGCTTAACATATTATAAGCACCCGTCTTTCTAATGCATATTTGCAAAATTAATTCATTAACTATTCTACTCTTTACACACAGTTGACATTCCCAACCTGTTCTAATCAAAACAGTGAATCACGTAAATATAGCCTCTTAGTCATCAGCACAAGAAACATTAAAGACAGTTCTAAAATAAGTTGATAAGAATATTAGAAAAACTTACATTCTCTTATAGTATCAAAGGTCCATTGGTCATTGATAAAAAAAGTGTGTCGTTTAATCTCTTCAATGCCATTTCCCCCAAGCCGTGTTAATCTGAAAGATTTTGAGAAATAAGATTCCTTTTATCAAAATACTGTACTAGCACATAATAAGCAAAAACATATTGAATAGGCAGCCTATGATATGCATAATAATGAATTACATGCATTCTGAGTTACAAGGATAAAGTATTTATATCAAGTTTCAAAGAGCAAGTGAGA
This sequence comes from Procambarus clarkii, assembly GCF_040958095.1. Lineage (NCBI taxonomy): Eukaryota > Metazoa > Arthropoda > Malacostraca > Decapoda > Cambaridae > Procambarus > Procambarus clarkii. The sequence continues at coordinate 23,176,429 of NC_091196.1, forward strand.
GCTTCACAGTTGCGCAGATTGAGAACAGATTAATGTTGATTATCAAGAATAATCCAAGTTACTCCTCAGGTCTACATGGTTCATGTTCAAGTAAGTTTATTGAAATGATCATATACAACCCAAAACGTTTAGGCTATTTCTCCCCTCCTCTATGACAGGTCCCTCAAGGGAGCTCACAAATTGATACTGCACACACCTAATAATCCTATATGTATTACATTACAAATTATTACATTACAAATACATTTACATTAATTCAATAGTTATCTCATAATACATACAAATGTATCATAGGAATTTTAGTATTACATTCCTGGTGTAAAGTGCTTGAACCTAATGATATGATAACGTGCCTGTGTCATATCATATCATCACACATCAAACACTTTCATGCCGTACACTACTAATTTCTTTATTTCTATAGTGTTCAAGCCATTCACCCTCTAATACATAGTGAGATAACATGCAAGTGTGTGATATACAGTACTACATATTTTGCATTCCTTATCTTTTTCACAGACATCAGCCCCATATTACCAGTAATATTTATACCCTGATCTTTATCTCATGTACAGTGAGTCTTTCCCACTATTATAACTTTAGGATCAAGTCATGCTCATTAGTGCCTAGTGCTTTAGTGTGTTACTGCTGTCCACCATTATAGATTTCTTGACCTTTTCTATATCTTTTTGGACCAACTTAAGTCTTTATCTGTATTTGTTCCAAAGTTACTTTATGCATAACATTACCAAGAGTCCACAGAGAATAATCACACTAATGCGACTGCATCAAAGAGAAAATCACTGAATGATTTTTACATTGACTCATCACGTTAGTGTGATTACTCTGTGTATTGAAAGAGGAGCATCAGAAGTAGAACATTCCTAGATGACAGAGTCAGAGTAAATTGGAGGGACTGTATGAAAATCCTGTTTCAGCTTCAGTAGAAACCTCAGGAAATCCTTGTGAGAGTTCAACAGAACTCCAAGTTACAATCCCTTTGACCATGTCGTTGACTCGGGGCATGTGCGTGGGACTACCCACCGCATAGGTTTGAGCCCTCATCATGGCTCCTACAGATTTTCTCATTACCAAGAGTTTTCTCCGTGGCCCTCCTCACTAGCTCCCTTGTGTAATAATATCTACACATGTGAAGGGATCAACGTAAATCTTACCTTACTACCATTTTTCATTAGTAGCTTAATGTGTTCACATGTTAACACTTTCAGTAGGTCAAGCCAGGCAGAAAGAAATTAAAAAAAATGATGCAGCAAGTTGCAATAAAGTGGAACATAAAAGTGCAACTGCCAATTCTCCACATCATGAAGGTTAAAAGGAGCATAAAGAACCCCTATTCAAAAAGTTTATTTGGTCCCCCCCAGCAGCACAATATATATAGGAGAAACATCTTTCCACTACAAGACCTGTAAACAAAAAACTAATTACATTTTCCCATAGAAAGAAGGCACTGCCAGCCAACCAGGTGGCCGCACATGTCCAGTACTTTCCCAGATAGCAGATGCAGACCCAGACTCCAAGAGATCTGGTTCAAATTCACATAAGTGCTGCTTCTTCCATAAATAGAAATGTTTGGGATGGCAAATAAAAAAATTTTGCAAAGGAAGATAAGGAAGAAGCAAAGAAAATCTGGGAAGGAGAGTATTAATAATGCTAGACAATGAAATATCAGAAATTGTGCATAAGAACCAGAAACAAGTCATCAGAGTAGCCATCAGATTTTTAATCCACCCCCTTCCATTAACTATAATACTACTGTATGTATGTATAATACATACTCTACTGTATGTATGTATAATACAAATACTCTACTGTATGTACTGTACTAACATTTGTATTTTCTGGTATTTTCTGTTGAATGGTGTTTATCATTTAGGTAAGAAGAAGACAGAAGAATTAAACTAGATAATTTACACACAATATTTACAGCAACTTCTTAACATACATGCTATGAAGTTCTCAATGAGAATGTTCATGAACAATAAAGTGTTAATGAGCATGCCTTTATAAAAAAAACTAGGCTAGGTTCGTGACCTTCAAGAATGTCTACGAATAAATAGCATAATTATTCTCTTCAACTTCCATACATATGAATTAAGAATGCTTAACAACTACAACTCTATCTTACCTGTCTGTCAAGAACCCACATATGAGACTCTTCGCTTCAGATGATATTTCAATATCCTCGGGAAATTTAAGAGAATTTTTATGGTCCATGATTTTTCCGTAAGTGCCAACTAGTGAGTCAGCATAGAATGGCGTATCCCCTACCAACATCTCATAGAGGAAGACACCCACAGACCACCAGTCACACTCGCGGCCATAGACCCCTTCACCACCCTGAGATTTTAGGACTTCGGGGGAGATATAGTCAGGCGTTCCCACTGCTGTATCTGCTCTTACTAGGCCATCCTAGAACAAAAAGTGGATTCTTATACTAACTTTCCAATTCTAAATGTTATCTTTCATGGTTAATTTCTGTACAAAAATGGATTTTGTCAGTTTTAACCCTTATGTGAATGTTTTATGATGAATTACATACAGTATGTAAACAAGTACAGTAATACAATTTGCCAGTCTGTATAAATCAAGGCAGGGGTCTTTCTCGCTGTGATCTGTATCTCATTTAAAACATCCTACATATCAATCATGTCATAACACTGGGAAAAATCATTTTATCATTTACACAGATACAACAAAATACAAATACATTACAGTACATGCAAATGTCGTCCGTCCTGGAAGCACACCAGTAAGGTGCTGAAGTGTTTAAATTCATACATTTATTCTATATGGAATTTATGCAATAATCTAGTGTGGCATGAGCAGAAAAACAAAAATGTATTTATTACAACATTAATAAGGCAGGCTCAAGATAAAATGTTGATGGTCTACTGCAGAACTTTAGTGCTGTAATATATTAAATTACAGTACAGTGTAAGGAAATTTCTACACAGAATAAAAGTTAACTTTCTCACAAAAAAATATTAAATCTTGTGAACAACATCCTATGACAATGATAGGCTTGAGTGACAAAAGGGAAAGGCAAAAACTTATAATTGTGCCATGGGCAAGGCAATAGGAACAAAGTCACGCTCATAAAAATTACCCACAGAGATTGGGAAATATTAAGGTACAAATGGTAACTCCTTTAATGTGACTCTGATCATGTTTTTAATTTCTATGTAGATGGATGAAACATTAGAAGAAAATAATTAGGAAAAATGCATAGCACAGTATTTTTATCTTAAAAAAACACTGCTTCACACAAATGCCTCCCTGGAAGCATCTCCAGCTGCAATGAACCTCAAACTGCAAAAATAAATTGGGTCTGTTGCTCTCTAGTTTGCAAATCAAGGCATCACTATATAATTTTTATATATTGATTCAAGTGCCATTATGAATTTAAATGATCATGATTCAAGAAACATTGAGAATGTAAATACCTTATCCATCTTCATACAAGTACCAAAGTCAGCCAACTTTAGATGGCCACTGCTATCCAAGAGCATGTTATCAGGCTTCACATCTCTGGGGAAAAAATAAAAGCAAATTAAATCAAGAACTGAATGAGGTAATGTTCTGAAAATCTTGCTGCAAAGTCATTTACCACATTGAAAATATTGCTAAATTTTAACACACTATATAGTGCGCATTAAAATTAGTGATGAAACAGGTTACGATGATAATGATAACCAACCTGTGAACAAAGCCCATGGAGTGGATAGCATCAAGCGCCAATACTACTTCAGCACAAAAGAATTTAGCCCATCTCTCTGGTACATCATAGTTGGACATGAGGTTCACCAAATCACCACCTATAAAGGACAATTACACACACTATGATAGTTTGGTAGTTAGGCTAACAATATGGCACTATCACTATGCCTAAGGAACAAGCTGCTACCCGAAGCTGAAAATTCGTTCCCCAAAACTAACCAGGTGACAAGACAATGTAAAGTTATCTTTTGCTGTTTACATTTTATAGCATTTAGCTTAGTAGACATTCTTGGCTAACCAACTTCTAAAGACACCCTGGCTAGGCCCGCTTAAATAAATACTATACAGAGACTTTAAATTTTGAACGTATTATTTCAAGTTTTCCCAAGTGTTGTTACAAGATATAAATAGGAGCTGCCTTGTATGGACCAATAGGCCTTCTGCAGTTAGGTACCTTCATTCTTATGTTTTTTTAAGACATGTTATAATTACTGTACAGTATGTGCAACATACCATAAAAACTATACAGATAAAACACCTCTTACCCCTGGCTTAATTCAGATTCCATAATCAGATCACATTTCAGCAAAAGAATGAGTTTGCTGATGCACAGCTCTAAATTTTCAAGTACCGTACTTTCCAGCATAAAAGGCGCACCCTCACATAGGACGCACCTTTATTTTACAAGGATATTTTGTGGAAAAAACTACTTTAGTATGTTTCATCGTACATGTATTGAAAGATATTTTAAAGTGGATTTTGTACCCGAACTCTTACCTCCTCTAAGATAAGCTGTGCAGGTGTTCATATTTTGGGCAAGAGAATTGCTAAACAAGATGTGAAACCTGTATTTCTGGATGTGATGTTTTGTGTTGCTGCATCAGGCCACCAGGGCAGCACACCATCACAGTGCTCTGGTTTTGTTGTCATTTACTCATTTCAAATGCTGACAGGCAGATAAAAGTTTAACATTCCTTTCAAATTTTTAGGAGCATTTTTCATTTAGACAATGAATAAATGTTTTAAAGGTAACACAGTCATTAAATAACGTGTGATATGTGTGGGTTATGTATGCTGGGTAAGGTGGTGAAATGATGTGAGCTTCCTTCATAACTGCAGACGTATCATAAGCAATTTTTCGTAAATTTGTGATAATGGACCGTAATAACTCGGCTTGTTTTCAATAGTTTATTGTTAGCAACGATTTTTGTGCCTAGCGAACTTACCCAGTATGCTCATCCGGCTCCCTAGCCTATGGTGCTCGGTCTTCCATCCGTAATACGGCCGCATTAGATGCAGGGCAATTTTTTTGATACGTTTAAAAATAAAAAAATGAAAACGCGTCTTATACACCGGCAAATACGGTAAATAATATATGCAGCATTTATTAAATAATCATTAGACAATGCATGACATACTGGGTATGTTATTTTGTTTTATTTTGTACAGTACAGTACTTGACTGTCCTAGTTTTGTATATACTGATCTTAAACAGAATGTTAGCCATCGTATGACTTCCTTACCTGGCATGTAATCCATAACCATGTAAAGGAACTTAGAATCTTGGAATGCAAAATGAAGTTGCACAATCCATTCGGAATTAGCATGAGCCATGATGTCCCGCTCCTCCCAAAAAAATGCAGAGTCTGATCGCTTAATCATTTCAAATTTGCTTAATAATTTCATTGCATATACCTGTAAATAAAGAAGAAAATCAAATAATAATTCATCACAGTAAGTACAGTACAGTACAAGTAAAATCCAAAATAGAAAGCTTTTATGGCAAGAGCCTTTGGAACTTTTAAACATTTTAACTCACCTTTTTAGTAGATTTATGTCTAACAAGCTGAACTTCACCAAATGCCCCCCTGCCTATGACTTTAATATTTGTAAAATCGTCAGCTCTCATTCGCAATAGCTCCACATCCAGTATGGGCTCCCGATCTGCAGGAAAAAATGTATTATTGTAAATTACATAATTCATTAAGCACTTAAAAAATCAATGGTATATCTTGAAAAATAATACACTCTGCTGCATATCCATCTCACCCTCTCTCGCTCTTCCACCCCATAAGGTTATCAGAGGACAGCAGAATATAACAAATATTGTACATCTGTTGTCTGATGTATGTGTATATATTTATATGTACATGTATGTATGTGTACATGTATATATAACATTAATAATTGTGTAACTAGCATCTAAAAGATTGTTATTTGCTTAACTAAACAAACTAGAGAGTTCAGTTCCTGAACCGATTATGTGTCTGTAATCCTTTACACCACCGCCCATGGAATGGGTATATGGTGCATAAGAAGAAAGAAATTGAAATTGAATTGTTGTCTGACTTAATGCTAGAGCCAACAGGTGGTTTAATTCTTCCCAAATCTTTGAGACTAATTATTATTGTTGTCATGTAAAAAAAAATATCCATCAAAACAATTTTCAACACTGTATTATGAGTTTATGGTGAGCATCCCTGCATCCAGGAGTAACATGAATTATCACCAGCATATAATGGCATAGAGATTACCTGCAGATATAATTGACCTGCTAGGTTTATGAATTCTTAAAAAGTCCTTGCCATTTATTACACAATCCTGTATTTCCAACTAAGAAACTTAAACCAAATATTCCTGTACTGTACCTGAAAAAAATATATTATTAAGAAATAACAAATATCTGGTCCATGAGGTTGTTTGACTTGTAGTCTGCAGGGTCACATCGTTCTGACAACCAGATTGGTCAGGTAACTCGAGCAGAAAATGTTCAAGTTTCTTCTTAAAAGCTTCTACCTTTTCTCCAATAATATTTTGTATTTTTGGTTAATATATTCATAGGTACTGCATCTTCAGGAATGATTCTGGCATCACTGGGAACTGTCTCCTTTCTATTTATACAATGGATTTTAGGTAATTTTACCCTAATATTTGTGAATACTAGCATGAGCATGAGCAGTGACTTTATAGTAAGTACAGTTGTGAACTAAGAATTGTAATAAAAATCCCCTTAACATAATTACCGGTAGTTATATCACAATTAGTATTGAATTATATTACATGCAAGAAATAAAAAAATTAAGGTAAAGATTTGAAAGGTATGTTGGTAATGCTGTATGTAACTGGATAGTGAAAAATAAGAACAAATAGAGCTCATAACAATACTAATTTAAGAATTTACTGACATAATACATAAAATAACTTATGATAAGTAGGAATATATATAGTACAATAACAGCATAAACACATACTAAATAACATACATCTATTAATGAAAGCCTCCACATTTTTGTTTCGTCTGATGGCTTGATGATCGCAGTCTGCGACCATCGCCTGTGCTGCATCCTGAGGACATAAAACATCATCAGTAATCAAGGCAATGGCCCACACACAACTCAACATAAATTTCATCTCTAGTACTGCAAAACATTAACATATTTCAGCTCAATATCCTGTGGGGAGTCCCGTCGGCTCTCTGAAGCTAGCTTACTGATTAAGTGCCATACTACTTGAGTGTCATCAATCGCGCAGTTCTTGTATGCCTACCGGGGACAAGCCAGAACTTGGGCCCCCTCGAGGAGGCGCAGGGAGCGATGGCACATGAATACTTTACATGTAAAGTCTATCATTTCTGCCATCACCAGGGAAAAACCCAGAAAGACAGGCATATCAAAACAAACTCATGCAGAGTTTAATACTAAACACAAACCACAATCAAAAGAACTCCAAAAAAACAAAACGACAAAAACGTCGTCCAACTAACTAAAGTACGGTAAATCTGATAAAACTGGTTCATTACATCAGTCATGTCCCTTCACTGATCAACCCTACTCTCAGTATCACTTGTACACATTTCTCTAAGTCAGTTACAGATCCCTGATTATACTGTACAGTACTTAAAAATAACAGTTTTAACCAAAAAATCACTGCCATTCCTCCTTCATTCACTTCATTGGGCAGAACTGTCTGCTATGCAGATGCAACAGATTGTCAACTATTCAAAGAAACTCAGTAAACTTAAGATCATCTTTCTTAAACTATGCCCAAGAAACAAACTGGTATGCCATGTGCTTAGTCCTCACCAATAAGGAGTCGACATTGATGATGCCTCTTGGGTTTCGTAATTGAGCTTCTAATTCACGGAGCCGCTGTAAACGCTCACTGTCCGTGATTGATTCCATCACTGTTGGAATAAACATAAATTAGATATCGCTCGACAATAAAAGCTACACTTTTGACTAACAAAAATAACTCAGAAGCTTTAAACATTAATTAAGATCAGAAGCATGCAGTGAAGAATGTACAATATTTGTTAAGACAAAATAATACAGAACAATACAGTATACAAGCTGTACATGAATTTTTTGCATGTTTTAATACCATTTACAATAACTTCCACATTACAAAAATGCTGCTTTAAAATGTACTTTTGCAAGATACAAACAAATGTCAGGTCTGAATAAGTGAGCAAGTTGCACTTCCACAGTATTATGGACAACAGGAAATAGAATACTACTGTACCTTGAATGGTCTCATGGTACATTTCCACAATATACTAGATAAAGGAAGTAGCATGCTTTAAGTTTTCCCAGTACACTTTCTCTATAGAAAATAAGATACTGTCCTTCTAATATGAAAACTAGTAACGAACTCAAGGGGTGGGCGAAAAAATATTCACAGTAAAGTAATCTGAATATTTATAAAATGAGAAAATACTGTATGATGATTTATAAAAATGTCTGCAATCATTTTTGTTGGTTTTATAGATAAAGCATAATTGTTCAAGAAAAGAAAATATAATTTAATGTGAAGGAATAATTTCAATACTGTATAGAGAAATAACTTCAATTGACTTAAAAAAAAAAAAAAAGCGAAACAGGCTGCTGATCCCAATACCAAGTAAAAAGGCAGTCACAACTTCTCAAGATATGAACAGGGTGATGTAATAAGCATGGAGTGGAATGACTACATGGTGTTGTAGTAAGTACAAGGAAGGGGAGGAGGGGAGGTGGTATAATGTGTTAAGGGATTTTAAGATTTGCAACAAGTAAATTCTGGTGAAATGCCACATATAAGCTTAAACTCTTCACTGGAAATAGGTATGGTATATACATCACATTAATTAAGTATATGTGATGGGCCTATAATGTTGGGTATCTAATGCTTCTACTGTCACGAGTATATTCCGTCATTTAAGTCACGACACAGATTAATTAAGCAAATTAATCATTTACCAGGATCTTGGCAGCAATCATTTAGAAAGTAAGAGTGAGGTGGTAATGGGAAAGAGAATAGTCACCCCATGATCATAAGGTACCTAACACCCCACCACTGATGCTGTGCTATGCAAGTCACATAACCCCACACACATTAAATAATAAGACAAAAATGATCACACTTTCACTCCTTAAAGAACTCAAACTACAATACTGTACATTATATACCCTTACAGATAAACACTACAACACTTCAACATTCCTAGACACCAGAACCCTTACCATTTTATAAGCATACAGTGCTCCTTATGAACTCCTATTCCCATATAGTCCAATACAGTATATACAAATAAACATATTTCCTTCTATTAAATTACTTCCAGCCAGCCTAGTCCCTTAGCACATCCCATGTGTTGTCTACATTCACTTCCAGCTCTTCTCTTACACTCACCACATTTAGTCACATTCTTCATGGTCTTCCTGTTCTCTTCCTATCCTCACATTCATTTAAACACACTCTTCACCAGTCTATTATCAACCATTCATTCAACATGCCCAAATCATCTCAGAATGCTCTCTGCAATCTTGCGGTTTATAGACTTTTACACTTAACACTTCTCCATGCCATATATTCCTTCATTAACTAAGTTAACACTATTAATGCCTCTCAGATTGTCCTTTTCTAATGCTTTAACTCCAGTTTTTTTCTTCATTTTCATACCTAATGATATTCTCGCAACAATTCATACAATTCATGCTATATTCCTATCATTTTTTCCCCTAACCTGGATTGCACTGCACCGGCCACTTTTCTTTTCTGACAGTACAGTACCTACTTTTAAAAGCATTAGTAATAAAATACTGTATAAAATGCCATTCATCCTAATCTTGTCCTTGTTAAGCTCCATTTAGTTTATGTAATGTAGTTTTGGTCACCATACAATATAATGCAGATAATTTTACTGTATGATGATGAAGGTCTCTAATTCCCATGAATTAGAGACCTTTCATATAGAGAAAGATTGCAAAAACTTTGTTTACATTCCCAAAGCAAAAGGCCTTGTATACATGACTGAAGTATACAAATAGATCAAAAGTATAACAAAACAAAAATATTAATAGGGTACTGCATACATTATATCAAGAAAAAATAGAAAACAAAACAATGAATACAAACTGGATAAGCTTATATTAATTAGGGAATATCATCATAGATTTATGGGATAAATTGCCAGGCAATATAATAGGCTGGATTGTTTCAAGCATAGGTTATATATGAGTGAGTGAGTCTGGGTATAAAGAGAAACTGCACGGCACAGACCAATAGCTTTTCTGAAGTTTCCTTTATTCTTATGTTTTCATGAATGCACAAAATCATATATTAGCAATCACACACACATCCATGATATTTAAACTAATCTACCACATTAGTGCTCTCCAGACATTTCATGTCATAAACAGTACAGTCCAATAATGTCAAATAATTTAGTCATGGCCATTTGAAATTATAATAGATTAGGCTAAGCCTTTTTAAAGCTTGAATTTCAATTTGAACCAGATCATATTGTAATTAAAAATCTTTAGCCTTTACATGGGTCAAACATGTCTTTGGGTACCATTGGATAAATTCTTATACATGCCACTGGGCCGGTGTGCCAATAGGTTAGACTACTAGGCCAAGGATAATGTACAAGAATGAAAAATATATTTATCTTCCAAACATGATGATAATTTTGAAAACTTTGATTTATATATGCAGCTATTCATTAAAACATGAATAAGACTAATGACTATGAATAATTTGACAAATTCTGGGAATTAATTAGTAAGTGCAAGCTGGCAACTTGATGCAAAATATTTATTTTGACCAATTATGCACGTACAGCAATAATTTAGTAAAATTTATATTTTATTTTATGTAATTTATTCTAAAAAAAATACATATAGCTATACCAATGTAATACTATAATTAAAAAAAAATGCTGAACTGGTTTTTGCAGTTCAGTGCACAAGACAATAACACCTCTCTCACTGTTGCTAAACAAGCAAGCATTACGGAACACACCAAGATTACCGACACCAACCAACCCACTGCCAACGGTACTGTCAAATGCAGTAAACTACAGTACTTTTGTATTTAGTTTTGTGAACATTTTAGTATTTTACATCAATATTTGAGTCCAGGCCTTCTGCCGTTACCTTTATGCTTATGTTCTTATTGTTTTCTTAACTTTGAACTCAAACAGTAATTATTCTCTTACATGTGATTGCAGATATAAAAATGATGAATGCTGTCACCTTAACAAATTTATTCCTAGATCAGATAATAAAATACATTAGTGTAATGAGCTACTGAGCAGTTTCACTTAATTACACTAATACTGTACTGAAGTTTTTTCATTATCCCAAAATCTTGTACTTGGAATTGAAGACTATCAATATATCTGGACAAGCAAACTTTTTGGGAAATTCCTTTAATACTGAGGTTTTTTAGTCCAGATTTCACAAGGGTTCATAACTTTGTTGAGTTTTATATCTAGGCAGATGATAAATTGTATGAACCTGAATTGTAGGTGCATAATATAAAAGGAAGGAAAATATCATTCAACTGACTTGAAAATAATTACCTGAATGTCTACAAAAACTTGATAACTATAATGACCTCCTCACAACAAACTTGTGACATTTTGCTCACACAAATTACACTGTGCCACAGAACAACTGTCAAGAGTAAGAGATATTACTACTAAGCCACACTGGTGAGTAAATGAGTGTGTGAGAGTAGAGGTGTGTGTGTGTGGGCATCTGGACACCCACCTACTACCCATATCAAGGTACTCACCACCCAAACTCACTCACCCACCTCTTCTCTACCTCCCTCACAGCCCACAATACCTCCACACGACCACAGATGCAGCTTCCTCATCCCTCCTCAAGTGGTGTGATCCCTTCCAATCACCTCCTAAGATCAGCAACTTGAACACAATGATTAGTCATAAGATAGTTCAGCCTGGGCCCCCTCCCTGCCCTCTCACACCTGTCAAAACCCCTCAAACACCTATCAACAACTGCCCTTCGAGCTAAAACACCCGCAACACAACGCTTCACGCCCGTCCCGGAAAACCCTTCATTCAGGCCCGAGTGTCAGAGTTGTCCTGCTGGCTAAACGTGAAAATAAAACCCCAGCAAATGCAAGTGAGCGACAAAAGTTGAAAATGTTTGTGTTTGGGGCGAGTCCAGGCCTGGCGAGGCGGCCTCTCCTGCCTCCCACCTCCGCTGTTGACACTTACTTGCCACATCTCCTGTCACATCATATACACCTCGGGGTATGGACGTGGCTTATTATCAACAGCGAGGCTTTAGAGAGGTAAAAAATAGTATATAAGAAGCCATCCTTCGCCACAGTTGCACATAAATATGGCCGAATAACCAACTAAACCCACAATGCACCGCGCCGCCCCAGGCCCATCACCTGCCCGCTAACTTCAAAACTCCTCCTACATTGGTGCTTAATTATATGAGGACTTCTGTGAACTCTGGTCTACTCTAAATCTATATGTAGACAATTTGTATATGTGTAGTGTGTGTGTGTATGGTGTATTTTACTGTATGTATCAAGGGCAAGCTGTACGGTAGGTTATCCAACAGGTATCCTATGTATAGGATACCTTGATTTACCTGAATTTACCTGAGGGCCACTAATACTAGGGGCCTCGACAAGAGCAGGAAGCTGGCAGCTTGTCAAAGGTCTCCCTATTTGCCCTGATGATCTTTTCCAGATGTATTTTAAAACCCAACAGAGTTTTTGGCATATACGGCTTCGGCGGGTAGGCGGTTCCATGGGTTTATAACCAAATGGGTGAAAAAAGCATCTCTTGTTCTCAGTTCTACATTGTGGCTTGTTGAGCTTGAAACCGTTGCTCCTAATTTGTGTCACATCTGATCTTTTGAAGAAATTGTCCGGATTAACATCCTCCAAATTGTTCAGTATTTTTAAAAATTTCAATGAGATCCACCATCATGCCCAGTGGCTCTCAACTGTTTTTGATACAAGAGATGACTTAGCTCTGGAATGATTTTTGTTACCCAGTGTTATACCTTCTCCAGAGCAGCTATGTCTTTCTGAAGATGAGGTCTCCATGTCTGGATGCTATAATCCATGTGGCCCCGTGCACCAGACTTATACAATTGAATGACTACCTTCTTATCCTTATATATAGTTTAACAACCAGGTACCCATTTTACTGTTAGGTAAACAGAGGCTACAGTTACGGATTGACGCCCAGTCATTCCGGGAAGAATCCCGGCCGGGGATACGTATATCTTCCCCGGCCAGGATACAAACTCAGGACAAAACGCCCGCGAATTGCCAGGCGAGTGTCTTAACCACTATACCACGATGACTGATAAAGGTACAGATATTATTCCTAGGGTTTATTTATCTTTTATTTTTTTACTGCCGCACCCACTTGTTGTGAAACTTTCAGTGACTGACGGATTCTGACTCCAAGGTCTTTTCTTAATTAATCTTTTGTAAGGTAGTGCTGTTAATTTGGTAGCTGTGACGTAGATTGTTATCCCCCTCATGCAAGGTCTTGCATTTATCGACATTAAAAAGCATTTGCCAGTCTTCTGACCATTTGTGGAGTTCATGCAGATCTCTTTGTAAGGTCTCAATATCATTTTCATTTCCCACTTTACTATAAATCTTAGTGTCATCTGCAAATTTGATGATGTGGTTTGTAACATTCTCATCTATGTCATTAATGTATATGACAAAAAGGGTTGGCCCCAAAATAGACCCCTGTGGCACCCCACTTACCACAGTTCTCCAGTCAGCTTCATTCCCATTTAGCACGATCCTTTGTTTTATTTCTTTTAACCATTGTTTTATCCATTCCAGCATTCTCCCATTTATTCCACGTGCCTGTAGTTTCCTAGCAATTCTTTCATGTGGTACCTTGTCAAAAGCTTTAGTAAAGTCCATGTAAACTACATCTGTCAGAAGTCCTTTGTCTGAATAGCCGGTTACCGTTTTCAGAAATGTGAGCAGGTTTAATTCATGTTTGGTTTAAAGATCATGTTTGTAAGGCATGATCTATTTTTGTGTATTCCAGTTTATTGGTACAGATGCATGTGGGCCAATCACGAGAGATCTATATCACTTAGTGAACTATTAACATTTATGGCTTGCAAGTAGTAGAGAAAATATACTGGTAGTTTAATGTGCGTCCCATACTCAACCTGTGGGCGGTAATTTATTGTGCACCCTATACTCATCGTGTGAGCTGTATAGTTTATTGTGTATCCGATATTCATCCTGTGAGAGGTCATTTATTGTGAACTCTATACTCATCCTGTGAGCGGTAGTTTAATGTGCGTCTCATACTCATCCTGTGAGTCGTAGTTTATTATGAGCCCCATACTCATCTTGCGAGCAGGGACGCAAAAGAATTACAGAGGGCACACAAGGATTACAGAGGGCACACAAGGATTACAGAGGGCACACAAGGATTACAGAGGGCACAAAAGGCCTTAACCAAACTGACTGATGAAGATTAAGCCACCCAAGAGGTGCACGGGCATGAATAGCCCGTAATTAACCAAACTTCAGTGGAGGCTGTTTTATATTAAACTTCTTCTGCACACCTTATATTAAAGGTCATCAATGGACATTACGGAGTATTGTAATATGGTTTGAGGCTACACAGCGTTTAATTTTAACTTATATTTTCCGTCATCTACTTGAAAGGAAATATATGAGATATGTTAAGAATTTCAGGTATTTTAATATTAGCAATAAAATGATTAGTCAAGCACCGTTAGTCATGCTGACTATGTCATGCACCGTAAGTTAGATATACAGTATTTCTAAATGGCTAAATTTGTAGCGTAAGATGTATAGCAATATTGTGTTCTGTTTTACGTAATTTCTTGCAGCGTCTTTCTTTTTACCTTATCTATTTATTTTGTTTTCCTGCTTTCCTTCACCACTTGCCCCCTCACCTCACCTCCTGTACCTCACCTTCCCTCCCTCCTCACCTTCCCTGCCCCCTCACCTGTACCTCACCTTCCCTGCCCCCTCACCTTCCCTGCCCCCTCACCTTCCCTGCCCCCTCACCTTCCCTGCCCCTCACCTGTACCTCACCTTCCCTGCCCCCTCACCTGTACCTCACCTTCCCTCCCCCCTCACCTGTACCTCACCTTCCCTCCTGCCTTGTATGACTCTCTCTCCCACTGTTACTCAGTTACCACTATATACGGGTCCATGACCGACCGATACGCATATCACAGCCCCGCTCCTGTGCCGGGTAAGTCCACTACGGGCTCACCATAGCCCGTGCTACTTGGAACTTTGTTCAGAGTAGCTGAATCTTAAACAACAGACCGATACGTCAGTTACAGCCCCGCTCCTGTGCCAGGTAAGTCCACTACGGGCTCACCATAGCCCGTGCTACTTGCAACTTGTGTTTCCAGTAGCTGACTAAAACAACAACCGATACGTCATCACTTTCGATTCATTTCACAGGTGTGAGTTGGGTTGTTTGTCTGCCACATTGTTGTGACTCGTTATCTGCAGTTGCCTGGGTCTCCTGTCTTTGTCCATACACTTACTGCCATCCACATCCCTATATATTGACCAGACCACACACCAGAAGGTGAAGGGACGACGACGTTTCGGTCCGTCCTGGACCATTCTCAAGTCGATTGTGATCGACTTGAGAATGGTCCAGGACGGACCGAAACGTCGATGTCTTGTACACCTTCTAGTGTGTGGTCTGGTCAACATACTTTAGCCACGTTATTTTGACTCGTCGCCTTCATCCCTATATACTGTGAAGTACCATAGGTACTCGTAGTCAGGTGGTATTCCAGCTGAGAAAACTTCCCTCAGGCGAGGATTTTGTTATTTGTCCCACACGTGTTTTGTTTAAGTTAGTTAGTTGAGTTCATTTATCATGCACCCCATACCCATCTTGTGGGTGGTAGTGGAAAGGGTTACAGAGGCACATAATGGGCTCAGGGACTGAACCCCACAATTCATTTAACTAAACAAGTTACAATTAATAATTAACACAGTTCATTGTTATCATAG
This sequence comes from Procambarus clarkii, assembly GCF_040958095.1. Taxonomy (NCBI): domain Eukaryota; kingdom Metazoa; phylum Arthropoda; class Malacostraca; order Decapoda; family Cambaridae; genus Procambarus; species Procambarus clarkii. The sequence goes on from NC_091196.1 coordinate 23,192,479, forward strand.
ACAATGAATCGCCAGTTCCTGTTTGCATTTTTTTTAAATATATATACAAGATCAGGAAGCTTTTACACATTCGCCTAAGTTGCCCCTTTACATCGCAAGGAATCAAATAGTATTAAATGCTCATACCCATGTGTACAATTTTAGTAATAGATAACTTACGTTATCTTCATAGTAAATTACAATATAATGATGCAATCTTAACACGTACGCTTATCTTATTGTTGCCATATCTGAACAGTCGACATCCTGGACACCTTCACTACCACCCTCCCTACCCCCGCCCAACATATACTTTGGCCGGGGTATATATATATATATATATATATATATATATATATATATATATATATATATATATATATATATATATATATATATATATATATAACTGAAAACTCACACCCCAGAAGTGACTCGAACCCATACTCCCAGGAGCAACACAACTGGTATGTACAAGACGATTAAGGCGTCTTGTACATACCAGTTGTGTTGCTCCTGGGAGTATGGGTTCGAGTCACTTCTGGGGTGTGAGTTTTCAGTTGCATATTGTCCTGGGGACCATTCAGGCTTGTTCGCATATATATATATATATATATATATATATATATATATATATATATATATATATATATATATATATATATATATATATATATATATATATATATAGTGTTCAGTGAGGATCCACAATGTCTTCTCTGAGTACTCTTTATTTTCTTCTCCGAGGCTATGGGTCCCTACACTTGCACCAGAGGTGGTACCCCTCGTTATATTATATATATATATATATATATATATATATATATATATATATATATATATATATATTGTTGCACTATACCACAAGTTTTAATATTTTAAATATAATTACTATTATAATGGAAAACGCAAATATTGACACCAGAATCCAGAACATGTCCTGGAAAATAGGGATGTATGGCAACCTCAGCTTATCTGATCTGTTAGGTACAAACCGATAAGTGACTCGCTGCTGCAAAGATTCGCTGAGTTGTCAAACTATTATTTGTGTAATTTTAAGAAGGCCTTATGACACCAAGAACTGCTACATCGTCTAAACAGCTTCGCGAATCATATATAAACGAATCTGTTGGAAGTGCGGCCGGTAAACAAAGTGAGTTTACCATGCAATTTTTGTATTCCGTAATAGTTTCTTTGCATTTAACGTAAACTGTAAATAAAATGGATGAATACAAATAACAACAGTGGTTATTAAATTTTCGGGGATGCATATTGCATTAATGACCAGATATAACAAATGTGACGACCAAATTGGAGTACAAATGTGTATATAACTCTACATACGATGCAAGTACATAGGCATATACATATGATACAAGCAGCATTATATACACGTACATATATGATGCAAGCATAAGTACACGCCTGTATACACAAGCATTAAATACATACAGACAAACAAACCAGTTCAATAATAATAACTTCACCAGTCCAATAACAATAACTTCCCCAGTAAGCTTTGGACTTAACTTATACCTCCGAGTCGCAACTCACAGTTCAAAATAAACTCAGTTGGTCAATAGGACGGGCCGTGTCCGTCCGCGCTGGCCGGCTCGCCCAGATAGGTCAGTTTGGCCTTTATAACTGCCACACTCTTGCTCATCCGCCTTACATGATTGACACGCCAGATAATTTGTAACGCTGTTCCTCTCAAGCTGTGCTCATGACACTCATGCTGTGCTCACACCAGTCAAGTTATGCTCACAACAGTCAAGTTGGGCTCACAACAGTCAAGTTGGGCTCACAACAGTCAAGCTGTGCTCACAACAGTCAAGCTGTGCTCACAACAGTCAAGTTGGGCTCACAACAGTCAAGTTATGCTCACAACAGAACTTCACATGATAAATAATTATCCCTTTGATGCGCCAATCCGAGCAGAATCACCATACAGTATAATCACCATACAGTGAATCACCATACGGTGAATCACCATACGGTGAATCACTATATGGTGAATCACCATACGGTGAGTTACCCTACAGTGAATCGCATGTACAGTTAAACATTGGGGTTCAGTTCCTGAACCGATTATGTGCCTTTGTAACCCTTTCCACCACCGCCCACGGGATGAGTATGGGGTGCATAATAAAGAAAGAACAAAGTTAATCGTCATACAGTGAATCACTATATAAGTGACCCAACGTGTGGAACAGTTGCTATAACACAGTACAACTTTAACAATTTAAGAAAGGTACACAGTTATCTTCAAGTATGTTTATCGAGACAAAATACATCTCAGAGGGATAGAGTAGCTTAGGCTATTTCTAACCCCCCCCCCCGCCCCTAGTGCTCTATGCTCATTCAAGATGTCTTGAATGACATCTATCTCACTCAATAGTACATATATACTCATAAAGCAGTCAGCGAAGTCGACTCATAATTGTAAGGTCCCTGGTTCGATACATCCTAGGGAAGGTCTTACAAATTATATGATACATGTCCATTAGTTTGTAAATATTAACCTGCTATTATATAAACTCATCTATGTAATTACTCTATATAGGCCTATACCGATAGTTTTATATGCTGTAAGAGTTGCCTGGCAAGTTGTGTATAAAAAGAGGGCATTTAAAATATGCATTCTACTTAAACGCTTTAAATAAATACATTAGTTGTAACCTTTCCTTCTGAATATTTTATTCAAATTTAAATGCCATAAATCATCATTATATGAATTATTTCCTGACGTTATCAATATGAACGTTTGTAATTCAGTTATCATAATCAACAATAATATTTGGAATTTGAAATAGAAACCTTATTAGCAACAAGTTATTCACATCGTTACAGTTATGGCTGGGATGAACAGATAAACAGCAGTGTAAATTACTCTTAGACTTGTATACATAAGAAAAGTCAAACTATCTTGTAGACATAAGTGTACCTTGTAGACATCAATTGAATACTATTTAACGTACAATTTGAAAGGCGATATATATGAGATAAGTCACTGCAGTGGTTTATCCATTCCAAATTTAAAAAAAACGAGTAATATTTTTATTATTTTTCAACTTAACTGATTTAATTATTTGTTAACTAGAACTGCAATTTCTAGAAAGGTTATTTTTATTTGTATAAAATGTGCACAGGTATAATGAAATGGAAATTTGTTCAGAAAGTTTATGGGTAAAGTATCCATGGATGTCAGCGGACACCTCACGGAATGACGTGTACGATGAGGAAATCTTAGTGTCGTAACCAACATCACATTTCCTTATTAGTCTTCACGTATCTATTTCAGATACTTTATATTCTTTTATCTCCTCAGTATATGTAAATAATGAGAGCTTTCATGTAAAGTCCTAATGTGTACACACAAGGGTTATATATATATATATATATATATTGTACCTATTTGTACCTAGTAGCCAATAATATGTTGTACCTAGTAGCCAGAACGTCGTACTTGGCCTACTATGCAAGGCCCGATTTGCCTAATAAGCCAAGTTTTGCTGAATTTATATATTTTTCCAAATTTTTTCTTATGAAATGATAAATCTGTCCATTTCATTATGTATAAGTTAATTTGTTTAAATTTTAGTTAAAACTAACGTAGATATATGACCGAACCTAACCAACCCAACCTAACCTAACCTAACCTATCTTAACCTAACCTAAACTAACACAACTGTCAATAAATTATGGTCTTAATATAAAATAATAATAATAATTCAAATAAACTATTTGAAAAGAACATATTGAAAATAAAAAAAATCACTTGGCCTATTAGGCAAATCGGGCCTTGCATAGTAGGCTGAGAAGTGCGTTCTGGCTACTAGGTACGATATATATATATATATATATATATCGATATATATATATATAGATATAGATATATATATATATATATATATATATATATATATATATATATATGTATATATATATATATATATATATATATATATATATATATATATATATATATATATATATATATATATGTATATATATATACCGATAGATGTATCCTGTTTCTCTGTGTATATACATTCAGAGTTTTCTTTAGACCTGGATAATGTTCACGACTAAATCATACTTGCTGGTTGGTCAATAAGTTCGTGTAGTGGCGTTAATAACTCTCCCGAGGCTAACAGGCCAGACCCCAGCACCAAAATAACGAATGTTAATGTGAAGTTTCAGCGAGATAAAAATGTATTTACCAATTTATAAGGCATATTATCGGCGGAGGAGGACATCCGGCGGAAGTTGATGATGCGAGGCTGCTCCGGGAACGTGGTGGTATTCGCTGTTTTTCTGGAGACGCCTGAGTCAAAGGGAGAAGAAATGAGAGAATACTCAAGAATACTATATATTCTTGAGATACAACACAACACGTGGTTGGGTCATGGAAAGAAATACACGATATATTGCAGAGATACAACACAGACGTAGTTGAGTCACAGTTGCATTAGCACAGATGCATATAGAAGCAAACTTGGCATCTGACAGCTTCACTTACTTCACAGATGGATCAGTAGACCAGCAGGGACAAGAAACCGGAGCTGTAGTTAAAGCAGGAAACTCTGTAAATAGTTGGAGACTCTCAAACGGGTGTTCGATTTTACAAACAGAGATGCTAGCTATTCAAAAGGCTTTGGAACATGCTCTAGCTGAACACCGACAACATGTTATCATACATACAGATTCGAGAACTGCCATTGAGTCCTTGCAACAAGAACACATATGTGATAACATCCATCTGATCACAAATGTCCATCACAAATCCATCAGTGATCACAAATGATAACATCCATCTGTCATATCATTAATGCAACACTCAAACGACAAGGCCGGCGGGTACTTAAAACCGACGGGTACTGGGTGCCAAGTCATGTGGGAATAATAGGAAATGACACTGTAGACGAAGCTGCAAAACCTGCAACTAAGAGAAGACATGTAGACATTTACATACCACAGAGTCTATCACAGATTAAGAAAGTAATTAGAAACAGAGCAATGCAAAAGATGTACAGTGACCACAACGCAGCAGTTGCAACATCAGGATCTGCGGGTTGGTACAGAATTCAACCAACTAGGAACCACTTAGTTTCATGAAAGGGAGCAGTAGAACAACAGAAGTACACTTACATCGCATTAGGCTTGGATACCCATGTGCATGGGAAATAGGCTTACAAGTTCTGGAAGATGTGAGCAAAAGCAGGCGATGAGTCACAATAACGTGGCTGAAGTATGTTGACCAATCCACGCACTAGAAAATGAAGGGACGACGACATTTCGGTTCGTCCTGGACCATTCTCAAGTCGATCGACTTGAGAATGTCGATCAACATGATTGGTCAACATGATAGAAAATGTCAACACTCTGGAGAAATGCCCGACAGACCACTGGAACATTATCTAAGACAGTGCAGAGTTACCCCCAAACAGAGCGTCGCATTTGACGTATACTCCACATTTGACGTATGCTAGAAAATGGTAGCGACTCGCGATATATTGACTTACTGTCCCGTTTTCTATTGTGGTTTCTTTTTTTTCTGTTTGGGTAGGTTAGGATAAGTCACTTTAGTACGACAGTGTCTTGACGTTGAGAAACCTTAGGAGGACGGGCTGCATCATCTGTATTTATTATTAGTAATTATTAATTAGGATCAGGAATATGTAATAAGCAAGTTAGACCTGAGAGAAGAACTTTTGCATTTTTTTTAATACCGAAATTTATTACTAAAGAAAACGAATATTTAGCTGCGTAAAGTATGCTTTTTATAATTCAATTCACTGTGTCAAGGTAACAGGCAGTCAGCATATACATACAGTACATGTTAGGCTTATATTGAAGTCCTTCCCCCCCAGGATCGAATTTCTGACCCTCCCCAGGATGCAACCCCCATTAGAGTTGCCTAACTGCCCGAAACGATATACGTGTTAGTGGCATTGCAAGAAATATCATTATTATGTAATCTCAAACCCATTGTACCTTATTGTAAATAATTTATTATTATAACTCTCGGGTGCCTATTTTCTCATAGGTGAAAAAAGACAATAGGTGAAAGAAACGTGCCCAACCATTTGTATCCAACCTGGGAATCGAACCCCGCGATTTCCCATGGGAATTAGTCTCTGTGGCGTAGTGGTAAAGCACTTGCCTGGTTCTTCGCGAGCTCTTTGGCCTGCGTTCGTATCCTGGCCGGGGAGGATTGACTGGGCGCCAACCTTTAACTGTAGCCTCTGTTTACCCAACAATAAAATGGGTACCTGGTTGTTAAACGATTTGGCGGGTAGTATTCCGGTGAAAAATTAGGATTAAGGACTTGCCCGAAACCCTATCCGTATTTCGCTTCTAGTTCATACACGGCATTTAAATGTTGAGTGTGCGGGTTGTGACCTAAAACCATAAGCAACAACTACTATTATCTTTTGAAAAATCAACGTAGAAAACTATGGCATCATTAACAAAGACCCCGAACTCCAATGTGTAATAATATATTGTTAATACATACAAGTTACAGTGTGAGGGCTGTTATTAGCTGTCAATGTAATTATAAGGTGTGCAGATTGATGCCAATTAGGGATGTAAATATTTCCCCTGAGGTCTGTTGAAATCTTTTGTGCCCTCTGTAATCTCTTGCGCTCCCGCTCACAGGATGAGTATGGGTGTATAATAAACTACCGCTCATAGGATGAGTATGTGACGCACAATAAACTACCGCTCACAGGATGTGTTTCATTTTTGCATTGCTATACTGAGTTACTGATAAAGATAGCTGTCAGTTTTTGAGTATCTTGTTTTGATAAGCTTAGTACCCAAATCCATGATCCTCAAGGCTCTTACCTCAGGTATCAAGGACTCTGAAGCAATGGGATAAAATTGTATTAATTCAGTTCTCCATACCAACGGATCTTGGATTTCCTGTGGGTGGTAGTGCTACTTGCATACCCAACATCGAGGTTTGTGTAGGTATCAATCAAGGTTTATTTGCACGTGTTTTTCCACACATACTGCCCACCGCTCTTGCAGGAGATTACTGTAAGAGAGTTTGTGACCATTATTAAGTCGATTTCACACAATCGACTTGATAATGGTCCAGGGCGGACCGAAACGTCGTCTTCTCTTCAATTTTTGGTGCATGGTTTGGTCAAAATTTTTTGTCACGTTATTGTTGTGACTTTTCATCTGCATGAGATTATTTACTTCCCAATTCCTTAGCTAGCGAGAACGACCCGGATTTGAACTCTGGGACGATTGCGTAACATTAAATTCCCTTATTCCTTACTGTTTACCCACCATAGTAATGGGGAACTGGATGTAAATCGATTGGTGGATTGATAGGCTACTTGTGTTAAAATGTCTAAATTTGATTTGTTACTATAGCATAGCAATTAAATAATTTGGATATGCTACAAACCATTTTGCGGCCTCTTTACTCTTCTTCTTCGTGGGTTCCTGACCCTCACCTTAGATCCACTCTGCTTATCTTACAAAAACATAGCCTAATAACGTTTTATTTTATTCTGCCTAAAAACTCCCTTTCCACCCCCCTGTCCCATCCCAAATCCTAATCCTGACCCCTTCCAAGTGCTGTATAATCGCAATAGCTTGGCGTTTTCCCCTAAAAGTTCCTTATCTTATGTCTTTTTCTTTTTTTGACGGACGAAATTTAAGAAAGTTGGGCTGTATATTGTGAGAGAGAGCAGGGCTGAAGAGAGCTGGTGTAGCGAGTGGCCAGTGTTGCTTCAGCCTCAGGTCGGGCCTGACGCCTCCACGCTCTCTGCAGGCCGGCCAACCACCATTGATTTCCTTCGTGTATAACAACTATGGCTAAATTTGACAATGTTCTTAAGAGAAGCGGCGTGGTAATTAGTTGTGAGTAACAGGACTGAAAGTGTGAGAATAATTATGCAAAGTCACGCAGTAATCTTAGCCGATTAACTACACTTTGTTATTTCTCCATCTGTTGGAGATGAGAACATTGAAATATTTAGAAATTGTCATGGCTTAATAAACAAAATGATTAATTATACAATTTAAAAAAAATTAAATAAACTTTTTAAATGAAATTAAAAACTTTAAGAAATACTTAGCAAATCCTAAAAAAATTGTGGATTCGGCTATATAACGTATATTTTTTTATGTAAGTAACACAAAGTTCACAAAAAGTGTAAAGTGCCTCACAGAACAGTAGGTGAGTTGTGAGGAATCTTAAGTATCTGCCTCTCTCCTGTGCTCCACGACACTGCCTCTCTCCTGTGCTCCACGACACTGCCTCTCTCCTGTGCTCCACGACACTGCCTCTCTCCTGTGCTCCACGACACTGCCTCTCTCCTGTGCTCCACGACACTGCCTCTCTCCTGTGCTCCACGACACTGCCTCTCTCCTGTGCTCCACGACACTGCCTCTCTCCTGTGCTCCACGACACTGCCTCTCCTGTGCTCCACGACACTGCCTCTCTCCTGTGCTCCACAACACTGTCTCTCTCCTGTGCTCCACGACACTGCCTCTCTCCTGTGCTCCACGACACTACCTCTCTCCTGTGCTCCACGACACTGCCTCTCTCCTGTGCTCCACGACACTGCCTCTCTCCTGTGATCCACGACACTACCTCTCTCCTGTGCTCCACGACACTGCCTCTCTCCTGTGCTCCACGACACTGCCTCTCTCCTGTGATCCACGACACTGCCTCTCTCCTGTGCTCCACGACACTGCCTCTCTCCTGTGCTCCACGACACTGCCTCTCTCCTGTGCTCCACGACACTGCCTCTCTCCTGTGCTCCACGACACTGCCTCTCTCCTGTGCTCCACAACACTGCCTCTCTCCTGTGCTCCACGACACTGCCTCTCTCCTGTGCTCCACGACACTGCCTCTCTCCTGTGTGAGTCAAGCTTGGCAACAAGTTAGTACTGTACTCCACTTCTGCTTCAAGTGAGTTTGGGTTTTGATAAAATAAGGTAGTTAGCGAGGGTTTATTTAGCTTCATAAGTTTTACTTATATTCTGAGTTTTTCTAATTCAGCGACACTGCAATAACATTTGCCATATACTTTAATTTGCATAGATTTTGAAATTGACTATAGATTTTTCTTGTAGTATATGTGCCTTAATTAAATTTTTGTATGCAATGCAGTTACCCCCGCGTATAATTAAGCAGAAGTAGTTAAGTAGTTTGCCAGATAGTTTATGTTGTAAGCAGGCCACAAATAGTACGTGTCATGTTAGAAATACTGTAGTTAAATATCATAAAGTTGTCAACGCAACTGCAAAAATTCTCCATCGCAAAAACTCTTCACCAAAATCTGGCCCCAACATTAAGCATCATTCAACCATCCCCAAACACGCCCATCACTCCGTAACTCATCACTATTCACTTTGGCATATGCTTTATCAAAGTCCACGAAGGCCAAGTGCCCCACGGTGCAACATATAACTCCCGTCCATCATGGTACAATATTTGATCCCCACAGTATCTTTCACCACGACCTCTATTGTGTTCATCACTGACCATTATCTCCGTTCCTCTTCGTTCTTTCCTATAACTCTCCTGCCATGCACACTCCTCACCGCATTCATCAACAAACACTTTTCCTCTATCATATCCACTATTTATATTTCTCTGACACACACACGCGTCCCTAGAATGCAGCCCGGTGCAGCTGTCTAACTCTCAGGTGCCTATTTACTGCTAGGTAACAGAGGCATGCGAGGTTAACAGGGTAACAGAGGTTAGGTGAACAGAGGCATGCTGATTTATATGTCTCGCCACTGTGCGTGTGTATATGAGAAAGAGTGAGAGAGAGAAAAATACCTAGGGTCGATGTGTGATCAGCCCGTCCTCCTAAGGATTCCCACTGTCAAGAAAACGGTCAATTTAAAGTGTCCTCTCCTAATCTACCAAAGGGCCCAAAACAGAAAACGGGACAGTACGTCAGTTTCGCGAGCCGCTTCCATTTCCAGTAGTATAAAAATTGTTGGCCTCGTGTAACGCATACGAGCGAAAAGCGACGTTCTTTGTAGAAGGACAGGTTGGTGTGAAGGGGGGGGGGGAGGCAAGTGAAAAAGAACATGGGACGCGTAAGAAAGGATCGTGGTCTTGGCTGGTAAGAAAGACAGGGTAAGGGTGGGACGGAGATGGGTGGGGGCGGCGGGTTGTTGCCATTTGATGTCAGGATTTCTTTTATAAATGACCTGACGGTGGAAAATGCTTGAATATTTGAGTGAGAGGGGAAAGGGGTGAGGGAAGAGCACGAATGAAGCCAGGACACGGGGGAGGGAGTCCCAAGCCCCCAAATCCCATCCCTGCAGCAACGCCACCTGCCCTCCTCGCTCGATAGCTTATGGTTATCAAACGTTGAAGATAGCAACGTTCCACTTGAGGGAGGCTTCATGTAGGTGAGGAAACGAAGACTAAAGTGACAGGAAGAGGAGTCAGGATTTGAATTGAAGTTGGAATGAGTGATAAAATTAAATGGGAAAAATAAATAGGAAAAAATAATTAGAAGGATGATTGGGGGGATCTTTTGCAGACGATGTGACTCATCGTCTGCAAAAGACTGAAGATATGGCTGAAGATGTGATGACCAAACCCTCACATTAGAAAATGGAGAAATGACGACGTTTCGGTCCATCCTGGACCATTATCAACTCCACGACTTGATACTGGTCCAAGACGGACTGAAACGTCGTCGTTTCTCCATATTCTGATGTGCGGTTTGTCATCAGGGATCTTTTGCTTGGGGTAAACATTAAACAGGTAAAGTGCAAACTTTACAATGCATTTTTGAAATATAGGTCACTATTGCTGCGTCCTTGACCCAGAACAGTTGCATAGGGGCGGCCTGCAATAGAAGCCACACTGCCCTGGTACACGAGCTTCATATAAATTACAGACTATTTCTTTATGTTACATATTTACATGGTTGATTTTTTTACTAACTAGCTTTCATTTTTCTGTAAATTTACAAATGCTTTCTTTCGTCAAACATCAACATGTGAGGAAACAGACTATAATTCGATGCAAAATCAAATGATTAACAAAAATGATTGATAACAAAATGATTACAGGAGCATAATGACTAAACTGGCAGTATATAACAACTAGCAGCATCAGAAGCAGCCACCGGGGCAACAATATTAATAGTCATTTAGAGAGTTTGACAAACTAGTTACGGAGCAGAACAGCTATAAAAGCTGTCAGCAATTCAGTTTCATATTAGGTTATCAATATATAACGAAGCCTCATCATATACAGTAGTAAATAGAGATTGATAAGTATTGATTGTTAAAAGTTTGTCTGGCAGCATATCGCGAGTAAATCAAATTGTCGTTTAGGAACTTCTAAGGTTCGCATTCTTAATCTTAAGTACTCTTAGAATACTTAACATGCTCCTGTAGGATCCACTGGGAAGAAGTTTTGTGCTACGCAGAAACACGAACACGGCTTTTGAGTTTTTAATTACTATAAATTATTATCGTACTAGTAACACAACCTTACTTATACTTTCTAAGTATGAACATAAATTCCTTAAAGTTTTAATGCACTCACACGTTAATAAATGATAGCTTTTCAGGTTCACCTTCAAAGGTACTTTCTGTTCTCATATTAACATTCTGAATGATATATCTAGATTAGAAACGCTTGAATATTCTGTGGCTTTGAGCTGTATAGCTATTCTAGCTAAGTTATCTTAGATAATTACTCGCATGCTTCCTGTATGGTACACGGGAGAGTGACTACGGAATCCTACTGGAAAGACAATACCACCACTAAACCAGTATGACTATAATAATAATTATACTCATACTGGGGGCAGGAAGCCTGTATATATTTGTACAATGGGTTTGTATCAAGGCCCTCCAGGGTCTAGCTACTGACCTTTCCCAAGTTGCCTAACTGACCCTTCCCCCACAACAGTTGCCAAACTCCAGGGTATCTGCAGTATTTACTGCTAGGTGAACAGGGGCATTTGGTGAAAGGAAACGTGCACAGCCATTTCTGTCCCACTAGAAAATCGAATCCGGGTTCCCCGATTCAAGTGACAGGTAAAAGCGAGTTCCTTTTAGATTATTCAATATTTGTCAACTGGGTTAACTTGGAACACGCTGAAGGAAAATGTAACTCAAGACAAAACTCGTGTGAATGCTTGATGATGGTGGTGACAGGATGGACGTCAAACTTATTGACCTCCATCTTGTCATTATTTGTTTGTGTTATTAACACAAGCAAAAGCAGGAGAACTTGAAACCATTTGGACACGGTCTCAGCACACAAGTCACCAGCAATAGACACTGAGGCAGCTCTCCAGGATCTGCCAGAAGGCTAGGGACACGGGAGGAGAATCAAGAAGCCCATGTATCCAAGCGAATAGTCTTTAGCTTAGCGAATAGTCTAAGGTCCAGAATCTGGCCGGTGTAGCTACTGACAGGGAAACCTGCGAATGATATCGAAACGTTATACACGTAAAATGTACTACACCACAAGGGAGAATATGAGCAATGCTATTAACCCCGACCAAAAATGTTACTATCAAGCGTGTGGTGGGCTGGACCTGTCCCCTTGGCCGCCCCAGTCAGACTTGTAACGTGCGACTGCAGAGAAACTAGAACACAATGCACATAACTTTCTTTCCCCGAGGCCAAAATCATTACTATTCTGAGAGATTCCACGTCTCCGGAGAGTATCACACGTTTTCTGTAGGTCAGAGGAAATTTTAGTATTGCGTTGGTTTGAGGCAAATATCGCCCGCATTGAAAACTAAGCAGAGGCTACCGCCAGAGGCTACAAATAATGGTAACGACGGTCAACATTTTGTACAGCAGAAATGATTTTTCGATCCAAAGGTAATCAATCGGGACCCTTAAGTAGAGAAAATTGGATTATCAGTACAAATTTGTCTGGACTCATCGATACAGCAAGACCCAAACTCCTGCCACCTTTGTAGACAAAATATTGAAGTTCTTGCGAGGCATAGATCAAGTGTAACATTTGGGGTTTACGGCTTATGCTCGGTGGTGATATGGAAAATGGGTTTACTGAGAATTATATAAACTATAAATAAATGTTATATTTTCCCTTTTAAATTGATGTAAATATGATCATTATATTGTATATTACTTAATAAAGAAAAAAAGCCTTCGTTTACCAGAATGAAAGAAGAACTGAAACAGTTTCAGAAGAACTGAAACTCCACATCATATTAGACACTCATGCTTCAACACGACGTTACAGATTAAAGTCATGAGATACCCTATATCTCTAGCATTGTCCAGAGACAAATTATTGTGTGCCCTCAATTCTCTTATGATTGGAACTAACCATTTCACTCTTTGTTTGATGAATAGTTAAGTAAAAATGTCTACAATCTCATTAAACTGAACATATCTTTTAAGTGTAATCTACCTGTCACTGATGTCCCTCATGCACATCCGTCACTAAGAAAAATGATGATAATCGCTTGTTTCAAAAAGCTGTCGCACGAAACATTTGCCTCCTCTATCGAAGTCTGCTGTCTCACGTGCACTGCGTCTACACCGACGGCTCAGTCCAATCGTCAACAGGAAGAACTGCAGCTGCCTCTAGGTATTATAGAAACTATAATTTGTACCTGGTTGATCAGTCATAAGATCAGTCACAATATTGCTCCAAACATTTAGATCTGACTGGAGAAAAATAACACTACAAAGGCCTGAAAGCACCAGTGTAAAAATATATTATTTGTATAGATATGAAGCCTATGTATATAGGCGGCACGAAACGTCCACCAGACAGTGTGACATAGCGGCTGCCAGGATCAGGCTGGGCTACCGTCACCTGTGGCAGGTGACTACACGGGACGAATCTCTCAACCCTGAGCATTCCAGGTGTAAACTCTGTGAGCAAGTACCAGCTCATGATCTCACACACTACATAATTGAGTGCCCAGCCATTGCCCCCTTCTGCCCTGCCGGTATAGGGTACCTGGAGCTTTGTAATGGCTTTATTCACCCTCGTGTTCTAGAGGATATCTTCATACTGCACCCAAAGTGTGCAAGCGCAGACTACAGATGACATGGCCCTGTGTGACTAACCGTCCTGCCAAGTGGGGATGTCTTAGCATTTTATAGTTACCTCTTGACAGACGCTGTGTCATCCTTCACATAGTCTGGAATAGCTGCAAGTGCCCATGTACACAATATGGTAATACTAATATATACTCGTTTTCCAGTGGCTGTTTGATGATACTGGCGGGAAGCACACGCTGCATTCTTAGTCCCTGTCCTACATTCCCAGTTCCTGCACAGCTCGTGAAGCTCCGCATCTTGTAAAGCCTGATTGCGTTCCTTTCATGTAACTAACATTATAACCAATCTTGAATACTAAAGTTTCCAAACAAACTGTGATGAAAGGAGGAGAGAACATACAGATACAAGCGGGAGCCTCGCAAGACGTACCAAGTGACTAGTTGCATTCCTTGCTCCATCTCTGCGGGGAGTTGAATATCACTGTACTGGTATATTGGCATGAGTGCTCAAGTTATTATCTAATATTGGTCAAATTTGACTTTTGGGGATCTTACTGAGGAATACGCGGCTTATTTAGATTCGGATCAAATTGCTCTGCATTCGTGTTATTTTTAGCGTAAATGTAAACAATGAGGTGTGTCGTGGGTGTTGCACTTAGAATGAGACTTGTGTCACATGACAATGGTCGAACTCTTCAACACCATCTCGGTCGTTCTTAACCAGAGACTTCATCAATCTCATTACCCGTACCTGATGCCGTAGACATCATTTAAAACCAGTGTCGTTTGAGCCCTACTAGCATGACGTCAGAGAGTAAGGGGTGTCAAGAGGCACTGATCAAGAATAAGGTATATGACATCACCAATATTAGTGTGTCCCGCACTTATCATACAGTGTTGTTCTATCTGAACGTCCGCACGAATTTTTTTATTAGTCAAGAGATTCATTCAATATTGCTGGGATTACTGGAGACATGCGACCATATACGTTGCGTACAAAGATGGTGGAAACGTGAATTTCTAAATGAGGCTTCGGAACAACAGTGGCGGGAGGACAACGACGATGTCGGGTTACAAGAATTTAAGTGATCACCAAAAAATGTTTTTAAGGCTAGTGAGGCTGTAGCCATCGCGGGGCTTCAGTACACTGAAGAACATCTCATTTATCGAGTTAACGTTTGTGAGTGATTTCGAAGGAAGATAGACAGGATGGACATTGCCACGAGTGTTTAGACTTGATGAGGCTGCCGTCAGGCTCAGTGGTGCTGGGAACCAACACATCTGCGCCTACTGGTCCCCCTCAGACGCCATAACATTCATGTGGAAAAGCAGAAAATTAGCCAAGACGTAATGTGTCACGGTGTCTCCCCCAGGGCTATTGTGCAGCCATTTGTATTTGACTGACTAGCACTGGGTGCCTGAACGCTGCAGTCATTCATTGTATATCTGTCATTCATCAAGTGTATGGAGTGGAAGAGATTGACACAATATTTCCATAGCTACGACAGCACTTACCTGCATCACCATTTCCAAGACTGGAGACGAGGGTTTGTGGGAATGCGCTCTCACCACAGCTCGCCGGAGCGTCCACCTGTGGGGTAGGTAGCCTGGAGAATGTTGCTTGCAGTAGCAACCTGCTACACTCCAAAATCTTTGGCTTGATATTAATGTGTCAATTGTGAAGCCCCAACAGAAGCCTTCACGCTAAATTGATTCTTTTGTGATTTGTCGCTATAGATCGACAGCGACTAGCTTTGAACATTTTGAACATCTGTCGTAGCGAACCATGTTGATGGTGCTGTACTACCAACAACAGTGCCCCATACAACAGCATCACAACTATATCCCAAACAGCGTTACCTACAACACCACCACCATAACTGCACCTCCAGCAACAGCACCACCAACAACACTTATCAGCCAGAGCAGAGTCTACACCACCATAACCAACAGCATCAGCAACAACATCAGCAGCATGATAAGAGGCATCCGGCCAACAGGTGTGACAGTGGGAGAAGATGACGTCACATTGTCAACAATAATCAGCTGTTTCCTCCGCGTCCTCTCCAGTCCCATTCACGTAACCTCATCATAAATACAAATCAAATTAGGCCAACGTCTTCAGAACTTGATACAATTATCTCCTGGAGAACATTTTTTGAGAGTAAAATTGTACTCTATATTGGCCAAAAAGGTTTAGAAAAGGTTGCTGATGATATTGAGTATAGGTGGTGATGGTGGCAATGACTACAGGTGGAGATGGTGAGTACATGTGGTGACGGTGACAGTGAGCACAGGTGGTAGCGCTGATAGTGAACACAGATGGTAGAGTTAATAATAGGTGGCGGTGGTGACACCTCAGTGCGCGGTGAGAATGATCACGTGTAAACCGAGAGGAAAATCACCATTTCACGTGTGTGTGTCAGGCGACGTTGCTAAGTAAACAACAGCTGGTGGTCATGGGGACGCGAGGTTGGCACTGGTGCCACGCTGGCTGGCACCACAACGCTGGTGGTGCTAGCCAGGAATTACGAAATATCACAATTGATATTTCGTAATTCCTTATTCCACCAAATGATAGAAAATAGCTAATATTCCCCCTCAAAGGTTGCTACTGTGGCCAGGACCAGACCTTGCAGTATGGTAATTACGACTGGGAGGTCACTGGAGACCTTCACATACTGGTATTACTAATGGCTCTCCAAGGCGGTTTGACCAAGTTCCATCCTGTCTTTGCCTTGGGACAGCAGGGACGCCAAGGAGCATTGCCACAGGTGGGAGCGGTCAAGGCGGATCAAGCTCTCTCTTGGTAGGAACAGCGTCTAGTGGAACCCATCGGTACCGGGAAGGTGTTCATACTACACATCATACCTTATGAAGCAATTTGTCACAACTGGAGGTAAGGAGTCGGCAGACTTCAAGTACCTTCAAGACTGCTTCTCTAAAGTGCCTGAGACAAAGGTCAAAGTCGGTGTCTTCGTCGAAACACAGATAAAGAAGATCCTGGAGTACAAGGAATTCCCCCCAAGAAGATCACTAGGAAGGAGCCAGCGACTTGGGGCAGGTTTGTCGCGGTGATTCAGGGCTTCCTGGGCAACCACAACGTCGGAAACTACTCAATAGCTCGGGTGATAGTCCCTCGGCCTCACTCTCGTGGGGTTCACGGTTCGAGTCTTCTACGGCCCAGGGGAATGGAATGTTTATTTCCGCGGAAATGTGGATGGCATTTTATGTTATTTTTAGTTTTAAACGCTGTGTTTATATGTACCTTGTGTGTGTGTGTGTGTGTGTGTGTGTGTGTGTGTGTGTGTGTGTGTGTGTGTGTGTGTGTGTGTGTGTGTGTGTGTGTGTGTGTGTGAGTGTGAGAGAGAGAAAGCCCGACAGTAGGATACTAGCCACTTTAGTACACGGATAAAGATTCAATGAAATCGGGGCACGTAGCCTTCTGTTCAAGAGGACTAGAAGGGAGTATTGAAGTCATTTCTTCCTCGCTAAGCGCAGGTGAGAGCCCCGATGATCACAGGGATAGCTGCACAACCAGGTGTCCCAGGTAGACACCTGCCGCTCTACCTCCCGCTCTCTGGGGGACAGAAGGTAGCCCAGTGAGTCCCCAGAGGTGCTGCGAGGTCCCTGTGTTTCAGGGGCCAGATTCACGAAGCAATTACGCCAGCACTTACGAACCTGAACATCTTTTCTCAATCTTTGGCGGCTTTGTTTACAATTACTAAACAGTTAATGAGCTCCGAAGCACCAGGAGGCTGTTTATAACAATAACAACAGTTGATTGGGAAGTTTTCATGCTTGTAAACTGTTTAATAAATGTAAACAAAGGCGTCAAATATTGTCGAAAGATGGACACGTTCGTAAGTACTTGCGTAACTGCTTCGTGAACCCTGGTCTCAAAAGCAAAGATTATGCGGAATAATAGCCATTATCTATACTTTTTAGGCAAGAGCAATTAGCAAACAACACTTACTACCTCAGGAACATAAATTGTGTTGCATTATGGGTAATCTGTCTGTGTTAATCTGTCTGATAATTAATATGCCTGCCTGGAAATCTGACAGCATGTCTATCTGTTAATCTGCAAATTTGTCTGTATGCTAATATATCAGCCGGCTAATCTGCCTGTCAACTAATCTACCTGTCTATTAATCTGCCTGTGGACTAATGTATGTGTGTGTGTGTGTGTGTGTGTGTGTGTGTGTGTGTGTGTGTGTGTGTGTGTGTGTGTGTGTGTGTGTGTGTGTGTGTGTGTGTGTGTGTGTGTGTGTGTGTGCACTCAGGGAGTGGACTGGGGGACACTAGTCCACCTTCCACCACTATAATATACCTGTAGTAAAAGACACGCAATGATGGAGGTGTGACCTTCCCTCCCCGGGGGTGAGGGAGCCAGTCCTGCTCATGTTAACCACTCCATCACTTCCCTCCACCTTGCTTACTCCACTTTACACCTTGAGCAATGCACCTTCCACCTTCCTTACTGCACCTTACACCTTGTGCGATGCACCTTGCAACTTTGAATACATTTAGTAGTGTTCAGGCTTACACGACATTATCCAGTTTTTAATACAGTTTTGCTGGAAGCTCCTAACACACTATTTTCTTCAACTGAATGTAAATAGCTTTTTTAATCGCATTAAAAATGTTTCAACAGCCATCCACACACTACTGCCTTTTCCAGAGTATGAAACTTGATCCACAACACAACACTATTCAGTGTCGGGTAATGTGGCTTCCAGTGTTGTGATATGTAAGTTATCGAGGTCCCCCCAAGATGCTGGAGGAGGGGGGGTGGTGCCTATTTTACTGCTGGGTGACCAGAAGAATCAGGCAAAAATGTGCCCAACCGCTTCTATACTGCGTGGGGATTGATCTCTGATCCCTCAAGTGTGAACCCCTCTGACGTAGATCACTTATGATATATGTGAGCGTGTCCTGTAGTTACATGACGGCCACTATAGATGACGGCCTAGACGCGGACAGGAAGCCGGTGGCTTGTCAAAGGCACCCCCCCCCCATTTTTATTGATCACGAGACAATACCTATTTTTAATTAAGATTTGTAAATTACATGAAAGCTCAATAAAATGAGGGACATTTTTCAAAATATTTTCAGGAATTGGTAGTGTTATGGGGGGATGGCTTGATTGTTTCAAGCGTAGGTTAGACGTGTATATTAATGAGTTCGGGTGGATATAAATAGGAAGGGAAAGGGGGGGTGGGGGAAGGGAACTATCAGGATAAGGCGCCAAGCCATTACAATTATATAGCACTTGGAAGAGGTCAGGATAAGGATTTGGGATGGGACGGGGGAAGGGAGGCGGAGAAAGAAGGTACCTAACTAATGGGCCAGAATACGCCTGGGATATAGACGTATCTGGCAGCTTTCTCAAAACCCAAATGTCGAGTACACAATGTGTCAACTTTGTGAAAGAGAAAACATGCACTCTCTTGAACATTATATTGTAGAATGTCCCATACTGACTGACTTTCGCCCTCCTGGGCTAAGGTATGCTGAACTCTGTAGTTACTATATGAGTACTGGAACACTTGATGATATATTGGACTTGTATCCAAAATTGACCATGTAATGTATCAATCATACAATGTATGTATGTGATGTAACTATATAACCTGAGCTTGTAAAAGCACCTTCATCACCTTCAGTGATTAAGTGCTTAATTGCACACTAGTTTCTTTATCAGCTACCTCACCCTGTCAGGGTAAATGAGACAAATGTATGTGAATGCATGTATGTGTGTATATATGTATGTGTATGTGTGTGTGTGTATGTATATGTATGGGTATAAAGCATATATGGAAGCTGATCAGAATTACATTTCACCTTTGTGAATGTACATTAATGACACTATGTAAAAGACACATCTAATACTTTATGTAGGGCGTACGTAAATCTGTGTATCTTTGTATTTACGTATGTAGGTTAGCTTAGCATTTTAAAAGCACCGAATCACCTTCTGTGGTTGAGTGTTCAATAAACCCTTGAACTGTATGTTTAACACTTCTCTAACCCTGTCCATGGAGGACAGAAGAAAATGTATATATGCTGGTTAGCATTGTAAATGTGTGGCCACGTCTGTGGTAGAAAATAATAAAAAAAAAAAAAAAAAAAAAAAAAAAAAATGGGACGGTCGGGAATTGAACGCCGACCTGCATGAAGCGAGACCGTCGCTCTACCGTCCAGCCCAAGTGGTTGAATATAATAACCCAACCCAATATGCTCGGGTATGAGGCATGATTGTTAGGTGGTGGTGGCGTTATCTGTGGTGTGGTGAGGGCGGGTGCGGGGGGGGGGGGGGGGCGCACGCCACAGTCCGCCCCTGCACGCTAATTGTCATGCAAGGTGAAACACCAGGTCGTGTGAGGCACTCAAGTACGCTCGACTCCACTCTGTTGACAACATGCAAGTACATGTCAGTGTATTTACATATAGCGTCATTCAGCTGCATATATTATCCGTTTTCAAACTATTATAAGAATAAATACAATTCAAACTGGTTCTCGAAAAACGTTACGACCAGGGGCCAGATTCACGAAGCAGTTACGCAAGCACTTACGAACGTGTACATCTTTCCTCAATCTTTGGCGGCTTTGGTTACATTTATTAAACAGTTTACAAGCATGAAAACTTCCCATTCAACTGTTGGTGTTGTTATAAACAGCCTCCTGGTGCTTCGGAGCTCATTAACTGTTTAATAATTGGAAACAAAGCCGCCAAAGACTGAGCAAAGATGTACAGGTTCGTAAGTGTTTGCGTAAGTGCTTTCGTGAATCTGGCCCCAGAGCAGTCCAATCAGGAGCGTTCATTACGTCAGCATAGCACGTCCCACCAATCAGTGGCGGCATTATGGCTTTAAGTGGTGCAGGAGGAGTAGCGGTGACACGTTATCATCACTCGTCTCTTCTACTACTGTATTAGTGACATTGTATGGAGAACATTTCTCACCCTTCTTGAGCTTATCTTGAGATGATTTCGGGGCTTTAGTGTCCCCGCGGCCCGGTCTTCGACCAGGCCTCCACCCCCAGGAAGCAGCCCGTGACAGCTGACTAACACCCAGGTACCTATTTTACTGCTAGGTTACCATGGCATAGGGTGAAAGTAACTCTGCCCATTGTTTCTCGCCGGCGCCCGGCATCGAACACAGGACTACAGGATCATAAGTCCAGTGTGCTGTCCGCTCGGCCGACCGGCTCCCTTGATATCCTAACGCAACTTTCTCCTTCTTAATCATACTTCTTATCTCAGTACCGCTGGGGTTGTGTACTTGATGCTTTCGTTAGTCATCATTTCTGTGCTTTTCTTGAGCACCTGGGGCCATATTCACGAAGCAGTTACACAACCCGCCAAACATACACCGAAACTACGACGTTGGTACAACGTTCGAACAAGTTTTAACACCTAACCAGTTATAACAACCAATATATCAGGTTGTAACAACGTTCTAATACGTCATAAACACGTTAAGCCAAGATGTAACAACTTTGTTACAACTTGTAAGAAGCGGAAAATAAGAGACAATTTCGGTTTGTGTTTCCAGGGAAGTACTTACGAACCTGCACATCTTTTCTCAGTCTTTGGCGGCTGTGTTTACAATTATTAAACAGTTAATGAGCTCCAAAGCATCAGGAGGCAGTTTGTAACAATAACAACAGTTGATTGGGAAGTTTTCATGCTTGTAAACTGTTTAATAAATGTAACCAAAGTCGTCAAAGATTGAGGAAAGATGTACACGTTCGTAAGTACTTGTGTAACTGCTTCGTGAATCTGGCCCGAGGCTCTTTAACTTACGCCAGACCTTGTGCAACCCGTGTCAATGATCCAGCAACATTCAGGGCTGCGACACCTTTATTCTCTCCATTTCGTTGTCGCGTATACAAACAGTTTTATTATGCTGTTATCTCCTAAACCAAATTGCTTGTCCCAGATAAATAATTCACGTCAAAGATGTTTTCCTAGTCTCTCAACAAATATATATTTTTTGTCAAATATATTTCCAATTAAGAGCAGGTTGGGTTAGGTTGGATAGATAAGTTTTTCATATAAATTGGCAAACCATTTTATTAGGAAGTAATGTGTCCGCAGGGAAGGGGGGTTATCTTGAGGTTATCCTGAGACGATTTCGGGGCTTAGCGTCCCCGCGGCCCGGTCCTTGACCAGGCCTTCTTTTTGTTACACATCCCCGGGAAGCAGCCCGTAGCAGCTATCTAACTCCCAGGTACCTATTTGCTGCTAGGTGAACAGGACCAGCAGAATGAAAGAAACTCTGCCCATTTGTTTCCGCCTCCACCGGGGATCGAACCCGGAACCTCAGGACTACGAATCCCGAGCGTTGTCCACTCAGCTATCAGGCCCCTACTCGGCTGTCAGGGGGCTACTAGTGAACGCAAAAATAATTCCTGTATCTTTAATTACATTTATTCTATCTTTGTTTTCAGAGGCCCATCGGCGAGGAGCTCGAAGTCGGACGGAGGCGGACACGAACTCACAATCTTCACCAAGAACAATCCATCACAACATTTAGTAGTTAATTGTGGTACGTTCTTTAGCACCACCTGCACTGTCGACAGCCATTCAGTTCCTTGCCTTGATGCAGAACTGAAGAATCGATTTTAAAAAGGCAGGCGGAGCGTTGTTGGTTAAGTGGAGGAAAGTCAAAGGAATTCTCAGAATGAAAAGACAAGGTAGATGGGCAAGAAAGAGTTCGAGGCGGAAGAGGCTAGCGTAAACAGCTTTCAGCGAAATCTCAGCGTAGAAAAGGCCCTCAACCGGAACAACAGGAGCGCTGCGGAAAGTGATGGCGGCCATCCATCAGGAAGTAAGGGCGGCCATCCATCAAGTAGTGATGACAACCATCCAACAGGAAGTGATCACAGCCGTCCAACAGGAAGTGATGGCGGCCATCAAATAGGAAGTAATGGCGGCCATCCACCAGGAAGTGACGGCAGCCATCCACCAGCAAGTGATGGCAGTCATCCACCAGCAAGTGATGGCAGTCATCCACCAGCAAGTGATGGCAGCCATCTACCAGGGAGTAATGGCAGCCATCCAACTGAAAGTAATGGCAGCCATCCAACTGAAAGTAATGGCAGCCATTCAACTGGAAGTAATGGCAGCCATCCAACTGAAAGTAATGGCAGCCATCCAACTGGAAGTAATGGCGGCCATCCACCAGCAAGTGATGGCAGCCATTTAATAAGAAGTAATGGCGACCTTCCATTAGAAAGGGAGGGTGGCCGTTCATCAGGAAGTGATAAAAGTCATCCATTTTTCATAGAAGTGAAGGAGAGTGAACGGGGCGTCCGCTGTGACCGCAAATCCAACGCGTTCAAAGATCAGGCAAAGCATTTCTTTCGCCCATGGGCAGCAGCGTCCGAGCCAGGGCTGCAGAAGGCAAAAACGTCGCGTCCCAAAGGGCGCGGGTTCTCCTTGTGTAATTTCCGTTGGTCAGGCCGGGAAGATAAGGAAAGGAACTTACGTAAGGTCGATGTTCTGCCACTAGACAAGGCATCAACCCTCACTGGTATTGAAAAAAATGAGAACTGCATGACCCACCTAACCAACTTCACACTTTTCCAGGCAATCAACAACCCCACCATCAGGAGCCACGAGCCCACGGCCAGCCTCCGAGCGCTAAGTACGGCACCTCAGCTGCTGTCTCAAGACCTGGACGCTGAACACGGCCTTCAGGACCTCTCACCCATCTATTGCATCCTCAACAACCGGGATAAGGGTGTTGGGAACTTTAACTCCGTCTCCTACGAAATCAAGGACCTCAGTGTGCCCAGCGAACACCATAAATCCCGCCAGGATCATCTGTCGCGTCCTGGCACACAGGAGAAGATTATTAAGCATCACTGGTTACGTCCACTCACACAGCACAGACGATATCCTGAAGATAGCAAAACCATCTTCGTCGCGACCACACGTCTCCCCAACATCCTCCCGCCATTAGCAGTAAATGAGAACACGAAAGCTGTCGCCTTCGATGTTCTCAGTCTGGACCTTGAATCCTGGATGTCCCACCTGCCGTCGCCACTAAAGGACATCCCAATCAACCACCTCTTTATACCAGGTGAGTCGTGGGTGCTGTTGGGGGGGGGGGACGTTGACGAGTGAGACCAAGTGCTGATGAATCTCAGGTGAGTGAGCGAAGTGCTGACGAAAACCAGGTGAGTAATGATGGCAGTATTGACCCATCTGGCGACGGGGGTGAGGTAGTGTGGTATAAAGATTTAAAAACAAAGCAAACAATACACTTGGCTAATTTATTTAAAATTCCTCTTCAAATCACTTTCGCACGAAGTGGCGTAAGAACCGGCGCCTTGGACCCTCCGAGTCACAACTTTTACCATACCCGCCAAAACCCATTCAAAATTCAAAATGTTTATTCAGGTAAAAATACATACATAGAAGATGAGTTACAAACATAATGGATTTATATATAGAGCTAGTACATACAACAACCTAAAGCCACGAATACGCACAGCGTTTCGGGTAAATTCTTAAAAATGTTCCTTAGTGTCTGTGAACACTTCCCGGCGGCTGAACTAAGCAATAGTAGATGTAAAGGTCGCTTTCGCGTTCAGTATTCTAGCCTCTTGGAGTCTATGAGGCTAGTTGAACCTTTATAATGTTTGAACTATTGCTTATAACACATTTCACACCGATATTTTACATTTGACCACCATAATAAGTTGTAATCGTTTCTTTTTTAATAATTTGTATATTAAGAAAGATTAAATCTCAATACATTACATTCCAAAAGGTTTTCAAAACAGTAATCTGCCTCAGTAGCACTGAACCCCCATGCTGGCCGAGCACAAGTAAGTCACGAGGTACGGGAAGAACCCATGCTGGCCGAGCACCAGCACGTCACAAGGTACGGGAAGAACCCATGTTGGCCGAGCACCAGCACGTCACGAGGTACGGGAAGAAAGCTTCTTCACCGAACACTGAACGAAATCTATTTAACTATACCGGAGGCTGAGAAGGTGTTGACAGTGCCGGCGTGAGAGCGCGCGAATTTGTCCACCACCAGCCCAAGATTAACGCCTCTAGTTCACCTGTTGACCGCCTGGAGGCAGAGACGCCGACTCCAGCTCCCAGCTGACGCTCTCTTCAACACTTTATCAGTAAAAACATTTAACACATTTTATGATTAACACAATTATTTATCTATTTTTCATTGCGTTATCATTTTTGGCAAAGTATAACAGTGTTATTGAAATTTATTTGAATTGATTAACGTTCGCAATTTTGGTAATTTGGTGTTCGGAAAGTGTTATGATTTTGATAATGTTATTAATGCTATACAAGGTCAACCCGACCTTAAATTCCTCCAGCTTGTCGCGAAGGGGGCGAGTGGGGGGTAGGGGTGGGTGTGGGGTGGGGTTGTGAATATGTGAGGAGGGAGAGGCCGGGACACGTCCGTCTCATGACTGATGCTCCAGGAGGTGGCGGGTGTGAGGTGGCGGGTGCTGCAGGAGGCCAGGAGGGCGACGTGGTGACAAGGGCGGCTCCTGATTAACTTGGTAAGGGAGTGTGCCGGGCTGTGGTCTGGTGCGGCGCCGTCACCGCCATCCCTCATGCAGAACCTTCTCTCTGGCCGCTTGTATGGCGTGTGTGTGTGCTACATTCGAATAACACATGTTTCGTTTGTTAGGTAATCCAAACCATAGAGGAAGACACGGACACACGCACGCATGTACGCACAAACACACATACGCGCGCGCGCACACACACTCACACACAAAAGAGTAAATGCTCGATTCTGCAGGCCCAAATAGACGAGTACAAATAGGTAAGTACACTCACAGATACATGTGGAGCACATCAACACAGACGAGGACCACACCAACACTACACGAGACATAATAACTAGAGACACACACGAATGGTTGGGAAAACTCTAGTGCTCAGTGACCAAGTTCACATCTTAGGCAGGAAATATAGCTCTTCTGTGAACAAGAAGAGCCACGTGTTGAACCCAACGAGGAAGGCAAGCAAGAAACTTTCAGTCCCAAGAAGCATTTCAGACTTTCTTGAGAGTTCGGGGGTTGAAGAACCTTCCATGAAGGACAAGTTCGGTACCATCTTGAGTACGCACCGCTCTCCTGGATGGCCTGCGTTCCTTAATATATCAGAGTTACGTATAAAGTAGAGAACCAGGAGAAGACTCATCTCTAGCTTGACCCGTTATGGTTTGATTGGCTTGTACATCAGAGCCTTCAACGCCGGAGACCTTTTGACGGCTTTACTGTTATGTAGAAGGCCAGTGTTCTTAGGGTTCCTCCTCCCCTACTGGACCAACTTTGTAGACACCCAGAAGTTGGAGACCACAACAGAAGACGCTCAGTCATCAACACCCTCCACCAGTGACCATTGATCCTAGGCCCACTTGCATCTGCAACACCTTCACTCACCAGGTAAATACACGTGAACTTTAGTCAGCACACACTTGGCTCTGGCGCATGCCTTAACCTGATCATTGCTCAGCATTAACTTTTATTCTTAATGGACGCTAATAATAAGTTTATCAAATAAATGACCTTCTCGGGTCAGTCTTCAGACGAGTTGATGTCTGACTACCAACTCAGCTTGTAACTTCACTAGGAACATCAGCACCTCTCCTAATGAGTCCTGGGGCTAGATTCACGCAAGCACTTACGCAAACATTTACGAACCTGTACATCTTTTCTCAATCTTTGGAGACTTTGTTTCCAATTATTAAACAGTTAACGAGCTCCGAAGCACCAGGAGGCTGTTTATAACAATAACAACAGTTGAATGGGAAGTTTTCATGCTTGTAAATGGTTTATTAAATGTAATCAAAGCCGTCAAAGATTGAGGAAAGATGTACACGTTCGTAAGTGCTTTCGTGAATCTGACCCCTGGGCTTGGTATATACCTGTATGTGTGCTACAAACTGAATCAATGTATAAATTGTAGTGTGGGTGAGGTGCGAGCGAGGGTCTCCAAGCGACGGGTGTGTTTACAGTGATCAGGGTACTGCTGTATGTGGCGGTACAGTGCCGCGCCTCGACGGCCTCCAGCACCCAAGACAATAAATACAGGCAGTTGTCAATACAGCCACTATGCTCCCATCCGTCACGGCACCTCTGGCCCGCCCCCACCACCACTACCGCCGCTTCTCCATTACAAATGGATAATACTGAGGTGAGGGGGATATTATTCTCACGAGATCTGTCATGTGGAAAAATATTCCTCGTCTCGCCTTCCATTAGTCTACAGAGCGACGCTGGGTAGGCCTAGCAATGTCTTCTCCAGCTTACTCTTCCACTGACCACACTGTCTCTCTTCCCTTATATTGTCTATCTCCTCCATTCTCTCTTTTTACGGGCTATTCATGCCTGTGCCACTTATTGGGTAGCTTAATCTTTATCCATCAATCATTCTTTTTCCATTACACGACATGATAACAGTCCAGGAGAGACAGAAACGTCGTCGTTTCTCCACTTTCTGACGTGTGGTTTGGTCACCGTATCTTCAGCCCCGACGGTGACCAGTCGTCCGGCCCCCGTCACAGTCCCCCCCCACACCACCACCAAGGTCATGTCAGTGAGTCAAGGTTCAGGTCCCTAATATATTTATTGTGAGGAAATGTTCACTAAATATAAATGCTGCCATCCCTGACATATACAAATTGTTATTTATTATTGTATATATATATATATATATATATATATATATATATATATATATATATATATATATATATATATATATATATATATATATATATATATATATATATGTCGTACCTAATAGCCAGAACGCACTTCTCAGCCTACTATTCAAGGCCCGATTTGCCTAATAAGCCAAGTTTTCATGAATTAATATATTTACTATAATTTTTTTCTTATGAAATGATAAAGCAACCCTTTTCTCTATGTATGAGGTCAATTTTTTTTTATTGAAGTTAAAATTAACGTAGATATATGACCGAACCTAACCAACCCTACCTAACCTAACCTATATTTATAGGTAAGGTTAGGTTAGGTAGCCAAAAAAAGCTAGGTTAGGTTAGGTTAGGTAGGTTAGGTAGACGAAAAAACATTAATTCATGAAAACTTGGCTTATTAGGCAAATCGGGCCTTGAATAGTAGGCTGAGAAGTGCGTTCTGGCTATTAGGTACGACATATATATATATATATATATATATATATATATATATATATATATATATATATATATATATATATATATATATATATATATATATATATTGTTGTATTCACTCGCCTCTGACACGCGGTGAACAAGTTCTTTACAAATTGTTATAGAACTTTCAGTTACCTCTAACAACTTGTAAACGACAGTTGGGGCTCACTCCACACACACCTAGCACACCTCCACACACCCCCTACCACACCCTCACACACCTTACCATACTCCCACACACCCTAGCACACCCTACGACACCCCTCACACACCGTAGCACACCCCCACACACAACACCCCCACACACAACACCCCCACACACCACACCCCCACACACCACACCCCCACACACCCACACCCCCACACCACCACACCGTGACGCGGGCCGCCACGCCACAGCTCCACAGCAACAACCTCAACACATACAAATCCTCAAATTATACAGAATAAAAACAATTATTAACGCTCCTAGTCGACATTTACTTACATTACCAGAATAATTAATTTATTCACAAAGACGCAGTCACTTGCTGAGGGTAGAATGTTCACTTGCTGAGGATAAAATGTTCACTTGCTGAGGATAAAATGTTCACTTGCTGAGGATAAAATGTTCACTTGCTGAGGATACAATGAGGGTATGGTAAAACTGTATGGTAAAAATGATAAACTGTTGATGGGTTGTCACGAAGTCCCTTCTCTCCAGATGTGTTACCAGGTTTTTTCTCACAATCTTCTCCATCACCTTGCATGGTATACAAGTCAAGGACACTGGCCTGTAGTTCAGTGCCTCTTGTCTGTCACTCTTTTTGTATATTAGAACTACATTAGCAGTCTTCCATATTTCTGGTAGGTCTCCCGTTTCCAGTGACCTACTATACACTATGGAGAGTGGCAAGCAAAGTGCTCCTGCACACTCTTTCAATACCCATGGTGCGTGCGTGTGTGTGTGTGTGCGCGTGCGTGCATACGTGGGTGGGAGTAGGCGTGCAGGTGTGAGAGTAGGTAGGAGTGGCGTGAGTGCACAGGTATGCGTGTATGCGTGCACGACTGTGGGTAGTAACACAGGGAGTGGTGGTCTACGTGTTGCTGGGGCCGCCCTCACCTGCTCACACAACGTTGGTGTGTCAGGTGGCGGGAACACACGCCACGGGGGGCCGCAGTATGCATGTCTCGCGTGGGCATAGTTGCTATGTTTATAGTCCAATTATTTCTCCTATCGGAACGACAATGACCAATAGATTTTAAGCTACAGTAGTAAGTAATAACTCTTTATTATATATATATATATATATATATATATATATATATATATATATATATATATATATATATATATATATATATATATATATATATATATATATATATTAGCATTTGGCGAACCATTTGACGGACGATACCTGACAGGGGGCTATTTGATCGGCTATTTAATAGGAATATTTCACACAGTATGCGACATGTCAGCAGTCAGCCTGTCACTGCCCAGACACCACAGTTGTCATCCGACTGAGTGACGCTCACGGCTATTGAAAGGCTATTCGACATAATTAGACAAGAGACTATACGAGGTCTGACTTTGGTAATCTTACCATCGGCCTTACAGAGCTCGGCGGGGCCGCTCTAGCACACATGAAGCGTTCTCCATACGTGTCTCCCACTCTCTTAGCGAGCGGAGACTCTAACACGCGAAGATGACATCATAGAGATGGAAGACGTCACCGCAGTTTAGGAGAGAGGCTTCAAGAAATAAACACAGCAAAACAACTCTAGACATAACACAAACACCTAGGGTATGAAGGTGTGGGTTCTGTGTACTCACCTGGGGTGTGTGTACTCACCTAGGGGTGTGTGTACTCACCTAGGGGTGTGTGTACTCACCTAGGGGTGTGTGTACTCACCTAGGGGTGTGTGTACTCACCTAGGGGTGTGTGTACTCACCTAGGGGTGTGTGTACTCACCTAGGGGTGTGTGTACTCACCTAGGGGTGTGTGTACTCACCTAGGGGTGTGTGTACTCACCTAGGGGTGTGTGTACTCACCTAGGGGTGTGTGTACTCACCTAGGGGTGTGTGTACTCACCTAGGGGTGTGTGTACTCACCTAGGGGTGTGTGTACTCACCTAAGGGTGTGTGTACTCACCTAAGGGTGTGTACAGGGTCGAGCAAGAGCACCCTATTACATTTATCTTGCGACACAGACCCCTGGTTTACACAGCCTCACCCCCGTGTTCTCTGGTCCTGGCCACTCTCACTTTGATCATTACTCCCACCCTCTCAAATCCCCATAATATCTTCCGCTCTCCAGCGCTTAGTTGGGCTGTAGTTCTCTGGCCCCACCTCGCTCCCACAAGCACTGTAGGGGGCGAGGAGACCCCAGCATGGAGGGCCACGGCCTGGGGGGCGGGGCAGGGGTGAGAAGAGGGGGCGGCGCCCCCACACCAAGTGGTCAATATGTACCCGCGACACGCACGCGGCTCTGGCGGAGAGTAAGAAGTATAGTGTCTGTTATTATGTGTGACCGAGGTCACCTGCCTGGTGCCACGAGTGGGGGGGGGTCTGTGCTGGGGGTGTGGAGTGGGGGGGGTCTGTGCTGGGGGTGTGGAGTGGGGGGGGGTCAGTGCTGGGGGTGTGGAGTGGGGGGGGGGTTAGTGGGGAATGTGGTGGTGGTGATGGTGATAGTGGTGGTGAGTGTTGTGACCGGGGGAGGGGGATAATAGCGGTGGGCTGAAGATGGTGGTGGTGGTGATAGTGGTAGTACTGGCTGCAATGGTGGTGGTGGTGATAGTGGTAGTGGTGGTGGCGGGGAAGGAGTAGTGGTGGTGGTAGTAATTGTCGATGCGATGGTGGTGTGAACTCTTACCTATAATTAAATAATAAATAAATGCTTTAAATATTTGATCAGAGCAACTTTAAAGTAACAATTAAACAAAAGTAATTGTAAACAATTATACATTAGATCCCTTAACAAGAAATAACGATGAAAAATAATGCACATTTGATGTGCATTAAACATAAACTTTAAAGCATAAACTTCGCAATTTAATTTTCAATCTATATGTATCAAAGAAGAGTGTGTGTGTGTGTGTGTGTGTGTGTGTGTGTGTGTGTGTGTGTGTGTGTGTGTGTGTGTGTGTGTGTGTGTGTGTGTGTGTGTGTGTGTGTGAGGTTGTAGGCCAGACGCCTACGGTTAGTCTCACGTAACTTTCCATGGTGAGTTGTGGTTGTATGGGACGTGTTGTGGTGGGGGGGGGGAGGGGGAGGGGTCGAATCCCGTGCCCTTTCTTAATTAAGTAGGATTGGATCTACTTCTTGATTAGTTGGATCTGAAATAGGGGTTTGGTTTTCCACAGAGTTGTTTCAAAATTTATTTCAGGTGTTACCAACGTTATTACAACCCTTCATCACAGTATCGATAACAAATATAATGTTGTGGTCATATTGTTTGTTGGTTGTGTATGAGAGAGAGAGAGAGAGAGAGAGAGAGAGAGAGAGAGAGAGAGAGAGAGAGAGAGAGAGAGAGAGAGAGAGAGAGAGAGAGAGAGAGAGAGAGAGAGAGAGAGAGAGAGAGAGAGAGAGAGAGAGAGAGAGAGAGAGAGAGAGAGAGAGAGAGAGAGAGAGAGAGAGAGAGAGAGAGAGAGAGAGAGAGAGAGAGAGAGAGAGAGAGAGAGAGAGAGAGAGAGAGAGAGAGAGAGAGAGAGAGAGAGAGAGAGAGAGAGAGAGAGAGAGAGAGAGAGAGAGAGAGAGAGAGAGAGAGAGAGAGAGAGAGAGAGAGAGAGAGAGAGAGAGAGAGAGAGAGAGAGAGAGAGAGAGAGAGAGAGAGAGAGAGAGAGAGAGAGAGAGAGAGAGAGAGAGAGAGAGAGAGAGAGAGAGAGAGAGAGAGAGAGAGAGAGAGAGAGAGAGAGAGAGAGAGAGAGAGAGAGAGAGAGAGAGAGAGAGAGAGAGAGAGAGAGAGAGAGAGAGAGAGAGAGAGAGAGAGAGAGAGAGAGAGAGAGAGAGAGAGAGAGAGAGAGAGAGAGAGAGAGAGAGAGAGAGAGAGAGAGAGAGAGAGAGAGAGAGAGAGAGAGAGAGAGAGAGAGAGAGAGAGAGAGAGAGAGAGAGAGAGAGAGAGAGAGAGAGAGAGAGAGAGAGAGAGAGAGAGAGAGAGAGAGAGAGAGAGAGAGAGAGAGAGAGAGAGAGAGAGAGAGAGAGAGAGAGAGAGAGAGAGAGAGAGAGAGAGAGAGAGAGAGAGAGAGAGAGAGAGAGAGAGAGAGAGAGAGAGAGAGAGAGAGAGAGAGAGAGAGAGAGAGAGAGAGAGAGAGAGAGAGAGAGAGAGAGAGAGAGAGAGAGAGAGAGAGAGAGAGAGAGAGAGAGAGAGAGAGAGAGAGAGAGAGAGAGAGAGAGAGAGAGAGAGAGAGAGAGAGAGAGAGAGAGAGAGAGAGAGAGAGAGAGAGAGAGAGAGAGAGAGAGAGAGAGAGAGAGAGAGAGAGAGAGAGAGAGAGAGAGAGAGAGAGAGAGAGAGAGAGTTGTCTATTATGAGACAACTGCCTCATTACCCCATCAGTAATAAAATCAACATTTTGAATGGCGAGAAAATATGAATAACTTCTGACAAAATGACACACTGGAAAAGGTGATATTATGATAATTTAGTTACGAATTAAAATGAGCTAGACACTTGACACTTGCCAAGGAGGAACCAAAGTATCCGCGAGATCTCTGACGCTGGAATGTCACGATCAACCGAAGCCTCCTGGTGTTAGTCACGGAGGAATAACACATGTTGGAAGTTATCAATTATTTTATACCGACGACTGGAAACAGATCAGTAATTCTCAAAGAAATTGTCAATACGTGTTGCACGTGTCTAATGAGTGAGTGGAAGTGACACGTGTTTTGACACCTGTCAGTCATAACTAAGGTGGTGGCACCTGTCATGACTAAGGTGGTGACACGTGTCAGTCATTGCTGAGGTCTTGCGTCTGGTCCGTCAGGTGTTTATGGGCTGCTGCCCCAAAACGCTGACAGCCTCCTCAACACCTGCACAATACCCGCACAACACCTGCCCAACTCACCAATGACCTTCCCAGCGACCCATAACACTCTCGCTAAACTGGAAATGATGGTAATGCATTCTATTGAACCCGGAAATACT
The DNA here is from genome assembly GCF_040958095.1 of Procambarus clarkii. Classification (NCBI taxonomy): domain Eukaryota; kingdom Metazoa; phylum Arthropoda; class Malacostraca; order Decapoda; family Cambaridae; genus Procambarus; species Procambarus clarkii. The sequence continues at coordinate 23,225,805 of NC_091196.1, forward strand.
CCTAAAATGTTATATGTACCAGCTATAGCACCTCAGGCTGCGAGCAGCCGCGTCCAACAGCCTGGTTGATCAGTCCGGCAACCAGGAGGCCTGGTCGACGACCGGGCCGCGGGGACGCTAAGCCCCGGAAGCACCTCAAGGTAACCTCAAGGTAACCTCTTGGCCCACCACTGTACCAGCTATAGCACCTCTTGGCCCATCACTGTCATCATTAAGATATACTTTGCTCTACCAGAAGACGACTAACAGTCTCTCAGACCAGTCCATCCTCCTATATAAAAGTACTTGTAGTAACAGTGTGGGTAACCGTACTGTTATGGACCGGACGGACCAATAGAAAGTAGACTGTATTTCTGAATTTAGACAAACCGGAAAAGTTTGTCTATATATGTTGGTAATGAAGCCTAACCTAACCATCCTAGGCCTAATGCGAGCTATCTGAGGCCTAAGAATATTTAAGTTTGCTTTTAACTTCATGTTTTACAGTCAATAAAATAAATAGTATCAAATTGTACTTTCTGTTTGTCCATTACGTCGATATGTGTACCATTGTACATAGTTACAAACAGTACTATCTTATCAGGAGGATGGGTTGGCACTTGCTTCATAAGTGCCAACACAGGTTGACACTTATGAAGCAAGTGACACTTACGTCAGGTTAATGTAACACGACATAACACGAAGCAATTGGCAGTTACAAAACCAGAACACGAAGCAGCGGGCCACTTACATCCTGGGAATGGTAATAACAGGACACGCAGACGTCACCGAGCACTGTGACCTCACCTCTAGCCCGTGGCCGATGACCTCATTCTTACCCCAAGATCACCGGCTGGGTTGACCGTCACTCCAACTGAAAGTTATCCACTACCTGTCAGATAACTTGTGTCGGGAGAGCCACATTCTCTGGCGTCACATACAATAATTAGAGCTATAACAGTAACTATAACTGTTACAATTATGAGTACTTGCTGATGTTAAGACAATACGACCCAAGGTAATGGAGCTACCCCCCCCCCCTCCCCTGAGTCAAAACACGGTTAATGACAGGTAATTCGTCATGATATTCAACCCGTGGTTGGTGTTAATGAGCGAGAAGGTTAGGGTTGAAGGGAACCACCAACAGGTCTTCCACGTGTAGAAGGGCTAATGGTCATTAGCCCAGTACAATTAACCACGTCATTGGCCCGACTTAATGAGACAAAAATGGCGGCTGGTATACTAATGGCTAATTGAATAACAGCATTATTATATAAGAAAAATGTACTTTGTTTGGACTGGCTTAGTGCTTTATCTTCATGATTACCTTACCTTCTCTACCATACCAACATTCACAGGAATACAATGATGTAGTCTCCGTGGTGTAGTGGTAAGACACTCGCCTGCCATTCCGCGAGCGCTATGTCATGGGTTCGTATCCTGGCCGGGGAGGATCTACTGGGCGCAAATCCTGAACCGCAGCCTCTGTTTAACTCAACAGTAAAACAACAGATACTTGGTTGTAACAACGATTCTTCGCGGCGGGGATCGTATTCCAGGGACCTGCCCGAAACGCTACGCGTACTAGTGGCTGTACAAGAATGTAACAACTCTTGTATATATCTCAATGTGTAGTTAATCCACTCGTACACAGAGACAGCCAATAATCATGTGTAATACAAGGTGATATACAGGTTGTGTTAGAGGAGCGGGCGACCTCACCTACAGTGAGGTCCAATACTGTGGCTGTGGTCGTGTGCGAGCGAGCACGACCCAATATATATGCATTAGGCGCCAGGTTAAGAACACAGCTATGCACGGGAGTAAAGTAGTGAGTGTGAGTTAAGTGTAAATGCTAACCCCGAGAGGTCGCACTATTCTACACCATTACTCTAAAACTAAAAACCCTTATTTAGTCAAGTTTTCCAGAGAAGCGAGGCGGTCACAGTGTAGTGGTCTACACTGTGTGAGGTGAGGTGTGCTGTCAAGCTTCCTCACCACTGTGACAGTATTTCCCCGCCGGAGAACAAACGTGACAACTGAAACTGTAAAATACGCGGACCAGTACACCGAGATGTATACCCCACTTCTAGGTGTAGATGCATTGACAGTTTACTTTAGCCTTGACCAATGTTCAGCATCAAGGCATACTTGCTGGTGTGTCAGTAAGTTACTGTGGCGACCTTAATAACCCTCTAGAAGTTGACAGGCGTGACTAGGCCACGTACTAGGCACGGATAAAAAAAATGCACTTACAACTGAATGATACGTGTAAATGTGTAGCCATTTATAACCACAAAGGTACTTGGTGTGCACCTTACCTGTGGGACAGTGTCAAGGCCGCGGCGGCGTCCTAAAGTTGACCACCAAGCCTATACGCCCTAAGCGATACATATTTTCCAACTTGTTTTAGTTTTGGAAATATAAATATAATCCTTTAATTTGTGTCGTATATGGTGGCGGGTTGAGACAGTTGAGGGTTGACAGACCTCGTTCAGCACTTACTGGGGAGGGTGGCGTATGTCCCACACACGGGTGACACAGCCAAGGCCATCATCAACTCCACAGGAGTATAGTGGCGGTGTGCGTGCGTGAGGTCTCGCCATGACCGGTGTAAACAAGCCACAATATAAAAGGCGTAGTGATTGTAAAAGCTGCCGTCACATGAACGCTTAGCGCGCGTCATATGCAGTGACGTGTTGCCAGGGTACGCCACTCAACCAACCATTTGATAGCATGGCCAAAAGAATTTTAGAGAGTGTGCAGAAAGAATTAGAGAGTGTGCAGAAAATGTATTGGCACATTCGAGTCGGCTCACATTTATACCCAACTATTCATACTTGTATATTTGTCTAACCTTCACTTGAAACAATCCAGCGGCTCCGCGTTAATTACGTTTCCCGGCAACCTGCTCTATAAATTTACAAACCAGTATTTACACAATTATCTGAGTGTAAGCTTACTCCTTCTGTATCCATTAGTGTGTGTTAGAATTAGTGTTGAAATATTTAGCACCTTATAAGTACTCATCTTGTGCGCTTTATTTATATACTTCAGTCATGTCACACTTTCCTCTATACATATCTAGTGAAGGCAAATTAAGCTTCCTTAATCTCTCTTCATAAGGCAGGTTCTTAATTTCCGGAATTAACTTTATCATTCTTCTACGTCCATTTTTTAAAGACTAAGTTCACTGCATAATACGGTGCTCAAAACTAAGCTTTATAATATAAATGAGGCCAAATAAGTAGCATAACTAGTCCAAGTGGCGAACAGTTTTACTATTTATTGCATTACTTATAAATCGAGACTTGTACGGTACCTGTCTAAACTCTGATGACTCCCTGTACACACACACACACACGTGACACAACCTCTTGGTCCTCCTACAGGTTCCCACGACTCCTTCAGCTACAGCCTGACGGAGGGCGAGGAAGTAGGTCCCGACGCCCCGGGCCTCATCTCGCAGTTAGACTCGTGCATGCCGTGTGTGGCTCGCCCCGCCATCCTCCGCTGGTGCGTCACTCAGCGGGCCTCCGTCACCGACCAGCTCAGACACGGCATCAGGTGACACCTATACTCCTCTCAATCAATCGAGTAATCAATATAACTGTGAACAATGTGTCGACGAGGTGCTGGAGGTGTTCAGATGTGTTCTCAGACTGGCAACAAGCATGCATGATCATCAGGCCAAATCTAAAACTGGTAGAAGCCAGAAAAAACAAATGCTTGCAAGTGGGAGCGGTGAGGGTGATGACTGGCTGGTGATGCAGGAAGCTGTCATAAGAGCAGCCCTGCTATGTTAGACATACTCAAGTGCACCATAAATACCTGTGATAATGGAGAACCTCTATAGTGGCATTGATACAGAATTCTTGTTATCGTGTTTAAGGTTGTCAAGAGGTTGTCTCACTTCAGATGTTGTATACAGCAGGACTATTATTTGTGTGTGTGCTGAACTAGAGTCCAAAATCCTAACCACAGCTCCAAGTCACTGCCATACTTCCTGTACCTCCAGGGACCCTCCTCTTCCTGTACCTCCAGGGACCCTCCTCTTCCTGTACCTCCAGGGACCCTATCTTCCTGTACCTCCAGGGACCCACCTCTTCCTGTACCTCCAGGGACCCTCCTCTTCCTGTACCTCTAGAGACCCTCCTCTTCCTGTACCTCTAGGGACCCTCCTCTTCCTGTACCTCTAGAGACCCTCCCCTTCCTGTACCTCCAGGGACCCTCCTCTTCCTGTACCTCCAGGGACCCTCCTCTTCCTGTACCTCCAGGGACCCTCCTCTTCCTGTACCTCCAGGGACCCTATCTTCCTGTACCTCCAGGGACCCTCCTCTTCCTGTACCTCCAGGGACCCTCCTCTTCCTGTACCTCCAGGGACCCTCCTCTTCCTGTACCTCCAGGGACAGGAAACCTCATAACCTGTACCTTCCTGTACTTCAACTTATTTTTGCACCTCTCATATAATTTGTCACAATGGATTTTTAGCTTAATAAAGCCTAGAGTTGTCTTCAAACAGCCTTAAAATAAATATATCAGGTAACGTCAAGTTTACTGTAACGTTACTATCGTATTGTTATTTCTTTGAAAGTGCAGCTTAAGTTTAAAGCTTTCTCCTGAGAGGTAATTATCAGGAGAAAGCGCTAGGCCATCACGACTATGTAGCACTTGGAAGGAATGAGAATAAGGATTTAGGATGAGACGGAGGGAAGAAATAGTGCCCAACCACTTGGATGGTCGGGGATTGAACGCAGACTTGCAAGAAGCGAGACCGTCTCTCTACCGTTCAGTCCAAGTGGCTTTCTCCCGAGAGTGGCACCCTCCTCTCAAGACGGCGTCTTCGATACTGTGGAAACAAAAATTTGCGTTTGGAAATAAATACCCAAAATTCCTGAATTGATTTCTTAATGAAATGTACGTCAGTTCCTGTCATGGTTGCTAATTGTGGCGGTCTTTATGGGCTCCGTCTTGCGTGTTGTCTCTCTGTTATAGCCATAACTCTGGTGGCATTACTGTGTCAAGGCTTATTACAGTTACTCTTCACTGGGAGTCTTAACTCCATTAACTGCTGGAGAAGTACTACTATTTTGGTGGCAATATTTTATTGTATTCCACGATATATAACATGGTTTAAGGATATTTATTTTAAGATATGATTTTTATTAATTTTTTTGAGTGTAATTTTAGGTTTTTATTCATATTTCTGTAGAGAGTTTTCCTGGTGATAAATGTTTCACGAGGGTGAATTATGCCGTAATAAATCAACTCCCACACAAGCCAACCTTCACTCCGCGCTCCGCTACTGGGTACAACACCTCACACAAATTCAACTCTAGACATATATATAATGTTTATAATATATAATTAATTTGAATTAATTATATGTAATTAATTATCAAAGGAAGGCACCAAACCGGGAAGGCTATGTAGCACCACTAATTAATTATAAGCGGTTATAATTAACCACCTGTCTTAACTTACAAAATATATATATTCCTTAATCATTTTGTTGACGTTTCATCCTTTTTCTCATTCCATCATTATATTCTCACTGCTGTTATATCCCCGCGCTGTGTGTCCTCACTTTAACTGTTGCCACAACACCCGACCTTGCGGAGGTGATAATGTGGGGGTGATGCCGTTACCCCACAGGTGCGCCCCGCCCCCCTGGTCACTACCCCACACTCTCGCCAGGGGCGCCTCCACACTCCATGAGTGAACTCTACACAAGTTCTTCTAATGGACGTGCCTATTATTAAGATTTACATTTAAATCTGCTTATAAACCTAAAAACTTAAGAACGCTTCCCTAATCTATACAACAAGATGCCGCATGACTGAATTTTGTCGGCGACAGTGAAAAATTCTTTTGCAACCATTTTCTTGAAATCCATCCATTTTTGAACGGTTCTATACCTTGGGTACACATATGACTGTATTTAGGAAGAGGACGAGTTAAACAATAGACTCGTTTATGGTATCTGTATAGTTAATCTTGCTTCTCTTATGTGATCACTTTCTCCCGTGCTGGTGCATGATGGTGACGCCCTTCGTCAGGTACTTCGACATACGTGTGGCGGTGCGGAGGTCCAGGTTCTACTTCGTGCACGGCCTCTTCGGCGATGACCTGGAGCCCATACTGTCTGAGGTATATATATATATATATATATATATGTATGTATAGTTTGTCTCTTCGAGGCTGGAGGCCGGACGTTCGGGGCCAGCCTCACCAAACTTTGCCGTGATGGTTGTTGGTTGTTTGGGGCTGGACAAAGGTGGACTGGGGTCGACGTCTATGCTTCCTCTCTCTATGTAATGGCAAATAATACAAATTTCCAGTCTCACTAAATACCTGACTCCATGCTCACTAAGATTGATCAACCCAGCTAATTGGGGAGTTTGTGAAAGGTAGAGAAGGGGTCAAGGGTAGTGAAGGTAATGAAGGAGGGGGAAGATAGTGAAGGGTAAGGAAGGTTGTGACGGAGGTGAAAAGTAGGAAAGATGGTGAAGTGTAGGAAAGATAGTGAAGGGAAGGGAAGGTGGAGAAGAGTAGGGAAGGTGGAGAACTGGAGGAAGGCTAGTTACTAGGTGCTAAAATACCTCAGTCTCACAGGAGGGTTTGTTATACAGGAGCATGCGATCAGTAGCCTGCACTGACAAAATTTCGGTGTATTTATGAGGATATTGTCAAGAACGCGAGAGTGAATAAAGTAATTGCAAAGTTCCAGGTACCTCATGCCGACAGGTATGGAGGGTCTAATGAATAGACATTCAATATTATAGTGTGGGAGATCATGCCGCAGTTCCTGCTCACAGAGTTTGCACCTGGAGTGCTCAGGATTGGGAGATCCGTCACCTGTAGCCACAGGTAACGGTAACTCAACCTGATCCTGGCAACCACTGTGTCGCACAGGCTGGTCGACATTTTGTGTTGCCCACATAAGCAGGTTTTCGGATCTAAATATATTATAGCTTTTTGTACTAGTTCTTTCATTCCTTTCAGATTCTGTAATTTCTGATGTCACTACGAAACTCTTCGGATCGTGACACCCATGTTTCACTAGTACAGTCTTACTTTTTCTTACCAAAAAGCCAGCCTAAATTTTTCAAAAGTGATACTACAGTATCAGTTTAACAATTATAGTTTGCAATTATGAAAACCAGGAAGACAAGTGTGAATATACATACATCTTAGAGTAGTGTGTGTAAACCACTCAGATTTACTTTATACACTGATATAATTATTGTTACTGTATATAGTGATTATATCTCGAGATCTACTAAAGCTCTCCCACAAATGCTTTTATTTTCGAGATCAGGTACAATGTCCATTCACAAAATTATATAAAGTTTATCAGGATATTGGAGGAGCGTGTATATTGACCACGCCTTCATATCCGATCAACTTACATACAAGACAGGGCGCCTTCAAATATTATAAAGTGGCTTCACCTAAAGTACAAAAATCAACATACCGTTCAGACGACAGAGCAGATGTAGCTATATATCCAGCGACTACACTTGCAGATCCGGCACTTCCTGGTGAGACACCCGGGTGAAGTAGTGCTCCTCGACTTCCAGCACTTTCACGGGTTGAGCGCCAGCGACCACACGTCCCTCGTCGCCTTCGTCGAGCAGGTCTTCAGCGACCTCCTGTGCCCGTACTTCCACAGGGTGCACCACCTCTCCCTCTCCTACCTCTCTCACTCCAAGTACCAGGTGAGGACCTCCTGCGACTCGACCTCCTTAGCTACCAAACAAAAAAGCTAAATTAATAAGATATGAAATAGATATCACTAAGAAATTAACAGAACCTCCAGAAAACACAATTATCACTAAAACCTTCACTGCACAGATAACATTAAAAACAATCAGCACAACAGATATTAAAAAAGACAAATTAAATTTATTTTCCTTTAGAATATATCAGTTTACCCTATATGATTATTGTGGAGCAACTGAAGATGAGAACTGCGAGGAATGTTAAGCTTGTGTCACAGCTGTTTATTTAGCTTGGCTTCCATGAGACTGTTTGAAGTATGGAAGCACTGCCATAATCTCTCAGGTGCTGGTGTTCTACCGTCACTCGGAGACGATGCAGGCGGTGTCGTGGCTGTGGTCGAGCGCCTCTCTCCCCAACCCCTGGCCGGAAGCCACCACCGTCTCCAGGATGCTCACCTTCCTCGAGGCCAAGCTTCAGGAGAGGGACCCCGCCAGCTTCTTCGTCACCCAGTACGTCAACTCCAGACTAATATTATGTATACTAATTAGTGTACGAGCAATCGTGTAATGCATATTACTGTGACCACCCGTAGTAAATACACAAGTCTTCGTACACTGGTTGCAATCAGTGCTCTCATTCTAAGCACTTCAGCTCAAAGATAAAATCTAGGACGTGCTTGTCCTATGAAAGTCTTCAATAGGATACCAGCGGCTCACGCTTAGGGAAAATATAATGTGAAACCCTTATGGCAGATAAGTTAACGTCTGAAGTTTTGATATATACAATGTAATATTAAATAAAACTAAATCATTCATACAAGCGAGAGCGTTTAGTTGGTTATATATATTTTCGTTATCTGTACGACTCGTTCATCCCGCAGGTGTGTACTGACGCCGTCATTGGCTTACGTCGCGAGGAACGTGTTCGCCAGGCTGGAGAGAGCGATGGTTGCTCCCACCAACAGAGTAATACCAGACTGGCTGGAGAAGCTGTCAAATGAACCCCCTGGCGCGAATATCATCATGGCGGACTTCGTTGAGCACGACAACTGGGCCGTTCCAAGAGCTATCGTTAGAAAGAACTCTGCTTCCCTCCTCCGTGACTCGCACAACAAATACTGAGCAGACTGGCGTAGCCCTCAGAAGAAACATTGTCTAGCAAAAAAAAATATTTACGACTGGCAACTGGGTTGCAACTGAGTACTTTATTCCCTGTTGTACACAATCTACATGCTAGCTTTAAAGTACACAATAGAGAATGTTGGTTCTCAGTTTTTAAGAGCAGAGGAATCGCATTTATATCTTCCCTGGACGTTAGTCCCAGTAAGATCCCTCATTCTCCGTCATGTCTTAGGTTCATCAACCGTGGATTTCGGGTCCTTTATACCGCAATATATTTTTTTACCCTTCATACTGTTATCAACATTCTTCAACTCCTTCATACTGTTATACGTTATGCTGATGTATGTCTGAGTTCTATCAAATGGCTAAAGCTGAAACAAGCGTCACTTGAGCTCACCAGTATGAATAAAAACACAGACTCGGTGTGACGATCTGTTCCACTCGTCGGCAACCATTTATGCTCAAGAAGATGCGGCGTAACATTCTCTTAGACAGTGAAACAAGTGATACAAATTTGTGAATTGTTTTGCGTCAAAAGAAAGGACGTGTAAGGCCCTCCAAAGTGGCGCAGAAAGCCTGGGGTCTCCCTGCTGCGGTAAACAAGTTTCCTTTCATCCTCGAGACTCATCATACCTCATCGTTAGATACAGACGAACAAGACGTGTATCCGAACTATATGTTAATTTGACAGGAATACAATGAATACATGAACTCAAGAAGAAAATGATCTGTAAACTAATAAAAATAAACTGAAATGGATTCAGGAAACCTTTGATTCAACAGATATTAGTTAGAGATGACACAATGACGGGCAGACGATGAAACAATGATGTAACAGAGCTTGTACACTAGAAACACTGGTCATATACCTCAAGATAAACGAAACATCTGGCTACATACGTGACGTACATGTTGTAACATATGTTTGCTAAATGTATACCTACGAGACGATTATCAGTATTGTCACTAACTGTAATAGTATGCATGTAGTTACATTGGTGTTCATCCAGTGACAAGTGTAAAAATCACTGGTCAGTGGCACAAAGGTACCAACATGGAGAAAGAAAAAGGAATTAAATGAGCTTTTGTATATTTTGGTCTCTATTGAGACCCTCTTCTTTACAGAGACAGACATGTACAGAACTAATTCAGGTTCAAAAGAATTCAGGTTCTTACTCCATGACGGCTCCTTTGTTTCGTTAATGTTCATGTTTGCTGATCTTTCCATTCGTCTGTCTTATCCTCTCGTGTTGTCCTTGCGTGTCTCTCTCCACCAGTGTCTCCTACAGAGGAACTCCTCCCTCCCCACTACGGCCACTCACGGCTCTCTCGCCTGCCGGACCACCATCTTGATGCACACTATTTCCTGTGCCAAGACGTAACCCAAGTACCATCGCGGTTACGTTAACAATATCCATCATCAGTTGTTGCCCAGAATTATATTAGTGTTACCAAATTAAACGGTGCACCAATATGTTCATTAATATAGAGAAACATGTTAAAATATTTTACTTTGCAAAAACTGATGAAGAAATTGTGAGTGTCGAAAGCAGATGGCATATTAATGTAATTTTCTTGGCAAGAGCAGATTATATCTTATTTCACAAGGAAAAATAAATATATCTTATTTGACGAGGTCGGATTATAGTTAACTTGCTTGACCGGTAGTTTTATGCAATTAGGCAGTTATCTTTAAGAGTGTCAACTGCGTGCTGTTTTATGTTTTATTCTAGTTTGTTTAAACTTTAAGCTTTGATAAGAATTTTTTATTTTTTTAGGGAGGGGGACGGTTTTGAAAATGAATTTATTTCCAAGATTTGTGTGTGTGGCTGTTAGTGCAACTCTTCTCACTTTGCCTGTTTAACATCAGTGTTTAAGTATTTACAACAAACTCCTTTCCTTATATGCTCGTATTATAACCAATGATCATGTTTACATACGTGCATGGTCGTATGTGTGTTTTCTAAGCGCTATAATGCTTTATAAATGTTTCCTCAGAATGTGTACCTTTGTGTCCTCGTCTTGTCATAGTGCCTTAAGACTCTGTATAGCCTGTGATGCCAACCATGCTAAGTTGACACTTTTTCACCCGTTTCCAGCTCATTTAATCACATTTGACCGTTGCCTTAAGACACTAATTAGTGGTGTGACGCTCATGTGTGCAGGTGACACAAGGTTAACATGGCCGCCTCCAGCCCGGTGTTCGTATGCACTCCCAGTTACAGGCGCCACTGTATAAAATATATCTGGGATAAGTCAGTTCTCGAGAAGAATTAATTTCCATAATAATTAGTTTTTCTTAGACTTCCACCACATAAAATATAAACTTGGGTTTATTATATCGTTACCGAGGTGGTAATTGTAGAGGTAAATGGATCGTCCGCTGTCAATACGTGGTGCGGTAATCCTGTAGGGGAGTTATTTATTTTATTTATTTATTTACGTATATACAAGAAGGTACAATGGGATTGTGAGGATACATAGGATAGTAATTACAATCTTGTAAAGCCACTAGTACGCGCAGCGTTTCGGACAGTAAATCCCGGGCAGTTATCCCGCCTCCTCGGTACCGGCAGCACTCGCATCAATTTAAGCATTTTCCTAATAACAATGTATTGCCAAAAGAGAGTATATGGATCAAATTAACTTTTTTTTATTCAGAAATTATGGTAAGGGAACCGAGATCTAGAGGCGGTCAAATGACTACTTTTTGTTGTGTTTATTATTAGTTTTGAAGCTCCGACTGTGATATCCAATACCCCGCGCAGACCTTAAACCCTTTGTTGGTTTCCTGGCGTGGTTTCACTTGTAAATACAGTGCAATCAAGACAAATATACGTACATATATACTACGTGATGAGTATTGTCTAGCCATTTGACTCAAGTTTAGTTCACACGAAAATTACTAATTATTCGTGTTTCTTGTGCAAGTATCTTTGTGTGATTAACTTTTGAACGCGTGGTTTTTCTCCAGACTAGAACCAAACAGCAAATAGTAACATCTAGCGGTTAATATTAAAAAATTTAAGGCATTGGTTGCGTTCGTGCCTACGCCATACTAGAAGGCAGATTGGAATGAATGAATAATTTCAATAATATTATAGACACGTTAATAGTCTACCCAGCCTAACACAACATCAGCCACGTCCTCAGTGTGAGATGTTATTTGCTGACGACATCCCATCGATTCCATCTTTTTTGTACTAAGACCCCAGATCCTGTGCTCTGTGGGAAGCAAGATAGCAGCTTTTAGCGAGTTAAGCTCGACAACTGGACGCAGTATGAATTACAAGCGAATTTTATACGAAGTTGATAGCAAATCGAGATTTGCAAAGTCTAATTGTGATTTTCTGTTATGTTAATATAACTTAATATAATTCAGTGTTATTAGATAAGTCTTAATGTTACTTGGATAAAGACAATTTAATCTTATCATAATCAGATAAAAACTATTTTTCCTCAAGCCCAAGTCTTTTAAGTTACTTTCATTGTTTGCGTTACAAGCATAGAGTTTCATTGTGCTGTGTGCTCTACAATCCTTTATTGCCACCTATATTTATTTTATTTCCCATAAATTTAATTTGCATTATCAATTCTAACTTTATCTAACCTATTCAGTGGAAGTGTCAAAAATCTGTAACGAGCATTTTGTGTTACGTGAATATTTTAAATGTGATAAATGTGTTCTGGGCTTCACCAAGAGACATAACTTCTGTTAAAACTATGGTAGCTATAAGAGTTGATCATTTCTTTCCACTACCGCCCACGGTATGGGTATGGGGTGCATAATAAATGAATGAAACAAACTTTCCTCCCTATATATTAGGTGTAAAATCTGATTATGGTTATGATTTATCTGTACAAATACTTGTATATTTTGTTCTTACCAATGTACAATTTAAATCCAAATGCTTGTGCCATGTTATTATTTCTTGCTGTTGATCACATCCTGAAGAGTGTATTATGGATAGCTACTTATTCTCGTTTATCGATATTTGATAGAATATAATAAATTATAATGTTACAGTGGATTTTTCTTACTGGTTTCATTATTGTGTGACTTTAGGCTATATGCATGAACTATAGCTATTCTATGCATACATAATTTTTGTGACGGTATTCATGTATCCTTCTAAAGCCCAGCCCTAAAAATATCCCCCAGTTTATACACAATAACCCAAGTCGAAATACCTACAACAGCTGAGCTGCCCAACCTCAAATTAAAACTGGCTACCGTCAAATCGTAAACAAAAAAGCTCGTTTTCTAAATGTTCAAACCGTATATAACATTAGGTGTAGATGGCTATTAAGTTTGGCTAAATTAGATTAGGTCAAGTTAGGTTTAAATACAACAAAAATTCCTATAGCGAACCATTTAATGTGCAAAATTTGGTATAATCTTTAAAACTAGTCCCATCTCAGTTTCAGATAAATCTAAAAAAACGACAGAAATTAGTGTTACTATTTGCATTTGTATTAGCTGACAACAGCAATATGTCATGTGCAACCTTCATGCAATGTATCCTTGCACCTGGTTTATCTGAACTAAATTGCGGCCCTTGCTCAAGCCTAAGTGACTATACCAGAGCGGACTTCCTCGCTCGTTAACCCCACTCGGTACTCTAGATATATCATCACATATCTGTGATGCACTGAAGACTTATTTAGCTTCCAATATAATAGTCTACTGGTAAACGTAAGTGAACATTTTGTCCTAAACAGAGAATATTCTCGGTAGTAGTTCGGTTAATTTTCAATTCACAATCAGGAAGCCCAGGTTCGAAACCCCAGCGGAGCAGAGATGGTTGGGCGCGTTTCCTTTCACCTAATTGAAAATAAATATCCGGGAGTTAATCAACTGATGTGAGGTTGCGTCCTGGGGAAGATCAATAGTTTGGCCTTAGGGGGACCTCCATACAAGCCTAAAGCATATACAGTAGATACATTATAGTATACCGACAGTAAATATATGTGTTGACCAAACCACACATTAGAATCCCACACAATCGACTTGATAATGGTCCAGTATGGACCGAAACGTCGTCGTCTTTTCATCTTCTAGTGTGTGGTCTGGTCAGCATTCTTCAGCCACGTTATTGTGACTCATCATCTGCAGTAGATATATATATATATATATATATATATATATATATATATATATATATATATATATATATATATATATATATATATATATATATATATATATATATATATATATATATATATATAGACACACATATACATAGAGAGTGCCTGTCACCAACAGAACGAATTATATATCCAGCCGTTAAATTTTACGTGTACTCTGATATACATGTTTTATTTAATAAGCCTAAGGGCAATGTTTTCTTTAATGTTAAATTCCAGGGAATATTCAAGCAGGCCAGAATTTCACGTTTCACATGTCTGAGGATGCAATGCATTGGCCTAGCCTAACCTAGACTAGCCTAGCCTAGCCTAACCTAGACTAGCCTAGCCTAGCCTAACCTAGACTAGCCTAGCCTAGCCTAACCTAGACTAGCCTAGCCTAACCTAGACTAGCCTAGCCTAACCTAGACTAGCCTAGCCTAACCTAGACTAGCCTAGCCTAACCTAGACTAGCCTAGCCTAGCCTAACCTAGACTAGCCTAGCCTAACCAAATCTAATTTAACCAAACCTTAACCTAAGTAATAGAAAGTACATAAAAACACTAATTACGAAGTGCGTTTAGAAGTGGTTACCCTGTACAAGCCCCCCCCCCCCCAGGACATTGACACCCCGGGGCCACATCACTGTGCACGTCCAGGTCCAGCCGGTGAAGTCTCTGGTGACTCCAAGCAGAGTTTAGACTGCATTAATAAGACAGGGCAGTCTGTGGTAAATTGTCCAACTGCCCATGTAACAGTAGCACATTATGATCGTGTGTAACACCACATTACGAAGTGGAGTGTTATCACTGTGGATAAGTAACCCGAGACATCTATTTTCTTATCCTGTACTTTACTAAAAAAGTTCTGCACCTGAGCCAACTAGCGATGTGGGCGCCATGCTGCTAGCACATGCAACAGCGGCCAACCCCTTGCTCACCTCCTGCGGTAGAGCGACAAGGACAACAGCTTCAATAACACAGTAATGAACACGTACCATTACGAGGGTTGACACCTGCTGCACGCCGTGGGGGTGGAGAGCCGCTGGCTGCGACCGGCTGTGACTTGGCGCAGCTGCTGGCCGCCTCTTCCTCCTGGGCAGGGGACCAGAGTTCAAGTTCAAGTATGTTTATTGAGACAAGAAAGAAATACATCTCAAAGGGATAGAGCAGCTTAGGCTATTTCTACCCCCCTACTGGGACCAGAGGTTGCTCCCTCACCCACCTACACCCATGGGCTTAGTTATCTAAGCTGGAAAAAAATCGGAATCTGTGGACATCCAGATGGGGAGGGCCTGTTTGAAAGATTCACAGTCGGGTTCGTTCTCAATTAAATCGATAATTCCGGGTTCGAATCCGAAAAAGGGAGCGGGGAGAAAAATGGTTGGGCTCATTTCCTACCAATCTAATGCAAATGCTCACCTACAGTAAATAGATACCCATGAGTTAGTCAGCGTTTTGTGGGGTTGTATCCAGGAAAGGGTAATTAATTCGACCCTTTTGGGGTGGACCTCGATATAAGCTTAACATACACGTATACATTGGCTTCCTGTTTCACGACACAATGAATTATTATTCATTATTATGGCTCTCAGCTTAACTATGTATCCAGATTCAAATACTATGGCCTTGGGGGTACTACGGTACAGCCACATTGAACGCAAACTGGATTGCCAATGTAGAGGGCCTCAGGCTTCTGGGGTTGTTGCAGGGTATCATCCCAGCAATGACACAATCGTCAGTATTGCAAAAATTATGTGCCTTTCATATACCCAATATTAAATTCATGACAGACCATACTGCATCCCTGCTTGCTCTAGTGCCCAAAAGAATGCTTGGTGAGCTGAAAAAGTCATGATCATTCTCGGATACCCTCATACAACTAAGTTACTTAAATGAGAAGGGTACTTATCAATTCAATCACTTATCTTATGCATAAGTGATTGAATCATTGAAATCAATGCTTTAATTGTCATTAAGAGGCTTAAGCTAACCCACCTTAACACCTGTACAAATGCCTTTCAAGCCTTCCTCATAAAAAATCAGCACCTCAAAATACACTAGTAAAACTGCAACTGAACTCTAAATGTATCATGTTAATGATCTTTCTCTTAAAAAAAAAAAACAGGACACTTTTCTCGACTTGAAACAACATAAAATTTTTAAGCTTTTTAAGCCGAGCATCCTTCTCTCAAACCATTTGCACTGATGATTCCCTACACCATTCCACTGGTGCTGCCAGAAATGCAGTTATCATGATAATGAGATGGTTCCTATTAGGAGTGGGGAGATTGTATAAATAACTGGGCCTCCACTCTTCAAACAATTACTGTATGTATTCAAAGTTGACACATTAACTTAAGTAACTTGTCTCTAATTGCACTCAACTCCTCAAGACATAACTGTAATATGCTTGTGTCTGAAGCAAGTAAGTAATTATCAAAAGAAGAAACCATGCCAGGATGACTGTAGCACCATCTGTGTCGCAGGTTTTTCAAAAGGTGCTAAATATCACTCAGGATGCCAACACAAGAATAAAAGAACATAAGGCAAGAGTCATCAAAGGTATCGAATTTGCCGAGGATTCTATCAAGGGATAAATGACCTGGAAGGAAGCAGACGATGAGTTACAATAAGGTGGCTGAAGATATGAAGACAAAACCACAGACCAGAAGATGAGGAGACGACAACGTTTCGTTCCATCCTGGACCATTATCAAGTATGATATCTGAACCATATGTAATTACCCCCCATTATTACACCCATCCCATCCATACCTTTTGCCTTCCCGTGCCTCCTTTGCTCCCATTACAATCAACTTTATAAAAGGTCCAGGATGGACCAAAATGTAGTCGTCTCATTTTCTGGTGTGTGATTTAGTCTTCACCTGGAGGGACACTTGGAAATGCAAAACCAATGATCATCCTGAAATTCTGAACATTCTATAAGGTTCATGAATGTAAGTGAGACTGTAATATGGACAAAAGGGAGCCAACTGTAAGTAGTGCTTGCACATGACTAATCTTCCCAGCGCTGCCTACTATAGCGGGTGTGGGGTGTATGAGGGGGCAATTTACAATTATATTTAACTAGCTCACTATAATGTAATTTATTAGCAGAGATTGTTGGGAATCCAGTTCTTGGACCCATAATGCCATTAAAACTTTTTTACCACTCGCCCACAAGATGGGAGCGAGATCCATAATAAATAAACTCACTTCTTGTGTCAGGCCCTCTTGGGATCAGTTATGTAACTTGCTTAGCTAAACATTCTATTGGGTTCAGTTCCTGGGTCTATTATTCCTAGTGCTGGAATAATATAATTTTCATTTTAATATGAATAAGTATAGTAACAATTTATACATTTCTACCAACAAGTGAGTTGCAAGGTCATTTCTTTTCTGGATTCAGAGTTAAAATTCTTATAGCAAGAGGATCTTTCTTTATAGTGTCACCTGTCAGAAAAATAACCTGCAGATTGTTCTCAGACTCCCAAGTGTAAAACTTAGACAAGTATGAAAACCATCTTGCGTCCTTATGTAGTACTGTATTGCATTTTTGTTCCTCCAAAATTGGATCTTTCACAATGAATGAATCCATGGTAAGGTAAATTATATTAACATCAAGTTTATTTATTTTTATTACAATAAGATTTGAAAATCAGATTACATGTACAATTGTCAAAACAAATTTTTCATAATATATTAACAAGCTTTATAATTTGGGTTTATACTGAAATAATTTGCATAACACATTTGATTATTAGTATTATAAGTTTTTTGCACTCACACAAAATATATTTTCCTCTAGTACAAACCGAATACAGTACATTTCTGAATACAACAATTTATGTGGCACTTCATTAATACAAAAAATGCACCACATTAAAATCTGGCCCCAAATTGTACAGTTTCAAGTATGGCAGAAAGTTACTGAAACTAGTATTCTTTGGTTCATTCCAACAATAAACTTCCTTTTCAATCCAAACATCTCTAGCTAAATATATGATACTATAACTAGATTCACATTTTAAAAATGGTGATATACACGATCTCAACAAATTTATCTCAAAATTCAAGCCACAACATGAAGGCCAACAAGCAACACAACACACACATTAGTAACGCTCATATACTCCACTGACCAGGTATCTTCAATAACAAAAAGGCAAAAATCAAATAACAAACATTTAAAGTTATGGCTGCAAAGTTTAGTAAAACGTCAGGTAATAACTGCTGGTTTAATTATCATACACACATCAAATAATATACAAAAATTAACTTTGTTATTACAAATTACTTTAAACTTACAATAATGTGACTGTAGCAGACAATTTTAAGCATAACACAAAATATAACACCATCTTCCCAGTAATCCGATCTCTTGTTAAATCTGTTATTCATTACAAATTTCTGGCAATTATTAAAGTTCATGGTACATAAAATATTACTAACTCGTCTGTTACATTACTTTGTATAAAATATTGTGCAGGTCAAACCAGTGCTGAAGTGAAGAATATATAGGTAATATAATCCTTTTAAAACCTTTAACTCTTACAACGCATTACAGGTATATATACTTTATCCTAGTATCAGAATATATTGGTAAGGACATGGTTGTCTTGGTCATTGAAGGAAAACAATGGCTTGGGCTGCAATAGAGATTGCTGTAAAGACATTAAATGTCATGAATAACAACTACAATTATTCTATTTTTTATCTTTTTTTACTTTATTTAATCTTAAATTACTGGATTATATTTTAAATTGATTGTTTTGAATTTATTTTCACATAGATTATGAATCCTCTGTCTTTCCATATTCCTAATGGGAACAGATTCATTAATGCAACAAAAATTAGCAAAACATTAAATCACTGTGCAATAGGACATGTGCTTTCCACACAGTTTATTAAATGGCCTATGGAAAATTAAAATGTTATGTGGGAGCAGAAAGACATGTACCTTTATTGAAGGACTGATTCACTGGGAATTTTGCCTGGTGACTTGATGTATGGGAATAATTGCTAAGCACACTATCTTTCTGAAAATCAGTGCATTCTAGATGTTCAACAGTAGGTGGAAATATTGTATAATTTGACAGTAAGTGGGGTTCTTTTCCATCTCATGCCCATAGCGTAGTATTGTGCCAAATATCTAATCATCCTACTGAAGTGTCCTCATTTTCTATTTTGATTATTTGATACATGGGGTCAAAGGGAGGGGGCTAAACTGTCTTTGATGTTATTGTACCTAGTTCATAATCAGTGATAGCTAGCCATCCATCTTTCCAATGTTTTTATGTGGTAGTATATCTGATTCGACTGAAATCTGAACAAGTCATTTGAATGATGCTTCCCATCTGACACTGATTTGCAATTAAGTAGAAAAAATAATACTGATGCTTACATGCTAGTTGGATGAAGTATTGCTAGTTTGTGTTCTTCCTAGGAAAGTTCTTTTGCTATATTAGTTCAAAACTAATATAGCACATCAGTTCGGATAGCTTCCCCATTCAGCTTCAGGGAGCTGACGGGGTTCGCCACATAAAAGATGTGTGTGTGTTTATTTAACTCCAAAGTGTCATTACAGGACAACCGCTTTGTTTATGTCCTGTCTTCCCAATAATCATCATCATCATCATGTGATGGTTTGAAGCTTGCAATGGCTTTGGTATACACCCCTTCGTGTTTTATTAATTTCCTACGTTCACCATTCTGTTCTTAAAAAATAAATATATATATATATATATATATATATATATATATATATATATATATATATATATATATATATAGTATATATATATATATATATATAATATATATATATATATATATATATATATATATAATATATATATATAATATATATATATATATATATATTATATAATTTTGATTAAATTTATTGGCTATTTAGCTTGAATCTTTGGTTTCCAGTTCTCAAAGTTCAGGGTTTAAATGTTCTTCATTATCAACTTTCTCACGATTGTGTAGCTATTGCCATTTTCTATTTATTGTACAGTATTGCCTTTTTCTATTTATCTACTAGCTTTGTCAGGTTTAATGTTTAGGTGTAGAAGCCACTTTGTAGTATGTCTTTGCACCATTTCTAAATTGATTAATTATTGATATGCTTTTTGAGATAAGGACACCACACAACAACTACGTATTCTAATTTGTGTGAAGGGTGTGTGTATGCATGCATGTATGTGTGCTTATACAAGTACTACATGTGTGAATGCATGTATGTGTGCTTATACAATTACTACATGTAAGCATGTTCAGGTGATTAAATCTGTTTAGGAAAGTTTAACATTTCATTCTATGAAGAATTAAGAATGAAGATTTCAATAGCTAAATAAAGAGGGTTACACCCAATTCACCTCTCCCACCTTATATTAATGACGATTCCTCTTCATGAAAGTTTTAAGGAACTGAGGGATACTGTGACTTTTACATTACAAGACACATGCATTAATAAATATACTGTACTTTCTAATAGTTGTATGAAGTTTTACATAATTAATGTGTTTCTTATATATCAATGATGGTAAATGACTTGGCTCGTCAACTGTACCATATATTATATAGATGTCTGTTTGGCAGCTCACTAAGAAGCCATATACAGTATCTAAATATAAAACTCTGCAATTAGAAATTTTTGCTCTGATTACCGGAGCACAGAATATCCAATATATCATATCAGACTGATTTTTAACGAGATGCAACTTGCACAATAGAAAAATAGGCTATGCTTATTTATCATAATCTATACTATCAGGTTATTTATTAACTACTACTAAGTTGTGCTCTTGCACAAAGCACCACACAACACCACCTTGAGGTACTTATCTGACTAATAGGTGAACACACAAACTTACATAAAGAATACATCAGTTATCACTGACAAAACTTGACAGATAAAGAATAAATACTACTTACTGCTAATACAATATGTAAGTAAACATAACATGGTGAATATAACAGAGTACTCACTCTTCAATAACAAGGCATCGTCAATATGACCCTCAAATACACTTATTTTGCTTCCTTAATTATATATTTTATGTACAATCCATAAACAATTGAAATTACTTTATGTGAATAGCATACATAAGAGAATGACAAGATACATTGTCTTTCAGACATCCAAATGACATCAAACTGAAGACAAGTTATTTTTTGTCAGGGGTTCAAAATGAACTACCAAGGGGCAGGGACAATACCAGGAGAAATGAAATTAGTAAAAATGTGATAAAATTAAAACAGTATAGCAATGATAACTGAATAGGTAATTTGAAGATAAATTAACAATTGTGGTCTACATTCAAAACCTATTAGGTTGAGCATGAATAAAAAAATGAATTAAGTTAATATTTAAATTATATGATGACCAAACCAAAACTCAGAAGACAGAGAAGGAATGATGTTTCAGTCCATCACTGAACCATTACTAAATCGCGTGATAATGTTCACACGCAACCCGTCCTCGACTCGAGTCCATTACATCCAGCGGTCGACCCCAAAGACGCATTCATAAATTTTAACATACTGTTCATTCAAAATGGGAATTTTCTCAAATATAAATTAATATTATAAGATATTAGCATATTGAGCATACATAGGTTAGGTTAGGTGTTTAGGTTCTGTTGGCAATTATTTGTAACTGTAGTGTGCGGGTGAAGCATTTATAGCGTTGTGGTTCGAACAAAATTCGTCAGTGAAGCACTTGTTCCGGAAGTGTTCGAACGAAATCAGTCGAGTCGTGTGTAAACCGTTTTTCATTCATAAACAAGGGGTTTGGAGGGTGCACGGAATCCCTTTTGGGTCTTTGTTTGAAGAATGGGCTGTCACACGACTTGATGATGGCCAAGACGGACCAAAACATCGTTGCTTCATCATTTCTTCAGCCACATTATTGTGACTCATCATCCGTAAATTATACAACATTCATAGTAAATTTATATAACGGCTAAAACTTTTAAACTTTATAGACATTTTATCTTCCTATCTATGAATAACATTGCTTCTCACCTATTATATTCCATAATGCAAGCACTCAAATATGTATGCATACTAAATGCTCACAAAATAGCTATCAATGTGGCACATGGAATGATGTGCTCACTTCATCACTTAACACTGGATCTAGCCACTAAAGGATAGGCGACATACAGGATGCCACCTACATAACAATTCGGTTATCATACATGCTTTTAACAAATTTTTCTCATAAATGGGTGAGCCTTTGCCCAACACAGGAGTAATTAAAACTGCAAAAAAATTTGTTTAGAACTTAACTAATTTGTAAGCTACATAAATGATTTACAAAATTCTTCAACCCCCATTATTGAACATGTTGATGCAGAATGATATGAAGAGATGAGAAAGAACTTATATTACTGCATTTACATTTACTTGACAAATGAATAAAAGAACTACACTGTGGGAAGGAAGAGGGGAAAAATATATATTTATGGAGAGGAAGGAAAGGGAGAAGGGGGGGCTAAGGGGGAAATTGGAGAGGAGTTAACCAAGAAACAACTTCCATTTAATTGACAGTATTTAACTCTTAAAGTGTACTCACCTATTTGTGCTTGTGGGGGTTGAGCTTTGGCTCTTTGGTCCCGCCTCTCAACTGTCAATCAACTGGTGTAGAGATTCCCGAGCCTACTGGGCTCTATCATATCTACATTTGAAACTGTGTATGGAGTCAGCCTCCACCACATCACTGCCTAATGCATTCCATCTGTTTACTACTCTGACACCGAAAAAGTTCCTTCTAACGTCCCTGTGGCTCATTTGGGTACTCAGTTTCCACCTGTGTCCCCTTGTTCGCATCCCACCAGTGTTGAATAGTTTATCCTTGTTTACCCGGTCAATTCCCCCGAGGATTTTGTAGGTTGTGATCATGTCTCCCCTTACTCTTCTGTCTACCAGTGTCGTAAGGTGCATTTCCCGCAGCCTTTTCTCGTAACTCATGCCTCTTAGTTCTGGGACTAGTCTAGTGACATACCTTTGAACTTTTTACAGCTTCGTCTTGTGCGTGACAAGGTCCATGATGGGGCCGCATACTCCAGGATTGGTCTTACATATGTGGTATACAAGATTCTGAATGATTCCTTACACAGGTTCCTGAACGCTGTTCTGATGTTAGCCAGCCTCGCATATGCCGCAGACGCTATTCTTTTTATGTGGGCTTCAGGAGACAGGTTTGGTGTGATATCAACTCCTAGATCTTTCTCTGTCTGTTTCATTAAGTACTTCATCTCCTATTCTGTATCCTGTGTCTGGCCTCCTGTTTCCATTACCTAGTTTCATTACTTTGCATTTACTCGGGTTGAACTTCAACAGCAATTTGTTGGACTATTCAGTCTGTCTAGGTCATCTTGTAGCCTCCTACTATCATCCTCAGTTTCAATAATCCTCATAAGTTTTGCATCATCGGCAAACATTGAGAGAAACGATTCTATACCCTCTGGGAGATCATTTACATATATCAGAAACAGTATAGGTCCAAGGACTGACCCCTGCGGGAATGTGGTTGTCATATATTGATTCTTGGGGTAATGAGGCTATCATATGTTCATTTAAGCTATTATTGTCTGGGTTTTACACCAGTGATGCCAATATGGATATATGGATGAAGTGGAGTTTACCTTCAACCAAAAGCATCCTTGTATCGCTTCATGGTACCTTACTATGCAAATGCTGTTATTGTTGTCAATGTTTATTATGTTCTTGTGGTTTTCACAACTCTTTATGGTTCTAATGAAGTAAGCTAGGTTAACCAATCATCATTAGAACTTCATAAAGGGACTGCAGAAGGCTATTAGCATATATGAGACAGCTCCTATTTACATTCACCCAAACTCATTCATATGTGGGCCAAGTATGCTATGAAGCAGGTCCTATTTGTATCTGGCCAGCCAGTAGAGCGACAGTCTTGCCTCATGCTGGTCAGCGTTCAATCCCTGACCATCCAAGTGGTTGGGCACTATTCCTTGCCCCCGTCCCATCCGAAATCCTTATCCTGGTCCCTATACTGTACTAGTAGTTGCAATAGCTTGGTGCTTTCTCCCGATAGTTCCCTCCCCCCTTCCTATTTGTATCTACGAGCAGTCTCTGTGGTGCAGTGGTAACAATCATCCTGCATTTCGTGAGTACTTTGGCAAACGTTAGTATCCTGGCCGGGGATGATAGACCAGACACCAATCTTTAACTGTATGCCTTTGATCAACCAACAATATTTGGGTACAGTACCTGGTTGTTAAATGATTGGTGGGTCATATAATAGGGAAACAAGTGGGTAAGGCTTACCATGAGTTATGGGAAGGAAAAGCTCTAAGATTGCTAACACGAGTCAGCAGTCATCTGTTCCCGTACCCTCCAGTGAAAAAAAATAAAATAAAAATATAAAGCAGCTACCTAGTATTGGGCAATAGGCCTTCTGCGGTGTCCTTATTTTGTTTATTGACATATGCTGTATATATATTCATATATCAATGTGCATAGGCAGATATGCAAATTGACTGCCACATGTTAAGGGTTAAATACCACTATCTCAAATAGTGTAATATATTGCCAATCAGGCAAATATAATATTAGATCTAGGGCTAGAAAATAAGGAGACACTGATATATATAACACTGAAATAGAGATTGAGTAAGGAAACAAAAGGCCAAACAAATCAGGCTCTCCATACTATACCATGGAAGAAAGTGTGCGAGAAATATCACTGTTAGGCTAACAGATCTTTATATAACTAATCACGAGGTATTAAGGCAGGACCCAATGTGTGTACATTGGGTATCAAACTCAGATGGTTGGCAGTTCTCGGGATGTGAAAAGACCAACAGTTTTAGGCATATTACAGAAAGAATAAAAATTCCCGTGAGGGGTATAAAGAGAAGGATCACAAAGAAAACTAATATTACATTTCCTACACAGGTGAAGAGTGACGGGGGACATGATTAAACTTAACTTGAAAAAAATAATGAACTCATATTGGAGAACTAAGATTTACAAAAAACAAAGTTCAGGAATTGGACTGAAACTCTACCATCATAGAAGCAAATTCAATGTTAACGTTTATGCTTAGATTAGATGAGTGCACGAGAGGCTAAATATACATAACTCACTCAGGCAAACAGGCATTCTGAAGATGTATTTACTTTAATGATCTTGTATGTCCTCCAAAAAAAATAAAACAGGATTAAGTGGCCAGAGGTCCATGGGAAAGGTGGTGGTGCAAATTCTTATACATGGTTGTGAGACTGGTGTGGTGGTAGGAAAATATAGTTGGGAAAGAAAATGTTGTGGAGATGTATGTAATCACCACTAACAATAAAATACTTTCAGCATACAAATTTGTTTGTTAGGGAACAAGTTGCATCAGAGTAGTGTTGTTTTGGGGAGTTGTATACGAAATATAAAATACAAGTATAAAGTTGGCTAACCGCTCTGACCTTGGCACGTAACACAAGCAGCAGGCAAGCCTTTACCTGACTCAACTTACTCAGTGGTTTGTTCATTAAGGATATGTATAATTTATGGACAATGAATCATGGTGTTGAAGATTAGACAATGTGATGTAATTCATGTGTGGTACAAATTCATTCAATTTATTACTAGGCAGTTCATGAACAATGGACATGGTGCACTACACAATGCATAACACCCATGCATATTTTACAATTAAATACCACCTGCCTCACTCTCAGATGCTTTATATTCCAATCATTACAATTTTTAAGGCAAACAAGTTGCACATTTTTGTCCCTGCAAATACTCTACTAATTTATAACATTATTTAATAAATATTAACAAATATAGTAACTGGAAAGTGTATAAAATAAATTAAACTATTTTTATGAATCTATCGTTTATAACAATGTATTGCACATTAGTTCAGAAAGCTACAAAATATAGTAATAAAAATCAAACACATGACATAATGAAACGCCTTTTCGAGCAGGCATCAGAAGCTCTTTGGTGCAATGGCTCTGGTACTAGGCACACCCACATAACTACTAGGCCTCTGGACCTGTTCAAGTCAGCATCTGGTGTACTCTCAAAAAGTGAGGGGAGCACGGAGAAGTAACATCCAAAACCTAAGTAAAACCCTCCAGAAAGTACAGGTAAAGTACAATAAACTACTGTACATAACTTGATAGAGAGAAAGAAAAAATAGAATCAATGGAAGCAGTAGTTAGCCTCATGTTGGCAAACCATGCACTAGTACCAAAGCACATCAACAGGTGGCAGCAGGTAACCCATGGCTTGGGACTGCATTGACTGGAAAGGTGTCCATGTACTACACAGTCTCAATTAGGATAGGGAATGTCTAACAGTTAGTGAGCTGCCAACACCTTTTAGACTGCCAGAAAATCAGAGCCCAAATATTAGATGTAGACACATTATCAAAGATGACAGTAATAGCAGCATACTTGTGTAAACATATACACTAAGCTGCATGACCTGAACCACCAGACATAATTTGAAAAAGCCTGACCTTGGAACAAGGCATCAAGAAGACAGGATTGATAGAGGCAAGAGGACAGTACATAGTGCACCTCCAGTTGAACAAACCAAGCCTCCAACACCAGAAAATCCCAATGAAGAGCACAATGCTAGTTCTTAGCTAAAAAGAACATAGAATGCTTTACGAGCACACCATATTCTCTTCCTGGTGTTCAATAGGCCTTACCTTGCGATGATTGATTTGGCCTGCACAAGTCCAGAGAATAGGTATTTTTGTGGACATGTCTGTGGTATATGTATAATCTTATGAGTATAAGAAATATTGTTTTATGAGCATAAGAAATATTGTTTTATGAGCATAAGAAATATTGCCGGAACAACCGTGGACACCTTCAGGAGAAAACTACATAGTTTTCTTCTAGAAATGCCGACCCTGTTCAACCAAGCTCTTAAGTAAAGCATGGCCTCAGGCCGGGAGTAGAACAACTCTCTGAACCCCATCAAGCAAGGGTACCAGAACAATGCACCAGGGAGCTACTGAGGGCTAGCCTGTAATTACTTAAAGCAGATTCATCTTGACTTGTTTAGGTTATTTTCACCTTGTTGGCATATTATTAAGTTAAACCCTACAACAAATGCTGCACCACCAAATGAGGAGACACATGAAACAAAGGTGCATGGTGTGTATACAAATAATAGTAGGGAAGATCTGTTGGGTTAGGCAATGTTAAGACAGAAAGTTGCCATTGGCAGCCAAATAATAGTCATTAAAATTGTGAGTTTGAAAGAGAGCAGAATGGTTATGATATGTAATGAGCATGGGCACTGAGGAGCGACTTAGTGCATTTCAAGGAAAGCTAATCTATATATGTACATACAGCTGTACACAGCTGGGCCTACACAATATCTTACAGAGACTATAGCAGAATGTGCGTTCATACTGCGTTCAGGTCAGCAGCATCAGCTGCATCATGATAAATACTAGGTGTACACCCCAATAGTGGTATAGGAATTGTTTGGAGAGGAAAGAACAAAGAAAAATATGAGTGACAATTATAAATTGTCTCAAATTATGTAAATATGAAGGATAATTTGCACGAGATACTTTTTACTCCAAAAGAATGAAATAGATAAAATACTGCAATGTAACTGATAAGAGAGTGAGGTACTAGTTTCTTATGAGTATGGAAGGTTGTGTGAAAGGCATGAAGTCACTCATTTTTTGTTACCATCATATTACCCATGGCTATTAATTTTCTTTTCTTTCTTAGCATTGAACTCTTTCCCATCTAGAAAGAGAGAAATGGGTGGAGATGGTGATGTTATTGTGATAATGTAGACAATGATGACAATATTGATGCAGAAAACTAATATGGATTAGCAATTATAAAAACTACAAAATATGATACAGTAATGAATGAGAAAATATTGGTCATTACATGAAGTGAATATTACATATATATGATGTATATACTGTACATGTATGTATGCCTATATTATATATATATATATATATATATATATATATATATATATATATATATATATATATATATATATATATATACTGTATATTATATATATATATATATATATATATATATATATATATATATATATATATATACTGTATATTATATATATATATATATATATATGTATATATATATATATATATATATATATATATATATATGTATATATATATATATATATATATATATATATATATATATATATATATATATATATATATATATATATATATATATATGTTGTACCTAGTAACCAAAATGCCATGTTCGGCCTACTATGCAAGGCCCGATTTGCATAATAAGCCAAGTTTTCCTGAATTTATATATTTTTCTAATTTTTTTTCTTACGAAATCATAAATCTGTCCATTTCATTATTCATAAGTTAATTTGTTGAAATTTGAGTTAAAACTAATGAAGATATATGACCGAACCTAACCAACCTTACCTAACCTATCTAAACCTAACCTAAACTAGCACAACAAAGTCAATAATTTATGTTCCAAATATAATATAATATAATAATAAATCAAATAAACTACAGTAATTGGAAACAATTTATTGAAAATAAAGAAAATCACTCGGCCTATTAAGCAAATCGGGCCTTGCATAGTAGGCCAAGAAGTGCGTTCTGGCTACTAGGTACGACATTATTTATATATATATATGTGTGTGTGTGTGTGTGTGTGTGTGTGTGTGTGTGTGTGTGTGGATATACATACACACAAAATGTGTGCTTGCACTCATGACTATGAAAAACTGTAAACAAAGAGAAATATTGCAATTTATATATAAAAAAATTAAGCGGTGAGCAAGGAGTGAGTGAGTGCACTCAAGCATGCACACACTGATACACTTAGCCATGTACCATATTGAAGGAAAGTGAGCACATGTGGCAAAAATACAATGGATAAAGCCCAATAAAACTCTCT
Organism: Procambarus clarkii; assembly: GCF_040958095.1. Taxonomy (NCBI): domain Eukaryota; kingdom Metazoa; phylum Arthropoda; class Malacostraca; order Decapoda; family Cambaridae; genus Procambarus; species Procambarus clarkii. Next base: position 23,254,709 of record NC_091196.1, read on the forward strand.
CATGGAAAAGGATTTTCCAGAATATAAAAAATTATAAGAAACAATTGTAAAATACTGTACTTGAGTGTATGTATACATACATATACATATGTTATACCTAACAGGCCAAGTTGCCTAACAAGCTGAATTTTCCTGATATACCATATTTTTTGCTATTTTTCCTACTGGAATGATAAAGCTTTCCATTATATTATATATGATTTTAATTTTTTCTAGTTAAACAAAAAAATTTGATCAAACTTAAGCTAACCTAAGTTGGTAATTCATGTTCTTAATATAAAATAATAATAGTAATTGGAATACAGTACAATCAACCAATTTGGAAAGAACTATTTTAAAACATAAAAATCACTCTGCTTGTTAGGCAAATCAGGCCTTGCAAATTAGACGAAGTAGTGTGGTTCTGGCTATTAGGTACGACATACCTAATGTAATAACATTATCTGACGAGTTTAAACATTCGGAGACTGCTTAGCAGAGAACAGACCTAGAGAAAATATTATGGGCCAAGCAACAAGTGAAAACTTAAGAGCATTAAGGAATTATGGGGCATTTTGTTATGTAGCATGTGGCAAGAAGGGTTTACAGGAAATTATCTTAAATACATTAATCAAGCTCAAGGATTTTTGTGGGCTATCCAATGCAGGCTGGGAAAGGTACAGTACTAGAGATGTAATCAGCTCATTTCCTGCAATGAAAGAAAAACAGCAAAATAAGTGAACGGTTGGGGCTTACAACTGTATTTAATTAAATATTTACTATAGTTAGAGCAACCCATCCTCCGAATTGACACTACGATTTAATACTAAGTGTAATAAGTACATTTCCTTACTGTCATACATAGTACATAATTGCACTTATGGGGCTGTTACATTTACCTCCCCATTTATTCTCCTCGTTTTCTGTTAAAAACTTCATCCTAAAATTCTGAGTGTCTTAAGTTCAATTTGCTATACTTAAGTTTTAAATATCAGGAATTTCTTCTTCAGTTTTATTAAACAATAGAGATTTTATACAAAACTTGAAAATATTCTGAGTTACTTTACAATTCATTGATATATTATAGTTTTGTTTTATTAGTTTTATAAAACTGTAATATCAATATAGCTATAGGTTAAGTACTAATTATAATTAAAAAGCAATAAAATGCTTATCTTCAAACACTAAGACGTTTAGGTGAGCTCGTGGTTTTCTATTCAGCTTTTCAGGTAAGCTCAAATATTCACAATATATTTGACAGTACGATTTAATACCAAGTGAAAATAAGTACAATTCCTGACTGCTATGAATAGTACATAATTGCACTTATTTGTGCTGTTACTCCCGTCCTCCCCATTTTTGGAGGACGGGCTGGTTAGAGAGTGTCAGAGTGAGTAATTACCTAAATACAGTTACAGGATGAGAGCTACTTTAATGGTGTCCCATCTTATTATTCTTTGTCATGTGACATTTTGAAACTACTGTCAGTTTTGGCCTTCATTACTTTCTCACTTAACTTGTTTCAACCATCTACCACTCTGTTTGCAAAGGAGAACTTTCTAATTTATATTTTTAGCAACTTTGTTTTCTTAGCTTGAATCTACGGCACCTTACTCTTGAAGTTGCAGGTTCAAGAATTCCTTTCTCAAAGATATCAATTCCTGTTACTATTATTTTTTTTTTCCACATGTAAGTACAGGAACAGATAACTTCTGACTTCTGTTAGCAGGCCGAGAGCTTTCCCCTTTTCCATAGCTCATGGTAAACCTTACCCACTAGTTTTCCCTGGAACACGACCTGCCAATCAGTTAACAACCAGGTACTCAATCACTGCTGGGACTGCTGGGTGAATAGAGGTGAACAGTTAAGGACTGATGCCCAGACAGTCCTCCCTGGCCAGGACTTGAACCTAGACAAATCACTTTTGAAGCACGGGGTGGGTGTGAAGTGATCTGTAGCATACCTGGAGAGGGTCTTGGGAGTTCTACTCCATGATTGGGAGTTATTATACTCCCCCAAGCCTGGCCTCAGGCCAGGCTTGTGATAACTTGGTCCAACAGTCTCTTGCTTGGAGTGGCCCACAGGCCCACATATTCACTACAGCCTGGTTGGTCCAGCCCCTCTTGCAAGAACTTGTCTAAGTGCCTCTTGAATGCATCCACCTTCATTCTGGCAATACTACTACTAATGCTTGCTGGGAGGGTGTTGAACGGCCATGGACCCTGATGTCCAGACAGTGCTCTCCGATACTCCTCACTGGTTCTATTCTGCATTTCCTTCCATATCTTTCGCTCCAGTATGTTGTTATTCTACTGTGCAAATTTGGGACCTGGCCATCCAGTATTTTCTATGTACAGTACAGTATATATTATTTGATGCCTTTCTCACCATCTTTCCAGAGAGTACATATCTCCGATTTTTCCTTCTATTTTCCAGCATTTGGCAAATTCATCACTTCTAGCCTCTCCTTGTAGCACTTGCTTTCTAGTTCCAGAAGCCATTTAGTAACATGTCTTTGCACTTTTTCCAGTCTGATGATTTGTTTCTTGAGATACAGGTCAGAAGTCTCCCTGTCACCCCTCCAAATATATTCCAGTTTCCAGAACAACCTCTTATGTGGGACTATCAATACCCTGTTTTAGGTCCAGATAAGCAATCCAACCACCTCTTTCCAGCAAAATCTGTGGCTCTATCATAAAACCAGCTTTGAATGTAATGAAATGCCAGTTTCTGGGTGAGCTCCAGAGGCTCCCTGAAGCTATCCTAGTGATTAAGTGTCATACTACCTAGTGTCATCAGTTGCAGAGCTTTTTTTTTTTTTTTTTTTTTTTTTTTTTTTTTTTTTTTGCCTACTGAGGTTATGGGTCCCAGGGATTGTTTTGGATTGTAAGCCATCGCCAGAGGAACACACAAAGAACATTGTGAGAGGAGCATATGCGTCGCTTTCCAACTTCAGGCTTGCTTTTAATTATATGGATGGTGAAATACTAAAGAAACTGTTCATGACCTTTGCGGGATCAAAAATGGAATATGCAGCAGTTGTATGGTGCCCAAATCTCAAGAAGCACATAAATAAACTGGAAAAGGTGCAACGGCATATTACAAAATAGCTTCCAGAATTGAAAAACGAGTTATGAGGAGAGACTAGATGCGTTAAACATGCCAAAACTAGAAGACAGAAAAAAAAGAGGAAAAACTTACAAATTACTAACAGGAATTGATCAAATTGACAGAGATGAATTTCTGAAACCAATAACTTCATGAACAAAAGGACACAGATTCAAGCTAAGGAAACAAAGGTGCCCAAAAAATATTAGTAAGTTTTCTTTTGCAAACAGGGTGCTAGATGGTTGGAACAAGCTAAGTAAGAAGGTGGTGGAGGCCAAAATCGCCAGTACTGTACTGTACTTTCAAAGCGTTATACGACAAAGAGTACTGAGAAGACGTGACCCCATGAGCGTAGCTCTCACCCTGTAACTACACTTAGGTAATTACACACACGCATGTAAGTATCTGTAGATGGCTGTTACCATCAGCCATCTACTGTATTCCAATGATTCCATAAGGTAACTATCTGACTGATATGTTCTCTTCAGCTATACTCTCATAAGCCCTGCTTGATGATCTAAAACAGTCTTCTCCTAACCTTGGTTACAGGAGCTTGACCTCTACTGCCAATTCATGCCAATGATTCACACTGTTTTCCAAACGAATGCAAGTTTGCATGTTAACTTTGAATTTTATTTGAAAACGACCCATTATATTTAAACATTCATTTGGACCATGTCAGATTGAAGAGTTGACTAACAGGCTTATTGCTAAATGAAATGTAGTATCTTTAAAAATAGATGATTTGATCTCACTAAATGCATGGGGCAAAGTGTGTTGTAGAAGTAAAAAGCAATTAAGTCCTAGACAGGTTTAAAATATATAAACGATTAAATGATAAATTAAAAAAATCCTTCTCTTGAGGTTATAGATGTTGCAGAATCACTTGCTGAGGTTTCATCCACATATATTATCAAATAGAACAAAAGAATGGAATGGTGAATAATTGAGAGTTGCAAAAGGAACATCGCCAAAGCAAAGAACCGTCCTCATCGAGATGCTTCATAATCTCATTGTTTTTAATCTGAAATGATGTTACAATCACTGTCATAGATTTCAGTACTCACCGCTTCTTCCCAGCCTTCTACTTCTCCTGCGAGCCGATAGTGATGCTTACGGAGTTCTGAAAGTTTCGACCGCTCTGTATCAAGCTGCTTTTCTATCTCCAAGACTTTTACAAGAGTGTCCATCTCCATCCTCTTAGTATGGTGTAAACTCAGCCTTGAAAAGTCTAATGTATCTGAAAAATAAGTTAACTATTAATTTCTACCTATATGATGTGGACAATCGATACTCGTGCACATGAAGCTATCAACTGTAACAAATCGCCCAACTAGAGAAAATGGCCACTGAATGTCATCCAATTTCCACCATACTTGTTTCACTATTTAACCAAGCGAGATATGCAGAGACTCCTGCATTATAATTGTAGCTACCTACCATAAACCATAATTAGAATCTGCTGCATTTATAGAGGCAAAGAAAGCACTGGGATCAGAGAATGGCCAAGGAAACTGCTCAATGTCACAGAAGATACAAAACAGGGTAAAATTACAACAAGGCATGTTTTAAAATGATATCTAAATCTGTTTTCTGATTTAGATTGTGTTGACATTTACATAGTCTTGCGTATGAGTACTTACTTTAAGAACCATTTAAACCCAACAAAACAAAAATATTTTTTGGTATTTTTTGGTGCTGGATTGGATGGGACATATATGTAATTAAATATTATTGAATGATAATTTATTTGGTATAACTTACCCGCCATTATTACTTTATCACGACAATTCTCAGCAGTTGCAACAACTGTACCCGTTAGTCTTGATATTGTCTTCGCTGTTGTATTAAGATTACTCAATTTCACACTTGATTTATCAGCTTTGACTCTTGAAGCCATTACCAACTGCATGGAGGAGGCAGCAATTTCTCGAGAAGCTACTATTACTTCTTCAAACTTGCCTTTACCACTAACGACTTGATCAGCTGCTGCCCTATGTATAATAAGGAATATGTTTTACATAGTAAGTAGCCTAGTTTATGTAGTAATAAAATATGCATATATATTATAATTCAAATCATTAAATTGTAAATACTGTACTGTAAATAAAAATATTTGTAAGTCAAATGTAACTATAAACTTTGGTACAATTAGTTATCTCAATGAATTATATAACAGGAATATGGAAAATCTAAAGAATTTCATTACTGTCTATATACCACTATGACAATTACAGTATACAAAACACTTGTAGAATTATAGTAACAGACAATCAGTCTAGTATAAAAATAAAGAATACCAAACTATTTCTTTAACTTTCTTTTACATCCTACATATTTAATAAATATTTTGTTTACTGTACAGTACAGCCACAGAATAGGAATCTTATCACTTGCATGTTCTGATGAAGTATCTATGCATCATAAACCAATTTTACTTCATTGCTTTAATGATATATTACGTTATCTGATCTAAACTGTCACTAACCAATGTTGATGTATCATAATGATACCCACCTATACTTCTCTAGTTTTCTCTATTTTTAAGATTAAGACCATTTATTTCTGAACATTTTGATATCATAATTAATACAATAAGCATATACAAACATTTTGTAAACCAAAATTGAGTACAGTATAAACTTTGTAACAAATTGCATTATAACAGCAATCAATAAATTTGTTCACAAATTATGGTTTATTTTCAAAATTTCTTGAATATCTAGTACAGTGCTTATTTTTAATTTCTACAGCAGTATACAGTACAGTAGGTCAATAATGTGCACTATTTCAAGCGCTTGGCCTGCCAGTAGATGTATGACTGCACACACTACCCATGCCCAGGTAATTTCCTGAGCGAGTATGCCAGGCTGCATGTGTGCTGATTTGCTTTAGTGAGCATCAGCCTTGGTTTCAGTGTCATCATCGTAAAGACCAATTATCTACAGTTTTCTTCTTTCGGATGTTAAGTTCCTCCCTTGGGTGCAGTGGGTCTGGGTAGGGAGGTGAAGCTCGGCACCCAGCTGCCTAGGCAGCACTATTCTAAAGCAACAAATATATTTACATTTTAAACTTGTTTACAAGAAGAAATACTGGGACCCTTTAAACTCTTGAATGGGTCTTTGCATCTAAGCATTGCCTCACCAATTACATTCTTTTTCTTGGGACATTTTATTCCGCCTTTGCCGTGCTCATAGTATATTTTTTTAAATAAGTTCCGACATCTAAATTACTTCAATTGTTTAATTATTTTGTACAAGTTCCATAGTCCAATTAATCTTAGTTATTTATGGAAGTTACACAACTGGGGGAAACAAAAAGCGAAGATCCTATCTCTCTTTTAGATTGTTCTTCTCTATATCTACACTCATACTGTAACATTAACTGAATGTGTCCTGCATGCTCTGCATCCTCAATATCCTTTATAATGAATGCTGTACTGTTTTCTATTCGTTGCTTTACATTTTCCTTAAAATGCAGCAATAAATCATTTAATAATTTTTATCCTCCTGTCTTCCTGCGAGCTGCCTCTTGAAGTGAAAACCATAAAATAGTTTGAGCTGCAAAGTGATGCATGAATGAGGTAAATATAAAGAGCCAGCGACAGTACTAAGATTACCTTTGATATTCCCCCAGGAATATCTTCATAGGTAACAAAGGCCATCAGTTTATTTTCCCTGATAACATTTCTTATTACAGAATCTTTAAGAGAAAGGAAATATTGTATATGTACTTACATGAGAGCTTGACATGCAATTGCAACAGTTTTGGCACCCGAGAGGAGACCCTCTGTCCAGCGGTGATTGCGCTTGTAAAACTCTCGTGGGGATGCTCCTCCTTTCCCTGAATCCACTATTTCCTTTTGGAGCTCGGCAGCTCTCTGAACTAGTAATCTAACTGCTGCCATTAAGTCACTGCAGCTTCCAAGGATACTTTCATTTACCTGTGGACAATAATATACAGGAATAGTGCAATATCTAATCATTACTGTATAAAGAAATAAAGACATTTTGTAATACTATAAAATAATGTCCAATGCATTGACAAAATCATATTTAACCTTCAAAATGCAGTTGCCATCATGTGTCAATTGACTAATGAAATGTGGTCATCATATGACAATATTGTATATGATTTGTATCTATGTTTTATTACTGATGTTGCCCATGTGGTTCCTTCCAATACCTCAATTGTCTCCCAGGAGACATTCAAGGCTACAAAATAATTTGGAGACATACAGTTCAGTTTTGCCAACAAAGATTTTCACTGTATAAAATAATGTTGCTATTTTTATTTTTGCAAACAAATTCCTTACTTTTTAATATATTGCAAATGAAAAATTGAAAAATATGTTTTATATGTGCTGGTTTATTATAACAAAATGCTGATAAACTTAAGAAGGAATGTTGACTACTGCTCAGGCCAAAGTACAGATATATGTAAAAAAAATTATTAGTATTATCTCTACTTTTGAAAATGGATCTTCAAGAGACCCATTTTACAAAATTTCTTCCTTCACTTAATGTGGTAATTTTCATGACAGCTGCAATTTGAAGGTTAAAATATGAAACAATCATCCCTTACCAATCATCTGGTTAATCTAGGTGATTCTGGTACATAATCAAAATTATATTACATTAATCAGTAAACCAATCATTCTTTGAATGTCAAATTTTTCCTTAAAGTTATTATTCTAAAATCAAATTAAGTATTGCACAACAAACTTTAATCTGAAACAATTCATGTTAAGACAGCTGAAAAACACATTAGTTATGCACTATACAAAGTTATACAATGATAAATCAATAATGCATTATTATATGTATGCAGTTTAAAACAAAGTTTTGTATCAATAGTACAGTACTGAATTAACATATGCTTAATCAAAAACTATTTAATTAAGCACATTTCAATACAGATATATATTATCATACCTCTAAAATATATGATACACTACTTTGTTAAAATCCATCTCTAACAATGTTAGGCAAAAATACACAAACTGTCTATAAACACACACACTGAACTAATCCCATGTGTACATGTATGTAAGATCACACACACACACACACACACACACACAAATTACCATGCTCACACAGTAGTTATTGGTTAATAAGAGTAATCCGGAGTTCACAAATTCCCACCGTCCTTCTTACTAGGCCTCGATGCTTGTACATGTCATCCCTCTTTTTTACCCTAACACTAACATGTAAGGTACAGTCTTAAGTGCGAGGCCTCGGTACAAGTCAATGTATCCCACCATAGTTTAAAGGTTTGCTCAGTAAACTAACTACCAAGAAATGGCATTATTCCAATTTTCCAAACTTTATTTTCCTAAAACCATTAATATTAAGAAATATGTTTCATAGTTTTAAAAAGTCTGTACAACAGTAGCCTCATTAACAAGAGGGTATACTAAAAACAGAGATACATCTTCATTGCATAAACACTAAGTTCAGTAACAATAGTAAGCACATCTTAGTAGTGTAAATGTGTTATTGTTAATCTCAACACACAATTTACTTCATTCGTCAGACTGCCAAAAGCAATTTTGAAACTGAACCTTTTGTAAAACACACTAAACACTTTACATACTGACAATAAACTGAATCGCAAGTTAACAAACTACAAATTTTGTTGATCACAGCTGTCAAAAAAGTATCCCAGTCTCAAATAAAAGGCCTATCTCAGGACAAAAAATGCAATGAAATATTTAAAAAATATTATAAAGAGGAGCTGAAAGAGCAGAGAAAACAGACCAAATGGTCTCGAGATAATTATCCAAAACCGTCTGCCTGAAGGCATGGCAAGTTGCATAAAATTCACTACCACAACCTACGAAAGCTGAATGAACAATTTGTGTAATACTTCAGCAGACAAGGCAAGTGAAAACTAAACAGCGAAAACTTCCACAGTGTTGACAGGTGACAGGCCTATGTCAGTAGGTTGTGAGTGGAGAATGTGGCTGGAGGGTGTTGGAGATGGAATATTACATAAATTATTTAGCCTAATATGAATGACGGCTATCTAAACAGGTGATAAAACTTTGATGTCCCACACCAAATACTGTTCTCACAGAGGAAGGGAAAATGAAAAAAGAAGGGTGAAGACAATAAAGCAAAATATTCATGGAAGACTGTGTCAAACTAAAATAAGTGAAGTTGCCTTCAAAAAGGGCAACACTGTCCAGTAACATTGTGAAGCTAGAGTCTATCATCATACTTATGTGTTGAAGACTTCAGGGCAATTACAGCTAGGGCATTCTAAAAAAAGTCATATGGAAACAAAAGTACAGTAAAAACAATAATTGCCATTAGAGGTAAACTGCCAAATTTTAACAGTAATATTACTTTTATTAGACAAAATTGAATTAAGATTCAAATCCATGCAATGAGGCAATCTTAATATATTGCGTGGAAACTTTGCTGGAAAAATAAAGATAAATCATGACGCATGTCAACTGAGGATACATAAAATTTCAAGATGCTCGATGGTAATTAAATTACCATCACAGCGTTGCCCGAAACGCTATGTGTACTAGTGGCTTTAGGTATTGTATGTACTAGCTCTATCTTTAAATCCAACATTATGTTTGTAACTCATCTTCAGTGTATGTACCTTTACCTGAATAAAAAATCTAATTGAAATTTCCAGTTAAGAGTGTCATTACTTTTGGCAGCAGACATACACATCAAAATTATGAGGAAAACAACAGGGGAAACAACAACTTGGTAAGTTACAACTGGGTCTCAGCACCTTCCCACACACAATCTGAGAATCAATAAAACATATACAATAAGAAATTTTAAATTTCAAAATATAAAGAATAGTACATAATCACGACATCAGAAAGAGTGAAACCAAATATTTATACATTGCTGTAGTATTGAAGACAATTTTGAAATATACATCAGAGATTTGTTAATTTTACAATACAGTAATTAATTCAATTTCATAATATTTAACATCTCTAAAATTTATAGATGGATTTGTAGGTTAACCAATAACAAAATCATGGTTATTTCTCCAAAATACTGTAGTCCAATTACGCATTTACAAATCTGTAATTTTTGTCACAGTGGTTTTCCCATGATAAAATATGATTCTTCTAATTAGAAATATCTATGAACTATATTTTGACTTAGAAAAATGTAAATATATTTCACTACACAAACTTACATATACACCATTACCAAACGCTGACAGCAAAGTCAATTAGCCTCATGATCTTAATTTTGCCTTGAATAAAAGTGGTTTACATTAAATTGTCTAAGTTAAACTTGCAAGCGACTGTATTGTATACATACAGCATAGAACTTACCTCTAACTGTGTGCCAGTGTCTGTAGCCCGAGAAGTTTCTAACATTGCAGTGAATTTTTCAACAGCATCTCTGATGGCAGAATCCATATTCTCCATCTCCCGCTGCACCAGAGAAGCTACATCTTCTATTCTAGGGCTCTGATCTTCACACAAAGAAACCAGTGAGCAGCACCTATAGAGATAAAAGCTTTACTTACTTTACTATTTTATATAAATATTATACAATAGAAAAATTTTTTGTTTCTGGGTTATCTCGAGATGATTTCAGGGCTCGGCGCCCCTGCGGCCCGGTCCTCGACCACCCCTCCTTATTGTTACACACCTCCAGGAAGCAGCCTGTAGCAGCTGTAACTCCCATATACTTATTTACTGCTAGGTGAACAGGTCCATATGGTGAAAGAAACTAACCATTTGTTTCCGCCTCCACCGAGGATCGAACCCAGAACCTTAGGATTGTGAATCCCGAGTGCTGTCCATTCTGCTATCAAGCCCCCGACGTGTTATTTTCTGATTACTTATGGCTCCAAAGCATAGAAAATGGCTATCATTTCCAAAAAAACTTTGCTTTGTCGCCAAAGCCTCAGCCAGCTTAGAGAAGACGTCATGAAGGTACTGTACTTTAAGAGTGTCGACTCCTTACCCAGAGGTGTGACACATTGTTTCCTAAGTTGGCAGCCTTCAGGTACCTTCAAGACATCTTCCCTAAGCTGTACAAGACAAAGGTTAATAATAAATTTAAGGGAAATATTATCCATTTTCTATACTGTGAAGGCATAAGCAATCAGAAAATATCACTTACTAATATTATCACACCTTGTTACATACTACTGTCCGTGCTCGCTAATCTGAATCATATGGACCCCCCCCCCATGCTTGATAGCTAAACTTGAAAGTTGGCAAACTTTTTTACTGGGAAAGTCTAAAAATTAACAGTCATAAATTTGTTGTGCCACAACCAACATAATTCACATTTCCACATGCAACAAACAAATTTACATGGTCAGGGAAGGATCTTCCTATATGTACTCAAAAAATGTAATTTTTTGTAAAAGAACTAATTTCACCTTGCCTTGTTGGAGTTCATCAGTTTGCTTGATGAAGGACTTCAATACTATTCATTTACATAACCTTACAAGACCAAAATTATTGTACATGAGCATGGTGACACTCGCAGCTGAACAGCCATTTTCACAAAGTACAATTATTCAATTCAAATATTTATTGGATCTCGTAACATGCCTCCTCTTAACTCCTCCACGTCGATTTGGTGCTGCTATCCAAGATGGTTTTAGCAAAAAATTATCAATTCCTATTAAAGCAGAAATGTTGGAAAAAAATATTTTTTATAATTATAAAAAAAAAAAAAAAAATAAAAAAAAATAAAAAAATAAAAAAGAATAACGAAAAGGTGCAGTGGAATCACATGAGAGAAGAGAGCACATGGCTGGGTATATTGACTGAGCCTGGACAGGTCTGCTTGAGGTCCATTACAGAAAAAATCCCATATTTTAGCAGGGAAAGATACTGTACGGCTTGCACATACAGTTTTTAGCAATTATTATTTATCAATATTAGGTATCATATTTCTATATTTTATTAATGCTTTTTAATGTAATTTGTGTCATCAGTATAGGTCCCCACATTTCACTGAGTAGCCCAATAACAAAATCATGGTAACCCAAGTTGGCTTCAAGTTACTGAGTAAACACTCCAACATGAATACAGTATATTCAGATTTCTTATCCAACAGAAATTGCAGAATCTGTGGATTTATTTTAAAACCTGGTAACACAAACTTACCAGGTTTAACATGGTAATCTGACTCCCCATTTGGGTTAAAATAACTAAAAAAAAAAAGGAAAAGTTCAAACATGAAATCTCGTGGATTACTCGAAGTTTCTGGTTACTGAAATGCAGATTACCGAGCTCTTTCTGTACAGTATTGTACTTCTTTAATGTAGACAAATTTATATTTACTTTTATGAACTAATTTGTAAAGGTTCCAAAATGTTTGCAGTAAAGCCTGTATAACCAGACCACTCATCAGACAGAAAGCAGTTGGTGTTAATAGGAAGATTCTTTCAATACACAAATGCACCTTACTTACAATAGTAGATCGATGAAATAATGTGATAAAATTTAAATACAAATTAATACATATACCATTAAACTGAAGAACAGTTTTCAACTAAACATTGGTGTAATGAGTGCACTAAAGCTGTATTGTTTTTATGGTAGTTCAATGTACACAAAGTACTATATATGGATTGGTTCATACAAGAAGCTAAGTTGAGAAGACTAGAAAATGGTGCTAATCTGGTCCAGGATAGAAATAAGATATGTACAGTATAATTAATTTAAAGGACTTATCACGACCCAACTAGCAATAGAGAAAACGAGGTACAATATATATAAATTAGAGGTTCACTGAACTTGACCGTCCTGGACATTAATAGTGACAAATGTGCTAGACAGAAAGGTATTATTTTTAGCTAAACAAACACTCAACACTGACAATTAATTGACAAAGAAAGGCTCACATTTCCATAGCAAAGAATAACTAGAGTAACACAACCCAACATCAAACACGACTGAGATGGAAGATTCAAACACACAAGTCCGAACCAGGTGCAATAAACGAATGCACACGGCTAACGTTATTAACTCCCGTCAGACGTTGCTTTTAAACCAAGGCCCAAGCACTACCTGACTGTGAGATGACTGGAAAGGAGCCTGTTTTAGTAGAGCCTGAGAAAAGGAAATCAAAAGTCAGGGAAAATAGTCTTGAACCAAAATCAGAATGATATAACAGACAGAGGAACAACCAATGTGGTGAAAACAATTAACAAATGTAAAAAGATGATGAAAACTACACAATGACCCCTCACAAAATAATTGTTCCAGAAAGAAAAAAGAATACTACTTAGCTTAAAAAGAGCCAAAAGGTCCCCAAAGAGACATCTGCTGTCATGATAAAATGTGCACCAGTAAGATGAGCGGTGGTTCAGTACCCTGGGTGGCCTTCTTGTTGTTGATGAACAGTGAGTTGTTCACTCATTGTCAAATATTCCTGCATTGTTTTCCTCATTGATTTTTGTTTAATTTCTTGAATTATGTTCAGAAAAAAAACATTCACTAAATTTCTTACAATACATGACAAATGATATATACAAGTACAATACCTCTCAAATGTTTCCTTGGATGCCTGAATATCAGTCAGTTCTTGTTTAGCATGAATCCGTCCAAAACTGTCAATACAAGCCTTGGCAAACTCTTCCAGAACAGCAACAAGATCTGTAAAGATATATTTAAAAAATACAGCATACAATCTCTCATTTCAGATGTCCTCAAGTACAGTATTGAAGGATTCTTAAGCAAAACATGAAAGATTTGCAGAAGAATTCCACTAGTGTGAGTGGTCATGTAGTTAGCAATAACTTACCCCAAGAAACAAATATTCATGGGAGAGAATGATGAGTGCCACAGACTAATACAAGTGAAAATTTAGCTAGGAGGAATCAGGAATCATAGGTGAGAGAAATACAAGTAGAAGAGTGTGAATAGAGCATTGAGTGCAGGATGGGGTGAGGTGAGGTACTGATGCAGTGTGGAGAGCCAGGGTAAAGAGTGCAATTAAACACTCAAAAGGGAGAAGGTCATATTTTAAGAAGTACTTAAAGAGGTCCATCATTATTATAGCACAATACAAAATGTACAAAAAATCTTAAAATACTAAAAAAATAAGAAAAAAGAAAAAAAAGAGAGATACTATAATGATACTAACATTACTATTAATGAGATACTAACATTAAAATTAATTATTTTATGAAAAGTATACCAGGTTCAACCAGATAGTATACAAATACAGTATTGTAAATATCATTATACTACCTCTATATGAATGTAAAGGAGATAACCCACGACAAAAAATTCTGCCATCATATTTAATTACTTACTATTGTTGAGTTAATCATTTACCATAAGCAATATGATTATCACTGTATCCATTTCTAGACATTACCAGATAAAATAGAAGCAAAGTAGTGCAAGAGACTTCCTTTGAGCTGTGCCATGAATAGATGTATGTGCATTGTAGGTTTACATATTACATTGCCGGCCAATATATAATAATCACTTTGTCAATTATGTGTAAACAAGAATTATTCCATTCATTGTATAAACTAAAGTGAAACAGCAAACACATAAGCACTAACATAATCCTCACAGCTCTCTCCTTGACCTGGCTTGGCCTCTCAGCAATATTTGTTGCTACAGTCCATGGGCCAAATAACCCCTAACCCGGAAAACTTCCGATGTGTACACAAAAACACTTAAGATATTTATGGGTTTTTTATTTTCCTTACCATGTGCATGAAATGCATCCTTCTATAAAAACAATATTTTTATGCACAGGCAGATGCAACTTTGATCATGGCTACATTTCAAGGGTTAACATTGTAAAATACTGCATATATTAATTGTAGGTAGAAATTCAAATCTCTTCATAATACAGATAGGAGTCCGTCCCATATGATCCAAATTAGTGAGCCAAGACAGTATAGAATTTTTAAAAACTTGAAAAAAGATAACTTAATCTTTGTTAATATGTAAACCAGTTTTGGTACTGGTCATAAATTGTAATAACAAATAATAGTACTTTCTAAGAAAATGTATTTGATTTGAACTGCGTACATATAAACCTGCAGCTATATTAGGGCAGAAGCGGCAAGACTGGCTTCTCGGCATAGCTGAGAATGTCAGAATAACAACATGAAAAGGAGAATATTTTTACTATTTTTCCAGATCATTGTAACTTTTATCACCTCTCAAGAGGTTGGGAACAAAATCTGCAGGTTTAGTAGGAAAGTGAATAATAAACTAAAGATTATACATTTATAAGGCATTTCTGTACTCTGATCAAATTCAAGCTATACAGTACCTATTTCTGAATATTAAGACACTGAACAGCAAAAGTATAACAGTGTATTTTACATACAAATTTGACTTTTTATAAAATACGCTACCTTACCTTGAGGTTACCATGAGGTGCTTCCGGGGCTTAGCGTCCCCGCGGCCCGGTCGTCGACCAGGCCTCCTGGTTGCTGGACTGATCAACCAGGCTGTTAGACGCGGCTGCTCGCAGCCTGACGTATGAGTCACAGCCTGGTTGATCAGGTATCTCTATGCTATGGTCACAGGTCACAGGTCACAGCCTGGTTGATCAGGTATCTCTATGCTATGGTCACAGGTCACAGCCTGGTTGATCAGGTATCTCTACGCTATGAAACTAAAATTAAAAAAAAAGAAAGATACAATTATCAACTTACTTTCTGCATGTTCAATATTAGGGCTGGCATGTGAAGTTGCTTTGGCATATAGAAGAAAAGCAGCAATGTAATGAGCAGCAGACGTAATAGTAGTGATGAGGTATGGGGCAGAGTAGAAGCTGTTGATGTATGAATCATATGAACTCCAAAGCTTTTCCAGAGCATCCTCCACCAGTGCTTGGTAAGCCAAAGTGTATTCTGTAATACAGAACATGAAATTAAGATTAACATGTGCTGCAAGTTTAAGCTTAATTTTGAAATTGTCTGTTCTTAAAAGACAAAATTTCCATATAATAATAATAAATCAAATTTGTGATGCTATCAACTTTTAACAGCAGTTTATAAGTTATCATGTACTGTACTGTCTTGTAACATGTAACATTATATCTACTGTATTTGGTTCTGAATTTTAGCTATGCCATAAAGCAATCACCATTGGACAACTTCTTATGTCAAATTACATTTTTTCAATACAAAAATCTATGAGAATTAGGTTCTGCTTATAAATTGCTATAATTACCATAATTTGATATTTTTCTATCTATTATTACTCAATAAGATAATCATTTTATTATACCAACCCATCCTCCAAAATGATGGTACAGTACTTATAGCAACTATTTGCTCAAATGTAAAACATGGACTGTTGCAACCAATAAAGTTCATATTACTCAGTATGTACTATTAATATTGCAGAGGTATACAGGAGTAGTTTTCACAACAAGTTGGCAAAAATAGAGAACATTGTAATATATCATGTGGATAAAATTAAGAACTTGAGCAGCAGTAATGAAAACTTGAGAAACAAGGTTGTAGCTCTGGAAGGCCAAATCAAGGAATTAAGCATCGATAAGATAGAAGAAATCCACAAGGGCCGTGATGAGGGATTGAACCTACATCTGGGATGATCCTAGACGTAGGTTCAAACCCTCATCACAGCCCTTGTGGATTTGTTCATTTGATGCATCACACTATTGTGATTTCTGTGTGTATGGATAAGAAACTCTACGGAAACTCCAGGAAAAGTCCTTGAGGAGGAAAATAAAGGATTAAAAATAGCATTGAAGTAGTTAAATAAAATCTAGATATTAGTGTATATGAAAATATAAGCAAGGAAATTCAACAGAAAACGAGGTTTCATCAGAAAAGATGGAGGTGGTTATACAAGGTATAGGAAAGTGCAAGGAGGATAAGCAGCTAAGCCTGCACAAATGGCCAGAGAGAGAAAGAAAGATTAGAATCAGTTAAAGAAGTGACCAAACAACAACAGGAATCTCTAAGACCTATTCCTAAATCTTTCAGCGAAGAGCCAACACTTTCTATTACAGATTAACAAAGATAATCCAGCAAAGCATGAACCTAGAACCTGCTAATATCATACATGGGGTTTATGTAAATATGGGCCGTCAGGAAGAACTAATAAAACATGCAAATATAAACATATCCAGAAACTGCAGAAATATCCTAAATACAAGTACAGTAATGAAATGCCCCTTTATGGGGGGGGGGGCCCCCTTCTGTGGCTTGCCAAAGCTTATGCACTGGCACCCCAGACCAGTACCATCTCACCAGGCATCTTAGGATTTCTTATGGTCTACAGAAAGCAGGTACTATAATCATGCTCATTCCACTCCTCCCATTGGCTCTCCTGAGCCTCTTTCCCCATGGCTCTTTCTATGATGAACCCTGTGACAATATCATAATAGTGTACAGAAAAACCTGAAAGAGAAACATTAGATAATGAGAAAATTCTTATGAGGCTTACCTGTGAACATTAATTTTCTGGATGCTGGATCCAAGCAGATGTGGGAACACTTAGAAATAAGAATGAAATACTTACCCCCAAAACCACATCAGCAGGCAGAGAATGAGGAAAGGTGGGAAAAATCTGATCACCAGCATTTGAAGAAAAATTAGAAGCCTCAGGACTGGAACATGGCTGTAGACATATTAAAAAAAAAAATGCAGCAAACTGACAGCTCAAGAAACTGAAAAAGAAAAAACGATGACCAGAAGGATAACACTGCTACCTCACTGGAAGCTAGAGTTACTTGCAAAAGGTCTAGACAGCATCCACTGAATGATGAAGCTGTATAGATTGTCACAAAACAAGCAGACTCATTCATGGCCAAAACAACAAGAAGTCATTCAAAGGAGTAGGGCATAGAGGAATCCCACATGTCTGCATGATGCAAGAGTAATGACTAGAAATCAAACAGCTGTTGCTTGAAGAGCAATTCAAAACCATTATAAGGATAAGCAAACAAGATCCCAGACAAAAACCTCAATGGCTCAGGAGGAACAAGAGGGGCCTAAGAGGACAGAAGGCCCAAACATACTCAACAGGGCCGACAAAAAAGGCAAATATAACGGCATCCAAAAGAGGCCCAGCTAAAGTCAAATGAAAAGTGGAGGCTTAGACAGCATGAGACGATCAACAATGAAGAAACCCATCCAAAATGCAAGCCAAGTTTGGGACTGAGCAATGATCACAAGCCATGAAGTATGCTGCATGATAAGGGAAATAACACAAGAATGAACTAAAACTTTGAGCCTGGGACATAGCCGACAAATAGGACAAAAGACAAGAAGAAGCGAGTTTGAACAGAACTACTTTATAAAAGAATCCGATTTGGGATCTTCTTGACAAGAGGAAGCATGTACCTTGTACTGCAACCACACAGCCAGTAAAGAAGAAAACTAGAATGATCTTTGAACCAAAATAGTAGAAGGATGAACAGTAACTTACAATCATCTTGAAAAGACAAAATGAGATAATACAAAAGCCTGGCCCAGATACAACTGAATGAACCCACAATTGAGAAAGGTAGCTGTAAAGGGAGTCAAGATTGAGTTAATAAAAATATCTTCTACCTTAAGACACAAGCAAACTGGCAAAGAGACTATCCCTTAAGTTGGAATAGGTGAACTAAGGTCCTCACTCTGACATTTACAAAGTCCTGAACCCATTACCCGATGCCAGAGGAAGTAAGCCGAGGGAGATCGTCATCAATCAAACCAAAACCTGAACTTGGAGGAGGAGGAAGAATATCATTCAAACTTTCACAACCCTTAAGCACTGAAGTGCTTAAGGGTTGACTAGGGTTAATCAAACACACCAAACAGAAGAGAGGCAATCCTGCAGAAAAAGTAGTACGGATCAACAATTCAACACTTGACACAGTAGGATCAGAATGCAACAGTTGACACCTCTGAAATAAAATCATACACTAAAACAACCACTTGAGACAAAGGGGCCCGCAAATATGCTCATTGAGATTAATAATGCAGGAAACTCATAACTGGACCATACAAAAAATTAAAATCCAGCCACAGTAGCAAAATAAACATTCTTGAGAGATGCCTGTCAGATGTCAAAGGCACTGGGCGAGAATTTGAAGGGTTGAGTTGCTCCAGATCCTGGGCTGCTTGGTGCTGCCATCTGGTAGCAGGAAGGCAAAGCAGCATGTGGTGGCATTTTTGGGGAGATGCAGTGAGATAGTTTTGAGTTTTGTTTAGCATTCAAATCTGCAAAACATTTTCTGTGTGTGTGTATTTTTTGTGACTCGACCTTTTTATTTTTTTAATCCTGCTTCTAAGAGGGAAGCAGGAGTATTAGTACCTACTCCTGGTTGGCTATGGGAAAGTCATATGTCTGGTGAGATGGTACTGGCCCACAGGTGCCAGTGTATAAGCTTTGAAAGTCAAAGAGAGAGCCATCCCACAAAGAAACTAGACCTTCAAGATGGAGTTTGGGAGTTAAGAGGAAAGCCTGTCAGTGGTAAAAACTCCAGAGACAATTTATGCCTATATCTGGTGGGCAACTAAGTAGCTCCCTGATGCTACAGCTTGGCAATGACTAAGCCTTGGGGATCACATCAGGCCTCTGAAGGCTCACAAAATGTTAGTTTAGGTATGATTACACTTCAGAAAAAATAAGGCACTGAATAGTATGAAATGTTTCTTAATGAACTTAGTTGCTGCAATAACTAGTATCCACCCAAGGCACAATAAACACACCAGGCTCTCAGTGACTTGCATCCCACTATGGCAAGAAACTTTTCAAATGATCTTGCCACTAGGGAGAAAAGACAGTTAACAAATCAATCAACCACATAAAAGACCACTTGCTATCATACAAAAGTGCAGAACCATATCAATCGACACCCCTTTCCAGTGATAATTGGCATCACAAGTACCGTACAGCCAAATATCTGTTATTTACCAATTAAGCAACTACCCACTATATCAACCACCACCAGATGGCAACACCAGCACCACAATAGACTCAGAGGAGCAGGCAACACCCCCACATAAAGCCCAGGCCACCCAAACATGCATGGAAAAATCAGGACTGTAAAAGCAGGAACAGGAAAGACGGGTCGCACAGAAAGGGGCACGTCAATACCTATTCCTGAGCAAGGCACCTTTTGAGCCAACTACCCATCAAGACCTTAACGGATGGAAAGCCCCAAATGGAATATAAAATAAGGGAAGACTTACCCAAGCAAGAAAATGCAGCCAGTCACGGTTGCCAAGGGAAGACCCCTGTGGTCCAGGGTCACCCCCGAAGGCAGGCCCAAAAGCTTACCTTGCGAAGAACAGGTAGCATCTGAAAGAAAGAAACATTAAAACAAGAAGCAAGAGACTGCAGAACACGTCAGCAAGGTACCAAAGGAATAGCCACCAGACAAAAAAGCAAGGACTAACGAGGCCTGCATGAATAAGAAACTGGCCACAAAATCAAAACTGAAAGGAAAAAGGGATGCCACGTGGTCTAAAACACTCGTCTGGATCAATACACTCAATCAGAAGACCAAAAACACCCACAGAATGGGCCAACATTCTCCTAAAACAATAGAAGAGGAATAAGAGGCCCGGCCCCCAAACCATTAGACCTGGAAGCTGTATCACAGGCAAGTCTTCAGGTGCATAACAACAGAGGAAAAAAAAAAAAAAGACAAACCACACTGGAGATGAAAAAACAAGGAAACACCAAGAGAAACCAAAAAACTCACAAGACACACAGGCTCAGCAGAAAAAATACAACAAAAGAGGTCTGAAAGTATTTTTTTTTAATCGGCTCCTGCTTGAATCATTGATAAAAAAGCCTTCCATTGAATGCCCCATTAACCAGTGGTATTTATTTAGCAGTAGCATCTTCAGTAACACTTTTTTTTTTACAAAATTTAAATGGCAGCTCATGTGAAATTACTATGGAACCTTCATTATTTGGATATCCGCTTTCTAGATTCTCAGATTCTTAATGAAGATGTCCATCATATGATAGGTTACAATGCAAATTTGTCAGTGAAATTTACTCATAGAGCATGGGAAATATTAAGGTATGAATATAACATCCAGGTATAAGTTAGGCTACTGTTGAAAACACAGTTTCATGGCTTGGAGTGTTGGAAATAAGTTAGATGTAGTGATATCTTTTTAAAGCCAGGTTTTCCTCTGAAGATGTCCGTCATATAATAGGTTGAAATTAAAATTTTGGCAAGTGAAATTTGTCATAGTGCATGGGGAAAATTTGGGAATATAGGGTAGCTTTTTTAATATAGCTATGATTGCATTTTAAAAAATTTATAGAGTAATACAAAACTAGGGAAAACAGTTTCGTGCCTTAGAAAAGCTATTGAGCTTATTTATAAACATTTTATTGCACTTAAATTTTTTAAGTTTAACATGAAAATTATGTAAAATTTGGGGATAAAAAGCCAATCTAGATTTTCGAGCTTGCAGTACCATATAACAGAACCTATGCAGATTACAAGCAAATTAAAAATATGGGAAAATTTTAAAATAAATTTAGCTGTTATACTTCATACTTTTACTTGGGTGAAAAATCCATTTTACAGATTACTCAAGATGTCTGGCCAGGCCCCACAAGGACAGATCCTGCATGTGCCACTTCTGCCATAAAGAATGCATTTGTTACTGCTCACAACTACATCAACTATTTTAAGAAGTAACAAACAGTACCAAATAAACATGAACATCTTGTCTACGAGTTGGTGGAGCAATGTCAGGACAAGACAGGAGACATATCACCCATACAGAGGTTAGATGAGGACTGATGACATTCCCAAGTTTATCAAATTAGTATTAACGAGTATGATCTACAGTGAAACAGTTAACTTTGGCAGAAAAAATCATGTTGAACACAAGTTGGGGATGTCATAGGTTCCTATTCAAATGCCACAAGTATGAAAGCAATCACGAACTAGACTAACCATCATGGAAAAGTCATGTATTTGGCCTGCATTCATAATGCCATACAAACAATGACAGGCAAGGGTTGCCAGGCCTAAATAACAAAATCACAGCACAATAGCTATACAGTGAAGTCATGGAAATGGTCAAGAGAGATTCTATGCAGAGAATCTGCATAGAATTTTGAATGTAGCCAGACTTCAGCACCGAGGTCAAAGTCAAAGACAGTCCAAAAATGCACTGTCAAGTCAGTGGCCCTACTCAAGCACATTTGCTATTTGATGGTGAGAAAACTCTAAGGGCCCTCAATCTTGGACAATTTGCACCAGAAAGGTAAACCCTAAAACTAAGCTTAAGCAGGACAAAATATTCAGAGGCACACAAACGACTGAACACTACAGTGTGACGTTGACACTAAAGAAATGAAACCTCCCATGCACAGAAACAGTGTCAAAGAACAACCAGTTAACAACACTGAATCAACCTCTACATAGCTACATAGCTGGGACTAGCATGTTTTTGATGCCAGGTGGCACAAAGTGAGATTGCCATCTCCCAAGATCCAGATATACTAGCTGTTTCTCTTACCTGATGGCAGACGTTGAAGAGTATAATTGCTAGTTACGTACAGTAGTTTCGCAATAACAATTAGACACCTTATAGTGATCCTAATGATCATCCAAAGGGGGTGACAGTTGCTTGATGTGTTCTTTGGTATCATAGCACAAGGTGTCTCTCAGTGATGTAGTGAGGCATGCTCTCCACTGTGCTCCTCGCTCCTGGTGTACAGGATAAGACAGTTGGAAAACTTACTTGTCTCGGTGGGCCTCAAAGTCACAAAGAGCTTGGAAGTGGTAACCTGGGTGAACCCATGGCTGAGGCTATGGGAAGCAATCGAGGAGGCCTTGCTCAGAAATCATCACCATCCACATAATAAGAATAAATGAAGGAATTTGATTTGATGAAATGCACAAGATGAAATGACCTTTTTTCAACAGCCTAGGTATCTCCTCGGTGCATAGGCTGTGTACTAGAGAGACATCTGTAAAACTCCAAGGCCCTTGGACTTGTGCAAGCCTACACTGAAATAGGCCTAACCTAGCAAATACCTTGATTAGCATCAGTTGTGCTCACAGAGGCAACATGGAGAAGAAACATTCTTTGATCTGACCCTTGGGGTGAGAAGGCTTCACTTCTCCAGCTCAACCAGGGCTTGGAAAAGAAGGAACTTGATGACAAAAGAAGTACCCAAGAACACACAGGTGTGGCGAGAACGATCAATAACCGGTAATGAGCAACCAATGCCCGATTAGACTGCCAGAAACCCCAAGCCCAAATACTGGCCATAGATACATTAGCAAAAGAGGCAGTAATAGTAGCATATTTCGGCACATCGTGTACATGCAGATAGTCGTCATATCAGGCTGACTGAACTTAACTACATGACGGAAAACCTGTGAAGGCTTGGCCTTAGAACTACGTACTGTACTAAGGAAAACTGGATTGACAGTGTGCTCCACAGCTTGGGAAGCATGAGCAGC
Organism: Procambarus clarkii; assembly: GCF_040958095.1. Classification (NCBI taxonomy): domain Eukaryota; kingdom Metazoa; phylum Arthropoda; class Malacostraca; order Decapoda; family Cambaridae; genus Procambarus; species Procambarus clarkii. The sequence continues at coordinate 23,278,207 of NC_091196.1, forward strand.
ATGCAAATTATGCCACATAAAGGCAACGAATCAGACAGCATGGTGTACACTCAGCCCGGACATAACCATCCACCCACCAGAGGATAGCAACGAAAAGCAGAGGACTCATTTTTAGCCAAAAGGAACGAAAAAGGCTGGCAACAGAATGATGCTCAGAACAAAAGGAACAAATCCCCATTTTTGCAGTGACGAGCGTAAAGTTTGCAAATATGACTATCAAAAAGCCACCTTGAACTAAGAACCCTCAGCCAAGAGGAGCAGAAGAAACCGAGGACATGGACAAAAAGGAAATACTGTACAGGCATGGTCCAACATAGCTCACAAAAGTGTCAGTCCTTAGAGAGAAGTTGTGTGGTACCAAGCACATGAATGTTGTGTGCTTGGTACCAGGCACATGAATGAGTACCATAAGGCAGACTGAACTCCAGGATGACCTAAGCTGCCACCTGGTGGTGCACTTCGGTACTAGCACATCGTATGTCACTGGGTAAACTATCATTTGCCTTGATTCCATATTTTCTCTCTTTAATAATGGTATGTTTTACTCTTTTGTTTTGCCTGTACTCTCTATGCAATTTTACTCAGTTTTCAGTGGATCTCATATCCCCCCCCCATGCTTCCCTGGGAGTTTTGTGGATGTGTCTGTGGTACACAACTAATGCACCAAAGAGCTTCTGAGGGCCACCTCAGAAATAAAGTGATAATATCTTTAGCACCGCTAAAAGTGTATAAATTGGTAAATCATTCACAGAAAATCCAATTTTATATTTTACAAGATTCCAATTACAAAAACTTTCCTTAACTTTATTTTCACATTAACATTAGCACACACACACACACACACACACACCCATTTTCATTTTTTTTTTATAAAAAAAAGGTCCAAGAATTTTTCCTTTTCTCAAAGTTGGAGACAGGTGAAGCAACAGTTGCTAACATTTTCATGAAATAAAAGGCTATCTTCTATTGCTACTTAATATGCACGAGGTTGCAATTTATTGTTTCCATAGTAAGTGGTTGACCTAAAGCCACTTCCATGAATTCCAGAGTTAAGTAACAGCAGTCCCAGCAGTAGATGGTAACACAGATCTATACCGTATGTAGATGTACAAACCAACATGAATATTTGGAGTGGCAAAAAACACTTTAAAAAAGAATGCAAGCTGAAATGAGAACAATTTGACTAAGAGCATACAAAAAAAAATCCTATGTTTTTTGTTAAAGGAATGAACAAATGAATAAAGAAAAACCCACCTGGAGTACATTTCACATTTGCATGAGCCTCGAGATCAAAGTGAGAAAGAGTGTGTGTCACCACAATCAGTGCTCCGTCTACAGCTCCTTCAACACACTTGTGAACACCAGTCTCCCAGTCACTCCGAACAACTGTCAGCTACATGAAGATAAAGGCAACTGCAATTAATTTTATCAAAAGATTTCAAATAATCACTAACAAAAACAATATCTTTAGGTTAATCTTCCTACATGATATCTTCATAAAACAAAAATAATACAAGAACTTAATAGAGAAAGAGAGGATGCTTGGACCTCTGCAGAAGACTATAGTTTTTTGTTTAGATTAAATAAGTGCAAGGGCAAAGTTGCCTTATCAATGCAAAACCTTGGAATAGGGAAAACATCAATAAATTTAGAATAAAGTTTGAGAAGTTGTTCTTGTATAATTGAAGGTCAAAGATATCTGGGAAACCTTAGGGTAATAATTCTCATTTAACAGGACTGTGGGTGAAATGGTTAAAAATGAAGTTACAGAAATGAGATTATGACCAGAAGATCCTACATGGACCGAGACAAAATGGCAAAACATCAGAAGAAAATAATTAAAGATTTTGTACAGAAGTTTATCCAGATAGAGATGCTAAATGCTTCATGATCTGGGTCAAAGTGAGCAAGAAACACTGCATGATGGGTCAGTCATGTGGTGACTGAAAAACATAATTACAAGAGTGTAAACATAAGAGAAACAGAGAGCACAAGTAACTGAAAGACAACAAATCTCATGTTAACTGAAAACACAGAAGCTAATAAAGAAAAGGTTCCATAACAAAGGAAATTAAGTAGGTTAGAAAGACCTATTTTAATTGAACCTGTTTTGGCCCCTCCTCCCTCAAGTATAGCTTCCAGAAAGAGAAAGGAATCAAATATAAACACAGTAGATCAACAGTATAAATATAAACGTTTTGTTCTTACCTGGTAAGTAGCCTGTTGAGATTGAGTGTCCATTTGTGTGTTAAGCTTTGATATAGCATCCTCAAGGTCTCTCACCTGACCCGTCAACTGATCCCTTTCCGCTATCACTGCTAATAGTTTTTTATTTAATGTTTCTGCCTCCTGAAAATGCACACAACAGAGAACTTAAATTAAATTAGTAAGTGCCTTCTAGTTTTACTAAATTGCCAATACTGGCTGCTTATTTCCTTATAATTGATTAAAATGCAGTAATACTAGAAGAATTTTTTTAAATGAAACGTATATTTACAAAAAAAAAATTTGTTAATATCTATCTGCTAAATACCTACACATAAAATGGATCTTTAATTGCAACATTTTACTTTTATAGATATTACAAAAATCTGAACTATTTAAATATATCCCAGGTACTTATAAGGCCTAACCTCCTCCTAAATCTGTGCAGGTTGCAAAAAAAAAAAAGTCATGCACATCACTGATGTATTGCTTAGTCAGAAGCCTTTGCAGTGTGATATTAATAATTCTACATGAAGTAATCTAATTTTGAGAATAGTGAAAACATTCATGAGTTAAATGATCTTACTCATAATTTTAGACCTAAATGTTAAAACAGCAGGGGGCATTTGGGCCTTTAATGTGGAGAGCTTTCTGGTAATGTGGAACATCTTACAGAACAAATAAAGTTTCATGGTCAATTATTATGTAACAATTATAGCTGTGGAAATAATATTTTATGAGCTTTTACAACTTTTTCTGCTTAACTCTCAAAGTGAGACTATCATCATGTGTTGATCATCTAGTGTAATGCAGTCATCATTAAGTGAAGATCTACAACTTGCATTAAACATGCATGTTGTCCATATGGCTCCAACAGCTCAATGGTGTCTCCAATCAGTAATGGGTGGCAATCTCAAAAGGAACCCCTTCCCATCTTTTTATGCTTTTATCAATTCATATTTTACATCACATGAGAATGCATAGTTTTTAAGCAACATTTTAAACTTCACTTAGCTCTTGAAATGCACATACCATCTTACGATCTACAGTCCATGGTGCACATAACATCCTAAGATGTTTTAGGTACTTTGCAACATTTGAAACTTCTGGCTGGTACACTGTTCCCAATCATTATTTCAAGCCTCCAGTAAACTTTGACTACAAGAAAATAGAGGGTACTTATACAACTACACAAGTCTCAGGTGCACCCCCAATTGAATTATTGTATTCAAGCATGGAGACCATCAGAATCACAGCTGCTTTGGAAAAGTTCAACACCAGGGGCGACGAAAATCATTCTTGAACTAAATCGACTCTCATACCAGGAATTGTTGAGTTTTCCATTACACTACTATTATCTTACCTGTTCAGCCATATGGGTTACATTACGATGAACCTGCTCATTTTGTGTCATCTGAGATTGTAATTTGTGTAAGGCAGCAGCAAGTTCATCTTTTGACCGCTGGGTGGAGGAATGTGCTTCCTGCTCCACGGATAATTGTTTATCAAGCTCAGCTTTCTGAAGAATAAAAAAAAATCATAGATCATGCATATTTTCATTAGTATTTTATTCCTAAATAAATTTAGAACTGCTACAATTTATGGGCTATAAAAAGTTCTAAAAAATAATTTAATCTGATTTGGTGTTTCAACTCTATGATGCGTTCTATATGCATATACTGTACAGTATTATCATTACTCCATTCCCACTTTAATAGCATGGGAAGGCTATTAAAGAAACCCATAAAGCTATTAAAGAAAGCCCACAAAAAACAGTAATATAGTAAATGAAGGTTATAGATACTAATAAAACATTAAACATGTCACTAATCAATTCATATTATCTTTTGAAGTAGCAGTCAGGTCATAACCTAATGGTCCCGGGTTGGAATCCCATGACAGGACAGAAGTGTTTGAAAACATATTTTCCATTCATCGGATGCCTCTGTTCACTTCGTAGTTAATCGGTTCACAGGAGTTAAGTAACTGTTGTGGGTTGCATCCTGGAGGAAGATCTTATCAGGCTTCCTGTCCCCAACCATGAGATACCCGAAGATGAAACCTCGTGCCTTGTGCTGGTTCCTAGGATCAATGTCCCCATGGCCCAGTCTCTGACCAGGTCTCCCAGTTGGTGGTCTGGTCAACCAGGCTGTTAGAAGCTGCAGCTGCTCACAGTCTGACACGAGTCACAATCCAAGTCAATCTGGTTGATAAGGCATCCTTTAGAGGCATTTATCAAGTTCTCCTCTCAACAGGCTCCATGTTTTCTGAGATACATAAATAAGATGCACATTCTAAGTAAACATGGAGAGCCATGAAAGAGAACTCTAGATGATAGTCAGGGTGATTGTAAGTCAAGGCAACTGAAGGATCAGGATCACACAATGCAGCTGGCATAAATGCAATCATGAAACATAAACAAGGATAAATAAAATTAGTACTGCAGGCCTCTGCATGGGACAATGCCCCAGAACAGCCTAAAAACCAGTTAGTTCTGCATCAACATCAAAGCCCAGATAAAGCACACACACCTCTCTTGATAGAGAAATCATTGCTCTAAAGTGATTGCATAGCCAGTCAGGAGTCCCTGGGCTGCCACTTAGTGGAACATGTAGGAGGATGGTGAAGGGAAGTTGCCTGTGTTTAACTATCAGTTGGCATGTTTTCAAACTACAGTAATCTGCTCCTAGTTTCTATTGTGTTGGATGCAGTATCAACCCAGATTGTACACACAGTATATATATATATATATATTGAAAACATTAAATCTAGAAACTTGATTTAATGCATTTGTTCTGATGATCAAAATCTTTCAAATCATTCAAAGTTTGTTAACACTTAATTATGGATTTTCAAGGACCCACTGTGTACAACAAATACTTATAATCTATGACATATTTCAAGAGATTATGCTAGATTACCCCTCTGATGAGATTTATATGTTCATCACGCAGCTTCTGATACACATCTTTCATTTTGACAAACTTTTCTTCTGCTGAACGTCGTCGCGTTTCTTCATCAGCTAATCTAGTTACAGCTTCTGCACTTGCTGCTGCTGCCTCCACTTGTGCCATGATTGATTCCTTGCTCTGTCTTTCAGCCAAAAGTTCACTATCCTAGTCATGTAAAGAGAAAATGGCTAAGTTAATTAGAAATATATAAGAGTTCAGCAACTTGTAAAATGCCGATTTAACATATACTGTACATAAATGCATTAGTATTATCTCGGTGAAACAAAAGGTATACATAATGATGATAATATAGATATTAAACAAATTTCACTCGTCTATTCAGTCTATTATTCACCATGGCACCAAATGAACCAGGCCCATTGACTTCATGCACAAAGTTCTTTCTTTAACTTAAGATTTTTTACTGTATTAAATAACTCTGAAACTCATTCCAATAAATAATTAAGATGTGATTTCATGGCCATTTTCAGAATAATAATTGTGGCACCTCTACCGAGCCAAATTCAAGCATCCACCAAATGAAACTCATCGAAACTCACCACTTTGAAAATGAAAACAATATTCAAGAAGATATGGCTACAAATTCAGAACTCTTCACTTTCAATATGAAAATTAACCATGTATCTTTCATAACAGGCCTATTCACCTTCCCAATGCCCAATTGTTTCCATTAACAATCTAGATAATGTACAGTAGTTTGATAACCATTTTCACAATAACATTTCTGGTACTTCCACTGACCTAAACTTTGACCTCCACTTAATGATACAAAAAAATACAGCATAAAAAACTGAAAAAACATGATACTGAATACTGTAAATTACTGAATTTGTAGAAAAATTTCTAAATTTGGAGGGTAGATCCTGCAGCTAAATTTGGTCACTGTTTGAGGTATGCATTATAGGGAGGTCTGGATTTGGGAGGTGCAACTGTATTTAGTGCAAGAAAAACAAATACAATTACTCCTTCCACACAAACTGATTAAACTCAATCTCCACTCTTACTATATTCTCCCTACATGTATCATATATGGGGTATAATTGCCTAACCTCTCTCAGTGTTCAAATGTGAGCTTAACAAGCACCTTCAAAGGATACCCAATCAACCAGGCTGATTGTCAATGTCAGTCTGCAAGCAGCCACACTGAACAGACTGGTTGATCAGACCAGCAACCAGGAGGCCTGGTCAGTGACTGGGCGGCTAAGGGGACACTGATCCATGAAATCATCAACAGGTAGCAAAATTGTTCACACCTAATTCTCACTTCCTCACACACACAGGACCAAAGAGCCAGAGCTCAACCCACGTAAGCACAACTAGGTGAGTACACACACACACACACACACTGAAATTTATCTACCATTTCATCATTAACATTAATTTCATACACAAATTTCTTTTCTCTGCTGGAACCCTGGATGACCTAGGCTGCCACCTGGTGACAATCAGGTGCAACAATTTTCTGCAAGCAGTAGTTTGTTTTGTTACATTTATTATTTCTACTGAAGATTTTTTTTTTATTATCTCCAATCCCAAAGCTTCCCTATCACTTCAGAGTGCACCAGATTCTGGTCCTGGCTCTGGTGCATCTGCCTATGGAATGACTGAGCCAGCTTGGGGAGCTACAGAGGACGCCTGCCACCTAGAGATGCTTGGAAAAGATCAGCTACACGGTATAAACAGTGCTCCTGAACTAATTAGCTCAAAAAAGCTTCAGCAAGTCTAACACAAACTCTAATGTATATCTTGAAAACTAAAAAAAAAATTATCTTTACAATGACACCACTAATTTTGAAGAATCAAAATTAAAACCAAGTTGTTAATACCCCTCCAAACTTTAAACAAATTAATGGACCTATCTTCCAAAAGCACGTTTCATCAACAAGCTCAAAGTAATTCATTTTGGCAATGATTTATTAAAAGTTTGCATACAGCAAATGACTTTGCTGATCACTGCATAAACCAAGTACAAAATAAACAAATTTTTACCCTAACATCTCAACTGATTTTAGTGACACAGATAGAACATGAGGCAGATGTAAAATTTATACTCATGAATAAAGTAGACAATAATTTATAAACTTGTGACTAGTCAAACTCCTGGACACTTGAAGGTCACCAACCTTGCAAAAGGGTAAAACTGGAATTTAGCTAATCATATACTGATCGAACATTTAAGTGAACACAAAGATAATTTGTTTAAATCTATGACATCTTATCTGTATCTTGAAAATCCAGTAATATGAGTGAAGAGACATGGCTAGACATTTTCTACAAAAGGTGATGAAGTTAATGGCCAGCCAAGGTTCAAGGTTTTCACTTTAAGACCGCTAATTTCATGTGGCAACGAGGTGTGAAATATTCTATTAGGTGTGAAATAAAACTACAATCCTAGTGATGCATTATATTTTAATTAACGATCCATTCATAGTTCATGAAAATACAATTAAGCTAAATAAGTACAAGATAAAAACCTGGTATAATTAAAAAACACCCAAACTCACCAGTTCAGCTATTGTAGATTCAAGGTCATTAATACGAAGTCTAAGCTGTTCTTCATTGTGTGTAGCATGAGACCGTGACTGCTGCACCTCAATGCGCATGGCTTCCAATTCCCCATGAAGAGCATCAATGATTGACTCCCGCTCTGCGACGACCTCAGCAAGAGACCTACGTATAAACAAAATAAGAATTTACCACTTTTTTATAATATGGATTACATCAGAAAAATAGACAGCTTTAAAGGTGATGTGTTTTCTTAAAGTCAAATTAAGGAACCAAGGGTTTCAATAATGTAGTGCAGTATGATGTTAAATTACGACAATAAAAAAGTCACTGAAACTTTTACCTTTCTCTCTTTCTCTGCATGCTCAAATACCACAGGACTAAATCAGGGAAAACGTAGTAGCGTAATAGAATGTAAAAGAAATAGCCCGGGGAACCTTGGTGCTACTACTTGGTGGAGATAGCATACTGGCAGTTGGCAAGAATGATCCTATGTGGTCACTGGGCATATTATATATGTACCTGATGGTAGTCATTTTTAAGCAAGACTGATTATTCTCTAGTGCATCCCTATCATCATCATGACTACAGAACTGTTTAAAAGGCTCCCAGTGGCACTTGTGAACAAACAATAGGCAACAAAGCTAACTGAATACTTGCACATTTTTACACTCCACACCTAGTCTTATGAAATGGTTGGGGTGCTACTGTGAATGATTTGCTAGAGTACAGTTATGATGGTTCTCTATGATGCCAAGTAAAAAGATAGAGTGAATGGAGTTGGGTAATTTTTAAACCTCTTGGTCCTTAATTTCCTATACCAAGTACTGCACCCCTATATACTACAGACTGATGCCTCTCCACCTTAAGAAAGTGGGCAACAAAGTAATAATAATTCCGACCATCCTCCTAAAATGATAGTACTTATAACAATTATTTGTTCAAATGTACCAATACGTACTGTTGGACCCCAAAAGTTCACATTTTGTATTACCAAATATTATTCTATTAAATTGGAAATGAACATAAGGAGCTTACCCTAACCAATCCAAGCAATCCTACGCCTAATATTGTACACACACATCCTATATTTATGCCTAGGAATGGTTAAATTTTTTTTTTAGTTTTTTTCACTTCATAAAATTAATGTACAAAACATTCATTTTTTGGGTCCAAGAGTACATATTGGCTTGTTCAACCAAATATGTACTCTGGATTGTAATACATGTGTACTGTAATTACAATATAGTAATTACAACTGTACTGTAATTAAGGAGGATGGGTTGTAATACTGTAATTACAAAAATTAAAATACCTGTAAATGAATACTTACCCATTGTGAGAATCAACATCAGGATGTGGTGGTATAGGTGGAGGTTCAGGCTCTGAAGTATCAATAAGAATAGAGTCCGATATATCAGAAACATCAGGTTGTTCCTCTACCACCACCACTGGAGTTTCGTGACACCGCAATTCGGCTTCAATCAAGAAGTTTGGAGCATCCTGTGTGAAAAGTTTATTATTAACGTAGCGCTAAGATATGCTAAACACTGCTGAATACTTGTTAGTTTACAAACTATGACTTATTCACCTCCAAACCCCAAATTCACACTCAAATTCCATACATCACCCACTCTCCAAGGTGAACCAAGTCAAAGGTGTCTGCAGTGGCTATTAAACATGGGGAAGTACATGTTTTTTATTCACTATAGTGCTGTGAGGTGCTTAACTACATGTCACTTTCCAGATCCATATACATCAGACCTAATCATTTATACGAGTGTCCTGATAGTATAGTCGGGTTCGTTCTCGACTCGCAATCGAGAATTCTGGGTTCGAATCCCAGGCAGCACAGAAATGGTTGGGTGCATTTCCTTTCACCTCATACCCCTGTCCACTTAGCAGTAAACAGGTACCCAGGAGTTAGTCAGCTTGTTATGGGAATGCATCCTGGGGAGGGTTAATAATTTGACCTTAGGGTAGGACCTCGGCATAAGCCTAACATGTACTGTACAGTATGTATAATCTGGCTTCCTGTCCCCAGACATAATGAATTATTATTATTATATACTGTACTACATTTGTAAATACAGAACTGTATTTCCTAAATTGCCCAGCAAAGGTACACATTGTATTGAAGAAATAACTGGTTTGTGTTTAATTTTCATAGTTGCCTGAGTGTGTAACAGAGCATTTGGGGCAATCTGCTAATACAGTACTGTAATAGTAGATACTTTATTGAAAGGAGCCCTGTTTTACTAGAAAAGTAAAGCCATAGCTTGATGTATAGCATTCCTGCCTAAATTAATGGCACTGTAAAGATGAAAGTGGCAAGACTGCTTTTTCCCCAATCATGAGGTGACATCATGTCTAGCTAAGCCAATCTGAAGGCTAGATGTGCAGATGAGGAATGGGATGCTAGTACGAGGTAGTGTAGGACATCAGATGGGTAGACTGCTGAAAGATTTACCCGTGAAGAAGTGGAAGGCCACGTTACATACAATGTACGTTGAGGCCGATGCAGCTTGGACATTATTAATTAACTTCTCAGAAGAAGCAAATTAAAGTCTGGACCAACCCAGATGTTGATGGTGGCAGCAATGTACTGTAATGTTGGCATTGTGTTTTTTTTTAATCTGAACTGAATATTAGCACAGTATGAAGCCATGTTTGATGCCAGAGATTATAGTACAGTACACGTATTCATAGGAAGCACAGTACTATACTGGCATCAATGGTACAAAGGAAAAAATAGTTAATAATATAATAAAAATTGTTATAAAATCACACTTCTCTCCTGAATACTTCCCTTCACATTCATGCCTGATTACTAAAGCTGTTTTTTAAGAGTACTGCAATCCTATTGGTTTTACCTTTTTTTTTTTACCCTGGCACTAACACCTTCATGACTGAGGAACATTACATTAATGCCACCATTTTGTAATACTGTACATCTCTACTCTCCTTAAAATAAACTGAATATTACCTGAGGCAATGCAGGCACCTGAATGAGCCCCTTGAAGTATTGAAGGTTTCGAGTGTTGTTGTAGAACTGTTGGAGCTGCTGGAATTGTTTGTAGAACCTTGTACGATGGCCACTGAGCATGTCCGTAGGAAGAGCTGAATTGGTATAATCATTTTTAAGTACCAGTACCATAATATGTTAATTAACAACCTCTTTTAGTTAAACCGTAGTTCATTCTAATTTTGTATTCCGTATTTATGGCATCAATATTAAATACATTCAGCAGAAAATTAATATAGATAACAATGCCATTCTCATCATTGGTTTTCTTGAGTATTGTACAATAACATGTTTCCAAAAACAATATGCCCAATTAAAGTTATCCAGGCAAGTTGTAACAGCAAGCCAGAGTCAAGATATGCCCGAGGCTTAATTTCTCTACTGGCTGCTCTAAGATACTACAAGAGTGCCCCCTCACACAAACTCTGCATTACTTTTGTATGTGACACAAACATGATCATTCATTCCTCCCGTACCCCAGCCTAAATAATGATAGTACAGGCAGCCAGATATGGTCTGGCTACCTTAATTACTAAAAATGCAGCTTTCCAATTTCTATCTACAGTAACTGACTTTGGAATGACATTAATAAAAATATTAATTTTTTTGTAAGTATTAATGCCACAAAAATATGGAATACATCTAAGCACAAATGCAATGAAGGAATAATTTAAAAGTTAATACTTATGAAATGATAACAGACCGATGGACCGCTTCATAATTTAATACAATAAACCAACTTTACCTGCATATCAAAACCTGTTATACTGATGACAACTTCCTTATGACAATGACATTGACATTGACATACTGTATATGACAATGACATTAAAATATAAGACGTCTGTAAACAAAATTACAACAAATACAAAGCAAAGTAAAATTACAGGGACGATTAGCGGTACTTGATAGCAAAGCAATTAAATAATATATTCAAAGAAAACAAAAATTGTATTGAATATGATTCTAGGAGCAAGCAGATATTGAATATGTAAATCATCAATGAAATCAAATTAAGAAATCCTTTTGCAAAAAATAATTAATACAATACACAATACACGGTGCAGATAAAAAAAAAAAAAAGTATTTTCAGCAAAGAAGAAATAAAATCTTAAAAAGCATATATATAGTAAAGCCTCATTTGAACAATTCAATTCAGCCCGTGGCATAGTGAAAATGTTTCCTGGGCTGATGCCTTTTTATTGACATGTATTTCATGACCTTATGCACTCACTTATTTTATTATTTTTAAGCTCTTCATTAAGTTCTTCAGAGTTTAATGTGGGTCCACATTTGAATATCTATAAACTACCTACTCATGCCAAATCAACATAATAAATTTAAGAGCAATGCTACTATATGGGGATGAGAATTTAAACTGAGGAGAAAATGGCATATATGAGTGACATTGCCATACATACCAAACAAGTAAAATAGTTATATTGGGCACCAACCAACCAGAGAGTCGAGTCTTTTCTGGAACGACTGCCATCAGTTAGCTCAAAGAAATATACTAGTGGAAAAGTTTTCAACCTTGCCAAAAAAAAAAAAAAGTTCTCTGCAACAGTTAATATTTTAAAGATAAAGGTGACATGGTACTGAAAATTTCTAAAATGTCATTTATGTGACACTTGTTATACAAGATGTGTTAAAATGAGACTTTACTCTGCTTATCAAAACAATATTAACGTCAAGCCCCTCCATTTCCCAAAGAAGGCTCTTTAATTATATTAAGAGACTTACATTTAAATGTGGGCTTATATTTGCTGGGAACTGAAAAGATAGTTGTGTAGACACTATTAGCATCTATAAAAATGTGTTGTGTTTATGACAAAGAACATAAAAAGAACAGCAGCAGCAATAGTTTTCATCACATTCAACTGGTAAGAAAACTTTGTAAGATGTCAACCTCAATCTACACTAGCATGCATTTTAAGTCTTCATTGATCTCTTGACTAAAACAAAAACTCCAAACTTATAACAGCATAAATTTTATACAATAAAAGTATTTGGTGGCATTATGGAAAAAAAGATAAAGATTTATGCCTCAGATAAACTGCCTAAAATAATTTTAGTAGTAATGCAGAATTACATTTAGAATTTTATACACTTCTGTGGAACACAAAATTTCCAGCAAAATTTGTAGTGTATTCAAAGGTGATGGACAGTTAACTGTCCTCCCAATTTTGGTCGCTAAGCTCCTTTTCCATTTCCTTTCTAATATAACAACATAACTCGGTCATAATTTTGGACGATTTACCCAGAGATTCAGATTAATGAGGACCAAATTAATGAGTAATCAGTGAACATGAGAGGTTGCATAAAAATAGGAACTGCCTTGAATGGTACAAAGGCCTTCTGCAAATTTATTCATTCATATGCTTTTATATGCAATCTTTGCAACACTAAACTAATCTTGCATGTAAGAAAGCCATTGAGATCCTTTTCCAAACAATTTCACTGTTTATGTTGTTTGAGATAAACATCAAAATGATGTTTCAAGGTTGAGGTATGGGAAATATGCTGAATGTGAGGAAATCTTTTTAAAGACCAATTCTTGTGGTAGTTGTCCGTTTGTGATAGGTTGAAATTAAAATTTTCCTAAATGAACTCAGTTCATAGAGTATAGGAAATATTTGGGTATGAATGATAACTCTTTAATATGGCTTCAATCACATTTTAAATGATTTTCATATATGGAAGCAACATAAGAAAAAACAGCTGAATCTTTGTCTTAAAAAAAAAAAAAAAAAAAAAAAAAAAAAAAAAAAAAAATCTTAAAATTTCAATAAATCCAAAAGGCACCTCTAGATGCAATGACTCCCTCACTCCAGCGACTCGGGGTTGGCTCCCATAGAGTTTGCGAAATTGAAGCTGCTCTGTACAATACTGTGGAATACCTTACCTAAATGTTAAAATAAAATTCTGATACAAATTTTAACAAGCATGCTACCTTCAATACATAAAAAGATTGAACATAATGGCAATACAATATTAAAGGATTTTAAAACTATTCTAAACAATAATTAATAAACTCTAAACTATCAGAGATGCAAGTCAGGTTTTTCTTTCTAAATCTTCCTACATTCATATTTGAGAGCAATACAAGCATTACTTGAGCAGCATCTACAAATACTCTCCATGCAAGACTGATATTCATAAGATTTTTGGTTAGTACAGTATACATGCAATTATTAAATAACATGAATCTGAACTTAACATAAAAAATAATGTACAGTACAGGCATTTAAAAAATGTAAGAAGAAATTCATACACACACACCTTTGTGAAGCTGAAATAAGATCCTGACAGTACAGTCATAAAGGCATGAAGAATCTTGAATACATGGGATTAATGGAGCCAGGCGGCACTGACCAGAACGTGTCATGGAATTGGCTCTTGATGGATCCAGTGAGGAAAACACTGAAAAACAGTAAACACTATTAAGCAGCATACAGATGGTCAGCAACGCCACACTATCCCTCCCAGCTGTTCCCAGTTTTTCGTCACTAAACCTTTACTTCACTTTCCACTTCAATAAAATTGGTAAATTTTATAACCATTTGTAAATTATATAACTTGCCACTACCCAGCAGACACTGGGTAGTGGCAAGCATTAATGCTGTATAGTACAGGAATGACAGGCACTTATTTAAACCATACAGTAGAATACCTGTATCACAAAATACACCAACACACATTTTTCCTCTTATAAATATTATTTCTCAAATAATGTCAAATTCATAACTGGTATATTGCACACAAAATAAAATCCTGTAACATCCTTTTCCTTTATTGTGACTTACTGAATGGAGGTAAAGGCCTACGGAACTTTTAGTCAGGGATAAAGAAGCACATTTACCCTCACCAGTCCATGTGTTCTCTCATTCATATAGAAGACCATTCACACACTTTGTCATACAGTAATCTATATTTTAATGTTTTTTAATGTTTTCATTATTCTTTGTGGCTTAAAATTAAAATAGTTGAGTTTGGAAACATTTTGACATTAACTTTACCTGAACATTTATAAAAACAACAAAAATATGTCCTTAACAATTGCACTATGAAGTTTTTGGCAAAAACAGGTGCGCAGTGCAGGGGTTAACCAAAACGGGACAGCCCTGAGGCATCCAAGTGGGCAACCAACCTAGCGCGTTGCAATAACCTAAATCGAGAATGCAACGCAGATGCCGCCTGTACCAAAACCTCAGTGACAATAGAATGGGTAAATTGGAGCATAGGCAGAGAACACATCTCGCAAGACTCCGGGTCAAAGGTGTCATTGACCCAACAGGCAGCATGACGGAGGCAAAAAGCGGTGACTGTCACCCCGAGACAAGGGCACAGAGCAACCTTCAAACCCGTACAAGGCAAGGTGGAACTCAAAAGACACATCCATTAGTAAACTGAGCCTGACAAGGTTTTCCAGGGTCCATAGGCTATCTGCTACAAGAAGCTCAGGCAAGGTACTGCTAAGCTGGTTAATTCAAAAGCTAACGAGGGGGGATGAGCTAAAAACTGAACCACTGAGACGTGTAATAAGCACGGGGGCCTAGAGGAGGGCCGCCAATATACAATAAGTGGACTAATAGCCAAACAAGACAGACCCCCTCCTGGCAAGAAAAATAAAAGAAAAACCCCGCAAAAGTACAATGTCACCAGAAGGAACAGGAACACGGCCGTCACACAGGTAGGCAAGCTGCGCAGCACTTTGCGCTCCAACCAGCAACAATACCACTTCCTACTCGAGGCCAAACAAAAGCAAAGAAAACCCCAGTTAGCCCCAAAGGTGGGGTAAATGCTGAGCAGTGAGAACCCCTATGGAAGTGGAGTCTCAAAGGCCCTATGGAAGATAACCCCTAGAACCCAAGGGTAGTACTTACAGGGCACTTAGGGAAGGCAGCCCTAAACGCATGCAGCCCCAGTACTCTAATTTCACTTGGCACCACAAACAGCAGGATACAGTACTAAGGCACAAATACTACCAAGAAATCGAGGCCAGAGTCAACGACTACCCCAGAGTGCATCAGCCAACGAACTGAAGGTGAGAGTAGCTGATGCGGAGGTCCGAGGGGGCTTTCCCCTTTCCCCTCCCAGGGAGGGAAGGGCTGCACAGACAAGTGGCATGGCTGCAGTGATTGACATTTTCTTGTTTGCTTGTTTCCTTATGTTTTGGTGGGAGTTCTGTCTCTGTTCGGTCTTCAGTTGCAATTTCTTACCAGGTGGGGTTTGTTGTTATGCCTACCTTTCTGGGTACCTAACCCCGGTCGATGAGACATGTAATGTTCCCAAACATAGAGGTAAGGAGTTCCATAGGCCATTGCTCCTTGTGCCTCTCTGAGGGTGGGGCCAGGTTTTGGCTCGTGGTCCCCGATAGGCAGCACTCCAACTGACTGATACCCCAGACTAATATAGCATATATTTTTTTTATTTTTTTTTTTATTTATACATACACAAGAGTTTTTACATTCTTGTACAGCCACCAGCACACACTGCGTTTCGAGCAAGTCCTTAATCCCAATTTTTAAACACGCACACACACCACCAGGAAACAGTCCGTAGCAGCTGTTTAACTCCCAGGTATCTATTTACTGCTAAGTGAACAGATGCATCAGGGTGAAAGAAACTCTACCCATTTGTTACCATATGAAATCGCTGGTGACATTTTTGGCCGCAATAGGGCGAGGAAGTCAGGCAAAATTGAGGTGTTGACAGAGTAAGCATCAGAGGCAGTCAGCTCCGCCCGAGCTGTCAGGCGGGAGTTGCCATAAAGATGTTATTATCTAATTATTTCAATGTCTCTGATTTTTCCTTTTTTTTTTTTTTTGCAGTAATATTATTCAATAGTGTGCAGTGTCATATATTTATATAATAAAATGTGTGAACCCTCACTATACCCAAAAGTATGGTGTGCATATTAATGATTCAATTATGTTCATAAGACAATAAACAAATAGTTTTCCCTGCTATTACACTATAAATACAGGTTATATATAAGAATCTGCATGTTTTGATCACCATAATGAACCACTAAGTTGGTATGGTGAGTCAAAACAATAAGAGTGGCTGCCACCATAATACGCACAGCGGTAATTATCACCGCAATCCCGCTATTATCAGAACCCTGGTCATTTTTATCACAGGCAGGGGACTTCTGTGATACTGTCATCGCTAAATAATTGCAGTTACACATATATTTTGACTTTTTAGACAATGCTGTGTAGTCACAAGCTGAAAAGCAATGCTGTTAGCTCATGCTACATGCACCAGCCTTGAAACCTTGGTTGCCTTGGTTGCTCACTCAATACTGAGGCTCTCACACCCAGGAATGTTACCCACGATATTTTTTTTAAAATGGCGTCTGTTTACTAGAACCCTGAGGAAGCTAGCTGATGTGAACCCTGTGTAGCCGCGGGACATTTAAATCATGCACGGCACCCTCAATTGTATATATACGATGTGTGCAGTTTGGTGACAGTTACTCAAATTGTATATATACAATGTGCGTGGTTTAAGGGTTAAGTAAAATGAATAAACTGTATACAGTACTGTACTGTATAATACAAAGGTTACATGCAACAGAACGTACATCATATATGCATGCCCAGCACTAACACCTTTTCCCCAAAGTCTCAAGAATCATAAGTGACAAAATTCAAAATAAGAATTTTACTTCTGAAGCACTAAATTGCAATTTTGGTTGGTTACTGAATTCAGATATACAACAACTGTGCATTGATGCATACAAAAATTTTCCACTAATAACTTGAGCACACTGCAAAATGAAATATTAGCGATCTGCCAGCTCAAAGTGCATAGAGGAACAGTCGGAAAAAATGTTGAGTGGGCAGAGGCTACCCTGTTAACATGTTGGTGTTGAGACCTGGTGGTGTTTGAGGTAGTAGACAGGTAGATTAATTTACCAATTAACAATGTTGATGAGCGGTCCCTTCGCAGTTTCTTTGATGCCAAGTAGTGCTCAAAAGGGGTTAAGTATAGATGAATTATTCTTCTGAAGGTCACTCAGGGCTGAATTGAGAATTATCCAGTTTCCCCTTGCAACTTGTGTGGTCTCGAAGGATGTTATAAAATACCTCTAATGTACCAGAATAAAATGTCTACCTGTCCTGACTGTGCACAATCCTGCCCATGGGCACAGCTGGACCTTGTTTAAGGAAGCAGCCTAGTAATATCACTCAGAAATTAAGGTGTTGATATGAAATATAAAATGTTATGTACTGTAATAAATTTATGTGGAAAAATATTGTTTGCGAGTATCTGCATATTATAAATCAATGTATACAAATAATTTGTGTTTATGCGCTGTAAAATCAAAATAAAATGGGCAAAGATTTTGTATTTAAGAAAACTAAATGTTCAAATCAACATACCTGCTTCATACAGATTCAAGATGCATTCCATGTACTCCAACATTTCAACTGCCAACTCAAAACTGTAAAGAATTATATAGTTCTGAAATAGGTGTTGCAATCAACAGAAATGCAATGGAATAAACAAAAAATATAAAGGACATGTGATCATGTGAAGACCTTGAGAACATAAAGTTTGCAAAAATTAGATTGAAGTGTAGATAAAAAGTTCCCTTATGAGTAAGGCACAGTTTCTTCCTTAGGCAAGGTTCTGCTGTCCCTCATGGACAAGACTAAGTACAGCCAGAGCAGAGCGACATGCAGCAATGAGAATCTTTTCAATCATCAGATCATACCGGTGCAAAGAAATCTGAAGAGTTCTCAATCTAGACCAAAATTATCTCCAGAATGCTCTATTAATTAAATCCAAACCTTTCAAAGCAATATTTAACATCAACATGTGCTCAGATAATTGCTAGTTGGCATGCCTGGTTGCTAGCCACAATTTTCCTCAATAGTGGCTGCACTGGCATAATAACATGCAAAAGGAGTATATATCCTGACTCTACTGGCAGGATGTGCAAAGTAGCCCCCATAGAGAAGCAGAGGTACAAAAGGTATGCTGAGAGAAAACTATCAACATCAGAGGCCCAAGACTTTTCGACACACTCCCTTTACACACAAGGGGCATAACTGACCAAACTCTCAAGTGTTCAGATGGGAACCTAAGAAACACCTTCAAAGAATACCTGATCAAACAGGCTGTAAATCGTACGTTAGGCTGAGAGCAACCATGTCAAACAGCCTGGATGACAGACCATCAACCGAGACCTGGTCAGAGACAAGGCTATGGGGACATTGATCCTCGAAATCATTGAAAGAACCAAGATGATTTACCTTGCATTCAGCAGACTGAAAATCTCCACCGCAAAAAACATCGCAATCATACAACAGAGTTAGCTGCTACCAGAACACCCAATTCTGGAGATTTCAGATGAAACCATCTGAAATCTCAAAGATCTTTGAGATCTTTGAGATCTCAAAGGCAGACCAGCAAGCAATGAAGCAAAAGGAAGTACTGTGGTTCAATGCATCAGTAAACAAAGCCCAAAGGATACATTATGCAACAGAAACTGAGATAACCAAGGAGGCACTTGAGATCTCAATGAAATGTGATAGCACTTCCTAAAGTAGGTCATATTGCCTGGAGTAAGGATTTTAGTTGCCTCACCAGACAGACAAATTTGCCCAGCGCTAATAACACAAAAATCTCTGGTTGCCAGGAAAAAAACAATTAATAATGAATAACCAATGAACAAAACCAATTCTAGACAAAAGTTCTGAGAACCTAGTTCAGGAGTAGAGCACCCAAAAATGCTACATGTTCCTAGCCCGGAACCCTATCCAATCCCTAAATCTCGGATGGATAGGGATATACCAGTACTGTAATGTTCTTGAGATTCATGGAACTGGACCACAAATGACACCGAACCACTTCACAACTACAAACACAGTAGTCGTACAGAAGGTTTGATGAGGTATGTGGGAACTAACCCCAGACAAGTAGGGGATCATATAACTTTTAGCAGAGTCCTCCTCCAACACAAGAAAAAAAAAAGGGACTGGAACCACAATGAGCAAGTCTTCCCACTCACCCTCTTAGCCAACATCTTCTAAATGCAGATATAGATTAATGGAGTAAAAGACTGCACATTGCTTAGGTAGGTTCCAAGGAAACTACATCCATGAAACGCACCAAAACATCAACCGTAAAGCCCAGGCTTCCCCTGGCTCAAACTTCTCGAAAGGCCTGCAGACAGCCCCTTTACCCACTACCCTCACCACTGGTAGGATGACTGCACTGTTTAACTGTTTACATTAAAGCCCACTAATTAATTTTAAACAAAGCTACTTTTATCTATTTTGTCAAGTCCTATTTAATTTGTTGGTTATCACTTCCCCCTGCTTCTGCCTTTATCCAGTGTGGTGAGTTTCACTTCTCAAGAGCTTTTTGCTCTACAGTACTGTACATGGTTCACTTCACTCAAATCCAGTACAACTATGGTCAATGCAGTCTAGTCATATTTGTTTGTTTTAGAAATCCAAGCTGGGGTTGGATTTCTAAAACATACTGTATATATACTGTACTCTAGTTGTATATATACAGTACAGTATGTTTTAGGTTGTATACTCGAGTTATAAGATGTATGTGACATACAGTATTTGTCAGGGTTGAATTAAAGTAACCATATCTCAGATCATCTCTAGAGTATATTTAGACTCACTTGCATTCTCCCACAGTCCATATGTATGGGTCATATATTGAACATTTTACTCAATTTATTATTATTGTACATAAAAATAAAAAATAAAAATTGAAGTTCATTCTTTTTATTGTCTAAAAAAAACATTCGATGATATTTCTGAGTATATATAAAAAAAACACTGCCAGGTATTAGAAATGTAACAGAAAAATATATAAAAAATATCTTTTCACTATTATTTATAATGACAGTTCTGAAAGAAATACAGCCTAGTTTTCAATTGGACCATATTTTCTATTAAAAATGATAGCTTAAACAAAATTTTTGGGGCTTTTAAAAAAAGTTTCACCGTGATTTTTTGTAATACTGTACTTGGAAATATTAGAATTTTGTCTTACTGGAAATGTAATTAAAACATCAAGGCTAAAACTCATGTGTCATTGCAAGAGCTAAGCAATGCCTCAGGCCAGCCACCACCTTAACCAGACAAAATTAATGGGACAGCTGCTGAATCCTGTCAGGGAGCTTAACCACCATTAGAGTAACAGAAAACATAGGCCGCTACTACCTCTTCTTTTGCTAAACTGCACTATGCACAGAGTTGCCCATCCCTGTATTGCTGAATAATAGCAAACAATGAAAGGAAAGCAGAATGCTATTCTTGACCAATACTAGCATTCACATACAGCACAATGAAACCAAGTTTCTACGGCTAAGCACAAATTACTTGACTGAATTATGGCCTTTGCTGTTGTCAACTGACACAGAAACAAGTACTGTAATGAAGATTGTGAGAATAATCATAGAACCCTGTTATGGTGTCAAGTGATGCCACTTGATTGTGGTTTCGGATAACAATTAAGCGGACAAACTGGTGGATAGTTATGTGGTGACCTACAATGCTTTCAAAGCCTTTGAGTGTATAGGAATGAACCTTCCAGAGGTCAGTCAAGTCTGCATTAAATACTCTCCCTAGTATCACCGTTACCCCAGTATGATCAAACAGGGGCCCTTCTGAAAAAGATTCTTCTTATACTTGTTCACATGACCAAACTGTTCTGATTGTGCATAATTATTATTTGCTCCAATAGAGCCAACAATGACCTTTCTTCAGGGAACAACAAAGTGGGATAGTTCAAATACAATTGTTGCCATGGCACTCACACTGCCCAATAATAAAAAGAACCATAGTTTTATTATCATACTTTAAATAATATCAATTTTACGTCAATACAAAGAGCCCACTGAAGGAAGCTCACACAAATGAACACAAAAAAGTTAACACTAGGCTACTTTGCTAAATTTAAATGCGAGTCATAATTTTCTGCTCAAATTTGAGTACTGTACTTTAATTTTAAGTCAATATTATCAGTGGTAGATAATCAAACAACAAAACCCAGTGTCCTGATTACAAATACCTAATAGGAGGATATGTAAACAAGTTGGGAAAACTTTTTAAGTAAATATGAGATCACATTTTCACATTTTTGAATGCGGTGAAGAAAAGATAACATAATATAGAAGACCCTCACTCCAATTAACTATCTCAGGTAGTACCAGTTTGTTTCATGTGAAAGGAGAAGGCCTCCATACATTTGTAGGCCTTGTTAACACACATATTGCACATACCATACTCAGATGTTCAACCCACAGTGCATACACCACCATGAGATGTTTTTTGGTATCTAGCAACATTTGAAACTCTGCAGGTATATGGGGGTCACAATAGATGCCCAAGGCTTCCATATACCCTTAGCCTGTATACCCATTTTTAGTTCATTTTTGCATTGTGCATAAAATAAAAATCAATAAAAATTATTTCTACTTTTTGTATCATAAAACATTTATCTCTGATGTTGGGAAAACAAGTTCTAATAATTTTAGTTTTGCTGTGGCTCCTAATCCAGGAGTGTGACTTTCAGAGATATCACTTTAACAAGAAAATTAATGTAGAACTGGACATATAAGCCTGTAACTAACAATTCTGATAGTGAGCCAGCTAGGTAGTCTGCCTCATTTTCTAAAAAAAACATAATGAGTTTTCATTGTTCACTAGATCCAAAGTAAGTAATTTATGATCATTAATTTTTTATTCCTTTTTCCTATGCTAAGGCATAATTTTTAATATAGAAAGACAAAAAATGCTGATTTTTTTGGTATCTTTTTTTTATAGCAAGTACTGTAAACCTTGTGCAGTTCACGGGTTAAAAGAAACTGAAGTGGCCACAGCATAAGAAGGGTCAGATCACAATAATATGACTTAAAACAAATAACCCAATCCACACATGTATGACAAGAAAGCAACAACTTGATAAGGGTCCCAGATGGGCACAAAACATTGTCTCTTTTCTGTCATGTGTGGGCTGGGTTAATTTGATACATTATATGGAAACAGCACAATTAATCAAAATTTAACAGAACTGTTAGACAAAATAATCCCCTACCCCAAGAAAATGTATCAAACATTTAATGTAATCCAACACATTTTTCTGGTGGGCCCCCAGAAGCTTCCCAAGCTTGGCTCTGGTACTACCAAATCTTAGCCCAAAGCCTAACACACTACGACTCCAAGACTCATTTACTGTTTCTGTGAGCCAGGAGCAGAATCTGGGTGGCTCTTATGAAGTGAGGGGAAACAGGAAATTAGATATTAACCACAAAACTGGTGAACACCCACCAGAAGCATAGATGTAATTAAACAAGCAACTGCTTGGAGGAAATCAGACCTCAAGTTAAACAAGGTAAATTTTCATTGCTGCTGACTGATAATCATATAGCTACTGAGACATGCATAGATAAAAATATGGACTGTAAAAGGAATATAACAGTTTGTTATCTTTCCTATTGAAAAATCAATGAAAACATGCAAAGGCCAGATTAAAGAAAATATGAAAACATGGCCTTATTTATTTTAGGCCTAACATAATCTACCCTAGGCCTAGCACAACTTATGTTAGACCTAACATAACCTATGCTAGGCCTGAGAGTTGGATTTTGCTTAAAAAATGGACCAAACATCCCATTAGTATACAAAGAATAATTACTAAATTAGTGTGCAAAGAATAATTACTAAATTTAAATGAGGAGGATTGGGCATATTTTAAAGGAAATAAGGAAGGGTAAAATTAAGACAAGCAATAACATGAACATGGAATAGTCCAAAGAATTTTGCAAGGCATTTTCCTGCTGGATAAAAGAAGATACAGTATCGCCATCAAAAAGATTAACTCCAAAATTAACAAAGCATCAAAGAGAAAATAGTTAATATTGAGACATTATAAATGTCATAACTTACTAATTATTGGCATCATTTTCTGCAAGGGCTTCTAATTCTTCTGGTGTCACAAACAATGAACCCGGAAATTGAGGATAATGTTGATGGAACTTCAACTTGGCAATCAGTAATTCACAGTAATGACTGATAAGTCGTCCGTAGCCATGTGCGAGGTGTCTCTGGCAAGTAAGGGCTGATTAGTTTATGTTACAATCAATTTTACTTGCTAAACAAATTACTAGGCTGTAATTAAAATAATATACTGTACCTAAATAAAACTGCAATGAGTGAAGCAGTTATTCCCAATACCCTACCAAACATCTCAAAACACACATCATTACCCAATTCCCATTTTAATGTGGGTGTGGAAACAAGTCCAGGTGAAAAATAGAAAGTTATAATGAAAGAAGGTTATAGATTTAAACAAAAGCTATCATCTATTTATCATTCACACGAAAGTACTATACTGTCTATGCTTGGTAATACGAATCTGCTGCCCGAAACGCTTTGCGTAATAGTGGCTTTAGGCATTGTATGTACTAGCTCTATCTATAAGTCCATCAAATTTTGTATCTTACCTTGTATGTATGTACCTTACCTGAATAAAAATTTATTTATATTTATTTAATCATATGGAGCACACTCCTATTTCAGTTAACTGAACATTCGATTTAGTCTTACCAGGATTGTCCATAAATTACAGAAATTCATTTTTTGTTCTGTACTACATCCAAGTTGCTCCCACTATTTGTCCTCACAGTTTTATCCTTTACCTGCTTACTCCTGCCCTTTACCCATAAAAACAAATTCATTTGGATTACCATAAGACTCAGGTTACTAGAGTTCGGATTACTGAGCTCTTACATCATACAGCGTATAGCATTACGAATAAACACGCACCAGTACACTCTAGCACTTACCCACAGGAGTATTAACCACTTCACAAGACCTGTTATAAGATGACTCATCATGAACTGTCATATACTGTACTGTATAAATACATTTCCTCCTTCCTTACAAACTGCTTCCTCTCAGCATTAAACCTTAATTTTATTAAAAAACTAATTCATTATACTGCTTCCTCTCAGCATTAACCCTTAATTTTATTAAAAAACTAATTCATTATATCTCTCCAGCTTTTTCCAAGCCTCTCTTTCTCCTCACTGTTCCCTCAAATTAACTTTAATACACATTCATCACCAGTCTACCATCATACCTTCATTTAATACTGCCAAACTATCTCGGCACACTGTTCAGACTTGCAATTTAACTAATGCACTGTGTATCTCTCCATGAAATTGTCATTCCTTATTAGTGGATATACAGTTGCAATATCCACCAACAATCTTAGAAAGACAAATCTTCAGCCTGTGACTGACAGAAAAAATGCACCAAAGGTTCAACTCGGGCCAATGGTTTGTACACAAAGCACAAAAGCCCACCCCACTCCCACAGAAACAACTGAAAGACAAGGACCATTACACTGAGCAAAACTGGCAATAGCCAGAGGAAATACAGTATGCATGCTAAAAAAACCTGTACCTGACAGTAGCATGAGCAGGCACAAGGGAGGAGTGATATGATGTTAAAAGCTTAAGAGATAAGACATTCTCAATAAGCTTAAGAGATAAGACATTCTTAATTAGCTTAACAGACTTTTTGTCCCCAACAATCTGAAAACATACAGTATACATTATGTAAATACAAAGTACTGTAGTTATTGATGCTGTCCAATAACAGAAGAAAGTTACATTTTACAACTATGTATACATAAGAATAGTATTGTTTGTTTTTGCATTAATACAATGTGAGTCTCTCACTATATTACACAAAAATTAAATGAAAGTTGCTATTGGGTTACATCGGATCATTTTAAATAACCATATATTTTGGCTCAAACTTAAACGCTTTATGGTGTTTTAAATTTGAAGTTGATGTGATAATACTTCAAAAAATTTAATGGAAACCAAAAGGAAAAAAATTGAAAAAATAAACAAAATCAATACCATTGTTATCTCCATTTAATAAATAAAAATTATGAAAAAATAAATTCTAATATATACAGTACTAATATATACTTTTTCTTATGAAGATCCAACAAACATACCAATCATTCCCCCTTCAGTTATGAAGCAACCTAATGGAGAGAGCTTAGCATATTTAATTTACTATACACCACAAACCCTACCTGTTAGGAAAAGTAATTTTGTATCTTAAACTTGTTAAGACTAAAGAGTAGTAAAATACTTACAAAGTGCTGTCCAGTGTCTTTGATACGGCTAATATGACGCTGAGAATCACGAAGCACATTTGGGTGTCCATCACGGAAGACAACATGAAGGCAATGACAAAATTTCCAGCCAGTAACATCTGTACTGATTGGAGGACATGTTGCAACATTCCTCCAAAAGAGGTCTGTATTCTTGTCAGTGAATGTGCCAATGATGAGATTTCTGACATGCTTCATTTTAACAGGAACTTCTTCATCATTAACAGCTTTACGATAACTTATCTCCTGTTAAATATACAACATAATAGAGATTTTACTAACTTGCCAAAACAAACTGAAATATGCCTAAATTTTTTTAAGTGCTGTTACTTTCATAAGTAAGGCATCAGTAAGGTGGGGAGGCATCAGCTCAAATGATATCTTGTTTTAACAAACTCCACTTCCTCTACACTTGTTTAGTTCCCTATATTCAATACAGTAATACAGTACTACTATATTTTCTTATGTAATGTACCTGTATTGTGATTTTTAGTATATTTAGCAAACCTCTACTGTAATGCATTTTTCAAAATATTTTGTAGGGGGGATTAGAAAGTGCATCACCACAATAAGCAGCTTCCAGTCCTGAGTGCCCAAACAGCAGAATGGCGTCTGTATACCACAATGTTGACTGAAACATCTCAGGGCTGCTCTCTAGTCATGTCCCACAGCTGACAAAAAGGGATGGATGTAAAGGTGACCTACATAAACCTAACAGAGGCTCTTGTCATCGACAATGGTAGGCCATACCAGAGGACCTGTAATGTAGTGCCTCGTCTTCCCAGACATGGCAAGACATTTGGCCACGTTTCCTTGGACCCTTGCCATTAATCACCTAGCAGGAAATGGATGACTTGTGAGACTTGCCCGAAACGCTATGCGTACTAGTGGCTTTAGGTATTGTATGTACTACCTCTATCTTTAAATCTAACAATGTTTGTACTGTAATGCTGCAACTATGTATGTACTGTCCCTAAATAAATTATTATTATTATTATTATTATTATTATTATTATTATTAGATACTGCTGTTGGTTCATCTTGGGAAAGGTCAAACACTGGCTAGGCAGGGAACACCTCTGTAAGTCAAAAAGACTTTGTATCTTGACACTGGAACCCCATGCATATATATATATATATATATATATATATATATATATACAGTCCTGACACCAGTGTGGAAGTATACAGGCCTCTCATATCACTCTACACGATATTATAACTGGGGAACACTTGTAATTTATTTAATGAATAGCTAAACTGTCATAATAATCTTATAGGTAATAGTAATAAGTTAAACAACATGACAAAAGTAAATATAGCAATTTAACCTTCCTAATAATCCAATACTAAATATTATTACAGTTCACACGCCAGCTTTAGCAACAAGATTACTGCAGTCCTCCTCCAACAAGCAACACAAATTCAATGTAACCTCCAGTTCAGCAACACATTCACCTGTACTTTAATAATCTATCTACAGGTTTTTGGGCTGAGCCAAGGTAGTGGTGGGGAGTGTTGAGGATGGGCGAGGCATGTGGGAGGTGGGCCAGGTGCCCCACCCACCCTGTCATCCCATGCACGACGCCCTCCCACAGGATATCCTCCTTCCTACCCCTCTACCAGGTCCTTAACATCACTCTGCGACACGTCTATATCTCACCACCAAGTCACAATACCTGTGATCTCTCAAATTGGTCCCGTTCTTGGTCCAGGGTGTTGCTCCTCCTCGTGCCCAGCACGTTAGGAATCTTCTTCATAGAAGTCATCTTGCGGGTGTTTGTAGTCAGTGGAGTGTTGGCCTCATCTCTGGCAGCGCCACGGCACTACTATCTCGCCATACTCACTATAGACGCCAGCACCCGCGCCCGCAGACAAGAGAGGATCACAGCCGGGAGCCTCCTGGCGGGGTCGCTGAGCCTCCCTTAGGGGGATCCCGGCCCACACCCGCGCTTGCAACACAACGCTGGTCGTGCAACACAATACCAGAGCTCGGCAGTGTGTGTGTGTTGCAAGTGTGACACCAGGCACTGTGCTTGGGGAGCCTCGTCACGCTCAACTCTGGCTCTGATTATTGCTAGAGCCTCTTATCGTCACCTCCCGTTACCTTAAGAGCTTGAAGTACATACATAATATGTATATACACTTATACATAAATATCATCTAAGCATATGCCAAATACCGGTTTATATTATGCTATTAAAATAAATATATGTTAATAACTGTTCGGTATTATGAACCCTAGGTATTTATTGGATTAATCCAGATATAAAACTTCTCTTCTTGATGGAAACGTGCAGTTTGCATGAAAAGTTTATCCTCCCGATGACTGCCACAGATATAAAGCATATTTAAGAAAATTAATTATTATATGCACGCAGCAGTAATTAAAGTTAAACGTGTATGCGCCTGGATCTGAGGTCGCATACTAAATACACGTTGGGCCCCAGCTGTACTGCATGAGACAGCTGAGGCTGCTGCATTTTTTTTAAATTACCAAGGTTAGGTATATACAGCAATGTGCTGCTACCATATTCTATATGAAAGATTACACATTGTAGATTAAACACTAGCTATAAGTTTATCTAATGGTTCCATCTCACAGGATGGTGAGTCATACAGGGAGAAAATACCTGTCTCAATACAAAAACAAACCAACTAACTTTAAGTTCATGTATTGGTGTATTTTTTTATTATTATTAGTTATTTATATATACACGAGTTCCTACATTCTTGTACAGCCACTAGCACGCATAGCGTTTCAGGCAAGTCCTTAATCTTAATATTCCCCGCAATACGACTCCACAAATCGTTTAACAAACCAGGTACCCACTTTACTGTTGGGTGAACAGAGGCTACAGTCAAGGACTGGCACCCGGTCAATCCTCCCCGGCCAGGGATACGAACCCAGTACAAAGTGTTCTCGAAACGCCAGGCGAGTGTCTTACCACTAGACCACGGCAAGTGCATTATTATCACATTTATTAGTATAATACATTTAGTCAGCTTACAGCCCCGCTCCTGTGCCAGGTAAGTCCACTACTTACGGGCTCACCATAGCCCGTGCTACTTGGAACTTTTTGTTCCCAGTAGCTGACTAATTCAATTTCTTTCTTTATTATGCACCCCATACCAAAACAAGAAGAAGAACATAACGTTGTGTTTATGTTAGAGCAGCTGGCGGGCCGGGCCAAGCAGCTCCTGGAGTTCACTCTCATCCTATACTCTTAATTTCCCGACATTGTAAGTATATTGGAGGTGAGAAGGTAAGGGAGGTGGTGTGGGGGCCGCCGCGACCTGATCAACGGGGCCACCAGGCACGACGAGCCGGAATTAACAGTGGAATTAGACCATATCTCAAAATGTTATTGAACACTCCCCCCCAGAGAAGGGAAACTGGTGCATGCGAGATTTGCCTTTCCCATCCATAGAAAGTTTGAGATGAGTACTGACAGAGGCACTGTATAATGGAGGACCCACCACAGTGTGAGCGTTCACTATTATTTTGTGTGTGTGTGTAAATATAATTATCTATATTTATTTATTTATATACAAGAAGGTACATTGGGGGTTAAGAGAGTACTACATAGCAATGATTTTACATTCTTGTAAAGCCACTAGTATGCATAGGGTTTCGGGTAGGCAAAACATATTGGTAATGATAAAATCAATATCGATTTAGTTTTGATTTAATTCATTTATTAGGCACCCTATACCCCTCCTGTGGACGGTGGTGGAAAAGGTTACAGAGGCACATAATGGGCTCTGGGAATTAAACCCCCAAATTCATTTATCCGAGCAAGTTGGACTACATGAAATAGTATCGAAATATTGGTAAAAATGAGTATATTTACGTAATATCAAACTACATGAAAAACGTGAAAAAGTCACTATTTAACCATATTTGAGGATTTTAACTTTAAATCATAGAGCGAAGTTTCGTATTATTTAGATCCAAGAAAGGACATATGACAATGTTGTTTCCAATACAAATGATAAAAATCATTATGTTTTCATTAGAATTAACTAAAATGTTCCTGATTTTCCGTTAATATTACCGATGGAAGATGTACACGAAAACCACTCTATTCCAGCTGAAACGTCGATATATGCAATAAAAACAGAACTTATCCCCTTTTCAATATCATACTCAGTATTTTAACGAGAAACAAATAGTTAATTGAAATGAAGTATTTAAGGTTATTATCTAATCAATTATGTGTTTGCATCATTTTTTTCGTATATATAATGAATTAATACCAATAAACTGAAAATTCACAAAAACTAGGAAAATCGGCCAAATTCGATGATATTTTGTTTTAATCACATAAAGGAAAAGGGGATGATAAACGTCAATATATTGCTAAATTCGATGATTTTTCGTACGAAACAAAATGCAAGAAAACTTGCTTAAAATGCAATATTATGCGAAATTCTGAGATTTGAAAGCCAAATCACATATCGTGATACTACAAGAAATAGTATCGAAATATTGGCAAAAATGAATATATTTACATAATATCAATCTACATGAAAAACGTGAAAAAATCACTATTTAACCATATTTGAGGATTTTAACTTCAAATCATAGAGCGAGGTTTCGTATTATTTAGATCCAAGAAAAGACAAATGACAATGTTGTTTCCAATACAAACGATAAAAATCAATGTGTTTTCATTAGAATTAACTAAAATGTTCTGATTTTCCGTTAATATTACCGATGGAAGATGTACACGAAAACCGCTCTATTCCGGCTGAAACGTCGATATATGCAATAAAAACAGAACTTCTCCCTTTTAAATATCTTTCTCAGTATTTTACAATATTTTACAGGAAGATGTAAAGATGGAAGATTTTTTTCTCAGTATATTTTACAGAAACAAATAGTTGATTGAAAATGAAGTATTTAAGGGTATTATCTAATCAATTATGTGTTTGCATCATTTTTATCGTATATATAATGAATTAATACCAATAAACTGAAAATTCACAAAAACGTGGAAGAACGGCAAAATATTGCCTAATTCGATGATATTTTGTTTAAATCGCATAAAGGAAAAGGGGATGATAAACGTCAAAATATTGCTAAATTCGATGATTTTTCGTACGAAACAAAATGCAAGAAAACTTGCTTAAAATGCAATATTATGCGAAATTCTGAGATTTGAAAGCCAAATCACATATCGTGATACTACATGAAATAGTATCGAATTATTGGCAAAAATGAATATATTTACGTAATATGAAAAACGTGAAAAAATCACTATTTAACCATATTTGAGGATTTTAACTTCAAATCATAGAGCGAGGTTTCGTATTATTTACATCCAAGAAAAGACATATGTTGTTTCCAATACAAACGATAAAAATCAATGTGTTTTCATTAGAATTAACTAAAATGTTACTGATTTTCCGTTAATATTACCGATGGAAGATGTACACGAAAACCGCTCTATTCCGGCTGAAACGTCGATATATGCAATAAAAACAGAACTTCTCCCCTTTTCAATATCATACTCAGCATTTTAACGAGAAACAAATAATTGATTGAAAATGAAGTATTCAAGGTTATTATCTAATCAATTATGTGTTTGCATCATTTTTATCGTATATATAATGAATTAATACCAATAAACTGAAAATTCACAAAAACGTGGAAAAACGGCAAAATATTGCCTAATTCGATGATATTTTGTTTAAATCACATAAAGGAAAAGGAGATGATAAACGTCAAAATATTGCTAAATTCGATGATTTTTCGTACGAAACAAATGCAAAAAAACTTCCTTAAAATGCAATATTATGCAAAATTCTGAGATTTGAAGGCCAAATCACATATCGTGATACTACATGAAATAGTATCGAAATATTAGTAAAAATGAATATATTTACTTAATATCAAAATACATGAAAAACGTGAAAAAAGTCACTATTTTACCATATATGAGGATTTTAACTTCAAATCATAGAGCGAGGTTTCGTATTATTTAGATCCAAGAAAAGACATATGACAATGTTGTTTCCAATACAAATGATAAAAATCATTATGTTTTCATTAGAATTAACTAAAATGTTCCTGATTTTCCGTTAATATTACCGATGGAAGATGTACACGAAAACCACTCTATTCCAGCTGAAACGTCGATATATGCAATAAAAACAGAACTTCTCCCCTTTTCAATATCATACTCAGTATTTTAACGAGAAACAAATAATTGATTGAAAATGAAGTATTCAAGGTTATTATCTAATCAATTATGTGTTTGCATCATTTTTATCGTATATATAATGAATTAATACCAATAAACTGAAAATTCACAAAAACGTGGAAAAACGGCAAAGAATTGCCTAATTCGATGATATTTTGTATAAATCACATAAAGGAAAAGGGGGATGCTAAACGTCAAAATATTGCTAAATTCGATGATTTTTCGTACGAAACAAAATGCAAGAAAACTTGCTTAAAATGCAATATTATGCGAAATTCTGAGATTTGAAGGCCAAATCACATATCGTGACACTACATGAAATAGTATCGAAATATTGGTAAAAATGAATATATTTACGTAATATCAAACTACATGAAAACCTGAAAAAGTCACTATTTAACCATATTGAGGATTTTAACTTTAAATCATAGAGCGAGGTTTCGTATTATTTAGATCCAAGAAAAGACATATGACAATGTTGTTTCCAATACAAACGATAATAATCAATGTGTTTTCATTAGAATTAACTAAAATATTCCTGATTTTCCGTTTATATTACCGATGGAAGATGTACACGAAAACTGCTCTATTCCGGCTGAAACGTCGATATATGCAATAAAAACAGAACTTCTCCCCTTTTCAATATCTTACACAGTATTTTAACAAGAAACAAATACTTGATTGAAAATGAAGTATTAACGGGTATTATCTAATCAGTTATGTATTTGCATCATTTTTATCGTATATATAATGAATTAATACCAATAAACTGAAAATTCACAAAAACGTGGAAAAACGGCAAATATTGCCTAATTCGATGATATTTTGTTTAAATCATAAAAAGGAAAAGGAGATGATAAACGTCAAATATAGCTAAATTCGATGATTTTTCGTACGAAACAAAATTAAAAAAACTTGCTTAAAATGCAATATTGTGCAAAATTCTGAGATTTGAAGGCCAAATCATATATCGTGATACTACATGAAATAGTATCGAAATATTGGTAAAAATGAATATATTTACTTAATATCAAAATACATGAAAAACGTGAAAAAATTCACTATTTTACAATATTTGAGGATTTTAACTTTAAATCATAGAGCGAGGTTTCGTATTATTTAGATCCAAGAAAAGACATATGACAATGTTGTTTCCAATACACACGATAAAAATCAATGTGTTTTCATTAGAATTAACTAAAACGTTCCTGATTTTCCGTTAATATTACTGATGGAAGATGTACACGTAAAACCGCTCTAATCCGGCTGAAACGTTGATATATGCAATAAAACCCGAACTTCTCCCCTTTTCAATATCCTACTCAGTATTTTAACGAGAAACAAATGGTTGATTGAAAATGAAGTATTTAAGGTTATTATCTAATCAATTATGTTTTTTGCATCATTTTTATCGTATATTTAATGAATTAATAACAATAAACTGAAAATTCACAAAACGTGGAAAAACGTCAAAATATTGCTTTATTCGATGATATTATGTTTAAATCACATAAAGGAAAAGGAGATGATAAACGTCAAAATATTGCTAAATTCGGTGATTTTTCATATGAAACAAAATGCAAGAAACTTGCTTAAAATGCAATATTAGGCGAAATTCTGAGATTTGAAGGCCAAATCACATATCGTGATACTACATGAAATAGTATCGAAATATTGGTAAAAATGAATATATTTACGTAATATCAAACTACATGAAAAACGTGAAAAAAGTCACTATTTAACCATATTTGAGGATTTTAACTTCAAATCATAGAGCGAGGTTTCGTATTCTTTAGATCCAAGAAAAGACATATGACAATGTTGTTTCCAGTACAAATGATAAAAATCAATGTGTTTTCATTAGAATTAACTAAAATGTTCCTGATTTTCCGTTTATATTACTGATGGAAGATATACACGAAAACCACTCTATTCCGGCTGAAACGTCGATATATGCAATAAAAACAGAACTTCTCCTTTTTCAATATCTTACTCAGTATTTTAACGAGAAACAAATAATTGATTGAAAATGAAGTATTTAAGGTTATTATCTAATCAATTATGTGTCTGCATCATTTTAATCGTATATATAATGAATTAATACCCATTGACTGAAAATTCACAAAAACGTGGAAAAACGGCAAAATATTGCCTAATTCGATGACATTTTGTTTAAATCACATAAAGAAAAGGGGATGATAAACGTCAAAATATTGCTAAATTCGATGATTTTTCGTACGAAACAAAATGCAAGAAAACTTGCTTAAAATGCAATATTATGCGAAATTCTGAGATTTGAAGGCCAAATCACATATCGTGATACTACATGAAATAGTATCGAAATATTGGTAAAAATGAATATATTTACGTAATATCAAACTATATGAAAAACGTGAAAAAAGTCACTTATATACCATATTTGAGGATTTTACCTTCAAATCATAGAGCGAGGTTTCGTATTATTTAGATCCAAGAAAAGACATATGACAATGTTGTTTCCAATACAAACGATAAAAATCAATGTGTTTTCATTAGAATTAACTAAAATGTTCCTGATTTTCCGTTAATATTACCGATGGAAGATGTACACGAAAACCGTTCTATTCCGGCTGAAACGTCGATATATGCAATAAAAACAGAACTTCTCCCCTTTTCAATATCTTACACAGTATTTTAACGAGAAACAAATAGTTGATTGAAAATGAAGTATTTAAGGGTATTATCTAATCAATTATGTATTTGCATCATTTTTATCGTATATATGAATTAATACCAATAAACTGAAAATTCACAAAACGTGGAAAAACGGCCTAATTCGATTATATTTTGTTTAAATCACATAAAGGAAAAGGGGATGATAAACGTCAATATATTGCTAAATTCGATGATTTTTCGTACGAAACAAAATGCAAGAAAACTTGCTTAAAATGAAAATTTGCGAAATTCTGAGATTTGAAGGCCAAATCACATATTGTGATACTACATGAAATAGTATCGAAATATTGGTAAAAATGAATATATTTACGTGATATCAAACTACATGAAAAACGTGAAAAAAGTCACTATTTAACCATATTTGAGGATTTTAACTACAAATCATAGAGCGAGGTTTCGTATTATTTAGATCCAAGAAAAGACATATGACAATGTTGTTTCCAATACAAATGATAAAAATCAATGTGTTTTCATTAGAATTAACTAAAATGTTCCTGATTTTCCGTTTATATTACCGATGGAAGATATACACGAAAACCGCTCTCTTCCGGCTGAAACGTCGATATATGCAATAAAAACAGAACTTCTCCCCTTTTTAATATCTTACTCAGTATTTTAACGAGAAACAAATGGTTGATTGAAAATGAAGTATTTAAGGTTATTATCTAATCAATTATGTGTTTGCATCCTTTTTATCGTATATATAATGAATATATGAACCCATAAACTGAAAATTCACAAAACGTGGAAGAACGGGAAAATATTGCCTAATTCGATGATATTTTGTTTAAATCACATAAAGGAAAAGGGGATGATAAACGTCAAAATATTGCTAAATTCGATGATTTTTCGTACGAAACAAAATGCAAGAAAACTTGCTTAAAATACAATATTATGCGAAATTCTGAGATTTGAAAGCCAAATCTCATATCGTGATACTACATGAAATAGTATCGAAATATTGGCAAAAATGAATATATTTACGTAATATCAATCTACATGAAAAACGTGAAAAAATCACTATTTAACCATACTTGAGGATTTTAACTTCAAATCATAGAGCAAGGTTTCGTATTATTTAGATCCAAGAAAAGACATATGACAATGTTGTTTCCAATACAAACGATAAAAATCAATGTGTTTTCATTAGAATTAACTAAAATGTTCCTGATTTTCCGTAATATTACCGATGGAAGATGTACACGAAAACCGCTCTATTCCGGCTGAAACGTCGATATATGCAATAAAAACAGAACTTCTCCCCTTTTCAATATCATACTCAGTATTTTAACGAGAAACAAATAATTGATTGAAAATGAAGTATTCAAGGTTATTATCTAATCAATTATGTGTTTGCATCATTTTTATCGTATATATAATGAATTAATACCAATAAACTGAAAATTCACAAAAACGTGGAAAAACGGCAAAATATTGCCTAATTCGATGATATTTTGTTTAAATCACATAAAGGAAAAGGAGATGATAAACGTCAAAATATTGCTAAATTCGATGATTATTCGTACGAAACAAAATGCAAAAAAACTTGCTTAAAATGCAATATTATGCGAAATTCTGAGATTTGAAGGCCAAATCACATATCGTGATACTACATGAATTAGTATTGAAATATTGGTAAAAATGAATATATTTACGTAATATCAAAATACATGAAAACGTGAAAAAATCACTATTTTACCATATTTGAGGATTTTATCTTCAAATCATAGAGCGAGGTTTCGTATTATTTAGATCCAAGAAAAGACATATGACAATGTTGTTTCCAATACAAACGAAAAAAATCTATGTTTTTTCATTAGAGTTAACTAAAATGTTCCTGATTTTCGTTAATATTACCGATGGAAGATGTACACGAAAACCGCTCTCTTCCGGCTGAAACGTCGATATATGCAATAAAAACAGAATTTCTCCCCTTTTCAATATCATATTCAGTATTTTAACGAGAAACAAATAATTGATTGAAAATGAAGTATTCAAGGTTATTATCTTATCAATTATGTGTTTGCATCATTTTTATCGTATATTTAATGAATTAATACCAATAAACTGAAAATTCACAAAACGTGGAAAAACCTCAAAATATTGCCTAATTCGATGATATTATGTTTAAATCACATAAAGGAAAAGGGGATGATAAACATCAAAATATTGCTAAATTTGATGATTTTCCTTAGAAATAAAATGCAAGAAAACTTGCTTAAAATGCAATATTATGCGAAATTCTGATATTTGAAGGCCAAATCACATATCGTGATACTACATGAAATAGTATCGAAATATTGGTAAAAATGAATATATTTACGTTATATCAAAATACATGAAAAACGTGAAAAAAGTCACTATTTTACCGTATTTGAGGATTTTAACTTCAAATCATAGAGCGAGGTTTCGTATTATTTAGATCCAAGAAAAGACATATGACAATGTTGTTTCCAATACAAACGATAAAAATCAATGTATTTCATTAGAATTAACTAAAATGTTCCTGATTTTCCGTTAATATTACCGATGGAAGATGTGCACGAAAACAGCTCTATTCCGGCTGAAACGTCGATATATGCAATAAAAACAGAACTTTTCCCCTTTTCAATATCTTACTCAGTATTTTAACGAGAAACAAATAGTTGATTGAAATTAAGTATTTAAGGGTATTATCTAATCAATTATGTGTTTGCATCATTTTTATCGTATATATAATGAACTAATACACATAATCTGAAAATTCACAAAAACGCGGGAAAACGGCATAATTCGATGATATTTTCTTTAAATCGCATAAAGGAAAAAGGGATGATAAACGTCAAAATATTGCTGAATTCCATGATTTTTCGTACGAAACAAAAATGCAAGAAAACTTGCTTAAAAGGCAAATTTATGCGAAATTCTGAGATTTGAAGGCCAAATCACATATCGTGATACTACATGAAATAGTATCGAAATATTGGTAAAAATGAATATATTTACGTGATATCAAACTACATGAAAAACGTGAAAAAAGTCACTATTTAACCATATTTGAGGATTTTAACTACAAATCATAGAGCGAGGTTTCGTATTATTTAGATCCAAGAAAAGACATATGACAATGTTGTTTCCAATACAAATGATAAAAATCAATGTGTTTTCATTAGAATTAACTAAAATGTTCCTGATTTTCCGTTTATATTACCGATGGAAGATATACACGAAAACCGCTCTCTTCCGGCTGAAACGTCGATATATGCAATAAAAACAGAACTTCTCCCCTTTTTAATATCTTACTCAGTATTTTAACGAGAAACAAATGGTTGATTGAAAATGAAGTATTTAAGGTTATTATCTAATCAATTATGTGTTTGCATCCTTTTTATCGTATATATAATGAATATATGAACCCATAAACTGAAAATTCACAAAAACGTGGAAGAACGGCAAAATATTGCCTAATTCGATGATATTTTGTTTAAATCACATAAAGGAAAAGGGGATGATAAACGTCAAAATATTGCTAAATTCGATGATTTTTCGTACGAAACAAAATGCAAGAAAACTTGCTTAAAATACAATATTATGCGAAATTCTGAGATTTGAAAGCCAAATCTCATATCGTGATACTACATGAAATAGTATCGAAATATTTGCAAAAATGAATATATTTACGTAATATCAATCTACATGAAAAACGTGAAAAAATCACTATTTAACCATACTTGAGGATTTTAACTTCAAATCATAGAGCAAGGTTTCGTATTATTTAGATCCAAGAAAAGACATATGACAATGTTGTTTCCAATACAAACGATAAAAATCAATGTGTTTTCATTAGAATTAACTAAAATGTTCCTGATTTTCCGTTAATATTACCGATGGAAGATGTACACGAAAACCGCTCTATTCCGGCTGAAACGTCGATATATGCAATAAAAACAGAACTTCTCCCCTTTTCAATATCATACTCAGTATTTTAACGAGAAACAAATAATTGATTGAAAATGAAGTATTCAAGGTTATTATCTAATCAATTATGTGTTTGCATCATTTTTATCGTATATATAATGAATTAATACCAATAAACTGAAAATTCACAAAAACGTGGAAAAACGGCAAAATATTGCCTAATTCGATGATATTTTGTTTAAATCACATAAAGGAAAAGGAGATGATAAACGTCAAAATATTGCTAAATTCGATGATTATTCGTACGAAACAAAATGCAAAAAACTTGCTTAAATGCAATATTATGCGAAATTCTGAGATTTGAAGGCCAAATCACATATCGTGATACTACATGAATTAGTATTGAAATATTGGTAAAAATGAATATATTTACGTAATATCAAATACATGAAAAACGTGAAAAAATCACTATTTTACCATATTTGAGGATTTTATCTTCAAATCATAGAGCGAGGTTTCGTATTATTTAGATCCAAGAAAAGACATATGACAATGTTGTTTCCAATACAAACGAAAAAAATCTATGTTTTTTCATTAGAGTTAACTAAAATGTTCCTGATTTTCCGTTAATATTACCGATGGAAGATGTACACGAAAACCGCTCTCTTCCGGCTGAAACGTCGATATATGCAATAAAAACAGAATTTCTCCCCTTTTCAATATCATACTCAGTATTTTAACGAGAAACAAATAATTGATTGAAAATGAAGTATTCAAGGTTATTATCTTATCAATTATGTGTTTGCATCATTTTTATCGTGTATTTAATGAATTAATACCAATAAACTGAAAATTCACAAAACGTGGAAAAACCTCAAAATATTGCCTAATTCGATGATATTATGTTTAAATCACATAAAGGAAAAGGGGATGATAAACATCAAAAATATTGCTAAATTTGATGATTTTCCTTAGAAATAAAATGCAAGAAAACTTGCTTAAAATGCAATATTATGCGAAATTCTGATATTTGAAGGCCAAATCACATATCGTGATACTACATGAAATAGTATCGAAATATTGGTAAAAATGAATATATTTACGTTATATCAAAATACATGAAAAACGTGAAAAAAGTCACTATTTTACCGTATTTGAGGATTTTAACTTCAAATCATAGAGCGAGGTTTCGTATTATTTAGATCCAAGAAAAGACATATGACAATGTTGTTTCCAATACAAACGATAAAAATCA
Organism: Procambarus clarkii; assembly: GCF_040958095.1. Taxonomy (NCBI): domain Eukaryota; kingdom Metazoa; phylum Arthropoda; class Malacostraca; order Decapoda; family Cambaridae; genus Procambarus; species Procambarus clarkii. Next base: position 23,318,170 of record NC_091196.1, read on the forward strand.
ATGTATTTCATTAGAATTAACTAAAATGTTCCTGATTTTCCGTTAATATTACCGATGGAAGATGTGCACGAAAACCGCTCTATTCCGGCTGAAACGTCGATATATGCAATAAAAACAGAACTTTTCCCCTTTTCAATATCTTACTCAGTATTTTAACGAGAAACAAATAGTTGATTGAAATTAAGTATTTAAGGGTATTATCTAATCAATTATGTGTTTGCATCATTTTTATCGTATATATAATGAACTAATACACATAATCTGAAAATTCACAAAAACGCGGGAAAACGGCATAATTCGATGATATTTTCTTTAAATCGCATAAAGGAAAAAGGGATGATAAACGTCAAAATATTGCTGAATTCCATGATTTTTCGTACGAAACAAAATGCAAGAAAACTTGCTTAAAAGGCAAATTTATGCGAAATTCTGAGATTTGAAGGCCAAATCACATATCGTGATACTACATGAAATAGTATCGAAATATAGGTAAAAATTAATATATTTACGTAATATCAAACTACATGAAAAACGTGAAAAAGTCACTATTTAACCATATTTGAGGATTTTAACTTCAAATCATAGAGCGAGGTTTCGTATTCTTTAGATCCAAGAAAAGACATATGACAATGTTGTTTCCAATACAAATGATAAAAATCAATGTGTTTTCATTAGAATTAACTAAAATGTTCCTGATTTTCCGTTTATATTACTGATGGAAGATATACACGAAAACCGCTCTATTCCGGCTGAAACGTCGATATATGCAATAAAAACAGAACTTTTCCCCTTTTCAATATCTTACTCAGTATTTTAACGAGAAACAAATAGTTGATTGAAATTAAGTATTTAAGGGTATTATCTAATCAATTATGTGTTTGCATCATTTTTATCGTATATATAATGAACTAATACACATAATCTGAAAATTCACAAAAACGCGGGAAAACGGCATAATTCGATGATATTTTCTTTAAATCGCATAAAGGAAAAAGGGATGATAAACGTCAAAATATTGCTGAATTCCATGATTTTTCGTACGAAACAAAATGCAAGAAAACTTGCTTAAAATGCAATATTATGCGAAATTCTGAGATTTGAAGGCCAAATCACATATCGTGATACTACATGAAATAGTATCGAAATATTGGTAAAAATGAATATATTTACGTAATATCAAACTATATGAAAAACGTGAAGAAAGTCACTTATATACCATATTTGAGGATTTTACCTTCAAATCATAGAGCGAGGTTTCGTATTATTTAGATCCAAGAAAAGACATATGACAATGTTGTTTCCAATACAAGCGATAAAAATCAATGTGTTTTCATTAGAATTAACTAAAACGTTCCTGATTTTCCGTTAATATTACCGATGGAAGATGTACACGTAAAACCGCTCTAATCCGGCTGAAACGTTGATATATGCAATAAAAACCGAACTTCTCCCCTTTTCAATATCCTACTCAGTATTTTAACGAGAAACAAATGGTTGATTGAAAATGAAGTATTTAAGGTTATTATCTAATCAATTATGTTTTTGCATCATTTTTATCGTATATTTAATGAATTAATAACAATAAACTGAAAATTCACAAAAACGTGGAAAAACGTCAAAATATTGCTTTATTCGATGATATTATGTTTAAATCACATAAAGGAAAAGGAGATGATAAACGTCAAAATATTGCTAAATTCGGTGATTTTTCGTACGAAACAAAATGCAAGAAAACTTGCTTAAAATGCAATATTAGGCGAAATTCTGAGATTTGAAGGCCAAATCACATATCGTGATACTACATGAAATAGTATCGAAATATTGGTAAAAATGAATGAATATATTTACGTAATATCAAACTACATGAAAAACGTGAAAAAAAGTCACTATTTAACCATATTTGAGGATTTTAACTTCAAATCATAGAGCGAGGTTTCGTATTCCTTAGATCCAAGAAAAGACATAAACAATGTTGTTTCCAATACAAATGATAAAAATCAATGTGTTTTCATTAGAATTAACTAAAACGTTCCTGATTTTCCGTTTATATTACTGATGGAAGATATACACGAAAACCACTCTATTCCGGCTGAAACGTCGATATATGCAATAAAAACAGAACTTCTCCTTTTTCAATATCTTACTCAGTATTTTAACGAGAAACAAATAATTGATTGAAAATGAAGTATTTAAGGTTATTATCTAATCAATTATGTGTCTGCATCATTTTTATCGTATATATAATGAATTAATACCCATTGACTGAAAATTCACAAAAACGTGGAAAAACGGCAAAATATTGCCTAATTCGATGACATTTTGTTTAAATCACATAAAGAAAAGGGGATGATAAACGTCGAAATATTGCTAAATTCGATGATTTTTCGTACGAAACAAAATGCAAGAAAACTTGCTTAAAATGCAATATTATGCGAAATTCTGAGATTTGAAGGCCAAATCACATATCGTGATACTATATGAAATAGTATCGAAATATTGGTAAAAATGAATATATTTACGTAATATCAAAATACATGAAAAACGTGAAAAAGTCACTATTTAACCATATTTGAGGATTTTAACTTCAAATCATAGAGCGTGGTTTCGTATTATTTAGATCCAAGAAAGACATATGACAATGTTGTTTCCAATACAAACGATAAAAATCAATGTTTTTTCATTAGAGTTAACTAAAATGTTCCTGATTTTCCGTTAATATTACCGATGGAAGATGTACACGAAAACCGCTCTCCTCCGGCTGAAACATCGATATATGCAATAAAAACAGAACTTCTCCCCTTTTCAATATCTTACTCAGTATTTTAACGAGAAACAAATGGTTGATTGAAATGAAGTATTTAAGGTTATTATCTAATCAATTATGTGTTTGCATCATTTTTTTCGTATTTATAATGAATTAATACCAATAAACTGAAAATTCACAAAAACTAGGAAAATCGGCCAAATTCGATGATATTTGTTTTAATCACATAAAGGAAAAGGGGATGATAAACGTCAATATATTGCTAAATTCGATGATTTTTCGTACGAAACAAAATGCAAGAAAACGTGCTTAAAATGCAATATTATGCGAAATTCTGAGATTTGAAAGCCAAATCACATATCGTGATACTACATGAAATAGTATCGAAATATTGGCAAAAATGAATATATTTACGTAACATCAATCTAGATGAAAAACGTGAAAAAATCACTATTTAACCATATTTGAGGATTTTAACTTCAAATCATAGAGCGAGGTTTCGTATTATTTAGATCCAAGAAAAGACATATGACAATGTTGTTTCCAATACAAACGATAAAAATCAATGTATTTCATTAGAATTAACTAAAATGTTCCTGATTTTCCGTTAATATTACCGATGGAAGATGTGCACGAAAAACGCTCTATTCCGGCTGAAACGTCGATATATGCAATAAAAACAGAACTTTTCCCCTTTTCAATATCTTACTCAGTATTTTAACGAGAAACAAATAGTTGATTGAAAATGAAGTATTTAAGGGTATTATCTAATCAATTATGTGTTTGCATCATTTTTATCGTATATATAATGAACTAATACACATAATCTGAAAATTCACAAAAACGCGGGAAAACGGCATAATTCGATGATATTTTCTTTAAATCGCATAAAGGAAAAAGGGATGATAAACGTCAAAATATTGCTGAATTCCATGATTTTTCGTACGAAACAAAATGCAAGAAAACTTGCTTAAAATGCAAATTTATGCGAAATTCTGAGATTTGAAGGCCAAATCACATATCGTGATACTACATGAAATAGTATCGAAATATTGGTAAAAATTAATATATTTACGTAATATCAAACTACATGAAAAACGTGAAAATGTCACTATTTAACCATATTTGAGGATTTTAACTACAAATCATAGAGCGAGGTTTCGTATTATTTAGATCAAAGAAAATACATATGACAATGGTGTTTCCAATACAAACGATAAAAATCAATGTGTTTTCATTAGAATTAACTAAAATGTTCCTGATTTTCCGTTAATATTACCGATGAAGATGTACACGAAAACCGCTCTATTCCGGCTGAAACGTCGATATATGCAATAAAAACAGAACTTCTCCCCTTTTCAATATCCTACTCAGTATTTTACCGAGAAACAAATGGTTGATTGAAAATGAAGTATTTAAGGTTATTATCTAATCAATTATGTTTTTGCATCATTTTTATCGTATATATAATGAATTAATACCAATAAACTGAAAATTCACAAAAACGTGGAAAAACGGCAAAATATTGCCTAATTCGATGATATTTTGTTTAAATCACATAAAGGAAAAGGAGATGATAAACGTCAATATATTGCTAAACTCGATGATTTTTCGTACGAAACAAAATGCAAGAAAACTTGCTTAAATGCAATATTATGCGAAATTCTAAGATTTGAAGGCCAAATCACATGTCGTGATACTACATGAAATAGTATCGAAATATTGGTAAAAATGAATATATATTTACGTAATATCAAACTACATGAAAAACGTGAAAAAAAGTCACTATTTAACCATATTTGAGGATTTTAACTTCAAATCATAGAGCGAGGTTTCGTATTCTTTAGATCCAAGAAAAGACATATGACAATGTTGTTTCCAATACAAATGATAAAAATCAATGTGTTTTCATTAGAATTAACTAAAATGTTCCTGATTTTCCGTTTATATTACTGATGGAAGATATACACGAAAACCACTCTATTCCGGCTGAAACGTCGATATATGCAATAAAAACAGAACTTCTCCTTTTTCAATATCTTACTCAGTATTTTAACGAGAAACAAATAATTGATTGAAAATGAAGAATTTAAGGTTATTATCTAATCAATTATGTGTCTGCATCATTTTTATCATTTTGACTGAAAATTCACATAAACGTGGAAAAACGGCAAAATATTGCCTAATTCGATGACATTTTGTTTAAATCACATAAAGAAAAGGGATGATAAACGTCAAAATATTGCTAAATTCGATGATTTTTCGTACGAAACAAAATGCAAGAAAACTTGCTTAAAATGCAATATTATGCGAAATTCTGAGATTTGAAGGCCAAATCACATATCGTGATACTACATGAAATAGTATCGAAATATTGGTAAAAATGAATATATTTACGTAATATCAAACTATATGAAAAACGTGAAGAAAGTCACTTATATACCATATTTGAGGATTTTACCTTCAAATCATAGAGCGAGGTTTCGTATTATTTAGATCCAAGAAAAGACATATGACAATGTTGTTTCCAATACAAGCGATAAAAATCAATGTGTTTTCATTAGAATTAACTAAAACGTTCCTGATTTTCCGTTAATATTACCGATGGAAGATGTACACGTAAAACCGCTCTAATCCGGCTGAAACGTTGATATATGCAATAAAAACCGAACTTCTCCCCTTTTCAATATCCTACTCAGTATTTTAACGAGAAACAAATGGTTGATTGAAAATGAAGTATTTAAGGTTATTATCTAATCAATTATGTTTTTGCATCATTTTTATCGTATATTTAATGAATTAATAACAATAAACTGAAAATTCACAAAACGTGGAAAAACGTCAAAATATTGCTTTATTCGATGATATTATGTTTAAATCACATAAAGGAAAAGGAGATGATAAACGTCAAAATATTGCTAAATTCGGTGATTTTCGTACGAAACAAAATGCAAGAAAACTTGCTTAAAATGCAATATTAGGCGAAATTCTGAGATTTGAAGGCCAAATCACATATCGTGATACTACATGAAATAGTATCGAAATATTGGTAAAAATGAATGAATATATTTACGTAATATCAAACTACATGAAAAACGTGAAAAAAAGTCACTATTTAACCATATTTGAGGATTTTAACTTCAAATCATAGAGCGAGGTTTCGTATTCCTTAGATCCAAGAAAAGACATAAACAATGTTGTTTCCAATACAAATGATAAAATCAATGTGTTTTCATTAGAATTAACTAAAACGTTCCTGATTTTAAGTTTATATTACTGATGGAAGATATACACGAAAACCACTCTATTCTGGCTGAAACGTCGATATATGCAATAAAAACAGAACTTCTCCTTTTTCAATATCTTACTCAGTATTTTAACGAGAAACAAATAATTGATTGAAAATGAAGTATTTAAGGTTATTATCTAATCAATTATGTGTCTGCATCATTTTTATCGTATATATAATGAATTAATACCCATTGACTGAAAATTCACAAAAACGTGGAAAAACGGCAAATATTGCCTAATTCGATGACATTTTGTTTAAATCACATAAAGAAAAGGGGATGATAAACGTCGAAATATTGCTAAATTCGATGATTTTTCGTATGAAACAAAATGCAAGAAAACTTGCTTAAAATGCAATATTATGCGAAATTCTGAGATTTGAAGGCCAAATCACATATCGTGATACTACATGAAATAGTATCGAAATATTGGTAAAAATGAATATATTTACGTAATATCAAAATACATGAAAAACGTGAAAAAGTCACTATTTAACCATATTTGAGGATTTTAACTTCAAATCATAGAGCGAGGTTTCGTATTATTTAGATCCAAGAAAAGACATATGACAATGTTGTTTCCAATACAAACGATAAAAATCAATGTGTTTTCATTAGAATTAACTAAAATGTTCCTGATTTTCCGTAAATATTACCGATGGAAGATGTACACGAAAACCGCTCTATTCCGGCTGAAACGTCGATATATGCAATAAAACAGAACTTCTCCCCTTTCAATATCTTACACAGTATTTTAACGAGAAACAAATAGTTGATTGAAAATGAAGTATTCAAGGGTATTATCTAATCAATTATATATTTGCATCATTTTTATCGTATATATAATAAATTAATACCAATAAACAGAAAATTCACAAAAACGTGGAAAAACGGCAAAATATTGCCTAATTCGATGATATTTTGTTTAAATCACATAAAGGAAAAGGAGATGATAAACATCAAAATATTGCTATATTCGATGATTTTTCGTACGAAACAAAATGCAAAAAAACTTCCTTAAAACGCAATATTATGCGAAATTCTGAGATTTGAAGGCCAAATCACATATCGTGATACTACATGAAATAGTATCGAAATATTAGTAAAAATGAATATATTTACTTAATGTCAAAATACATGAAAAACGTGAAAAAAGTCACTATTTTACCATATTTGAGGATTTTAACTTCAAATCATAGAGCGAGGTTTCGTATTATTTAGATCCAAGAAAAGACATATGACAATGTTGTTTCCAATACAAACGATAAAAATCAATGTGTTTTCATTAGAATTAACTAAAATGTTCCTGATTTTCCGTTAATATTACCGATGGAAGAATTACACGAAAACCGCTCTATTCCAGCTGAAACGTCGATATATGCAATAAAAACAGAACTTCTCCCCTTTTCAATATCTTACACAGTATTTTAACAAGAAACAAATACTTGATTGGAAATGAAGTATTTAAGGGTATTATCTAATCAATTATGTATTTGCATCACTTTTATCGTATATATAATGAATTAATACCAATAAACTGAAAATTCAAAAACGTGGAAAAACGGCAAAATATTGCCTAATTCGATGATATTTTGATTAAATCATAAAAAGGAAAAGGAGATGATAAACGTCAAAGTATAGCTAAATTCGATGATTTTTCGTACGAAACAAAAAAAAAAAACTTGCTTAAAATGCAATATAATGCGAAATTCTGAGATTTGAAGGCCAAATCACATATCGTGATACTACATGAAATAGTATCGAAATATTGGTAAAAATGAATATATTTACTTAATATCAAAATACATGAAAAACGTGAAAAAATTCACTATTTTACCATATTTGAGGATTTTAACTTTAAATCATAGAGCGAGGTTTCGTATTATTTAGATCCAAGAAAAGATATATGACAATGTTGTTTCCAATACAAGCGATAAAAATCAATGTGTTTTCATTAGAATTAACTAAAACGTTCCTGATTTTTCGTTAATATTACCGATGGAAGATGTACACGTAAAACCGCTCTAATCCGGCTGAAACGTTGATATATGCAATAAAAACCGAACTTCTCCCGTTTTCAATATCCTACTCAGTATTTTAACGAGAAACAAATGGTTGATTGAAAATGAAGTATTTAAGGTTATTTTCTAATCAATTATGTTTTTGCATCATTTTTATCGTATATTTAATGAATTAATAACAATAAACTGAAAATTCACAAAAACGTGGAAAAACGTCAAAATATTGCTTTATTCGATGATATTATGTTTAAATCACATAAAGGAAAAGGAGATGATAAACGTCAAAATATTGCTAAATTCGGTGATTTTTCGTACGAAACAAAATGCAAGAAAATTTGCTTAAAATGCAATATTAGGCGAAATTCTGAGATTTGAAGGCCAAATCACATATCGTGATACTACATGAAATAGTATCGAAATATTGGTAAATTGAATATATTTACGTAATATCAAACTACATGAAAAACGTGAAAAAAAGTCACTATTTAACCATATTTGAGGATTTTAACTTCAAATCATAGAGCGAGGTTTCGTATTCCTTAGATCCAAGAAAAGACATAAACAATGTTATTTCCAATACAAATGATAAAAATCAATGTGTTTTCATTAGAATTAACTAAAATGTTCCTGATTTTCCGTTTATATTACTGATGGAAGATATACACGAAAACCACTCTATTCCGGCTGAAACGTCGATATATGCAATAAAAACAGAACTTCTCCTTTTACAATATCTTACTCAGTATTTTAACGAGAAACAAATAATTGATTGAAAATGAAGTATTTAAGGTTATTATCTAATCAATTATGTGTCTGCATCATTTTTACCTTATATATAATGAATTAATACCCATTGACTGAAAATTCACAAAAACGTGGAAAAACGGCAAAATATTGCCTAATTCGATGACATTTTGTTTAAATCACATAAAGAAAAGGGGATGATAAACGTCGAAATATTGCTAAATTCGATGATTTTTCGTACGAAACAAAATGCAAGAAAACTTGCTTAAAATGCAATATTATGCGAAATTCTGAGATTTGAAGGCCAAATCACATATCGTGATACTACATGAAATAGTATCGAAATATTGGTAAAAATGAATATATTTACGTAATATCAAACTATATGAAAAACGTGAAGAAAGTCACTTAGAATCCATATTTGAGGATTTTACCTTCAAATCATAGAGCGAGGTTTCGTATTGTTTAGATCAAAGAAAAGACATATGACAATGTTGTTTCCAATACAAACGATAAAAATCAATGTGTTTTCATTAGAATTAACTAAAACGTTCCTGATTTTCCGTTAATATTACCGATGGAAGATGTACACGTAAAACCGGTCTAATCCGGCTGAAACGTTGATATATGCAATAAAAACCGAACTTCTCCCCTTTTCAATATCCTACTCAGTATTTTAACGAGAAACAAATGGTTGATTGAAAATGAAGTATTTAAGGTTATTATTTAATCAATTATGTTTTTGCATCATTTTTATCGTATATTTAATGAATTAATAACAATAAACTGAAAATTCACAAAAACGTGGAAAAACGTCAAAATATTGTTTTATTCGATGATATTATGTTTAAATCACATAAAGGAAAAGGAGATGATAAACGTCAAAATATTGCTAAATTCGATGATTTTTCGTACGAAACAAAATGCAAGAAAACTTGCTTAAAATGCAATATTAGGCGAAATTCTGAGATTTGAAGGCCAAATCACATATCGTGATACTACATGAAATAGTATCGAAATATTGGTAAAAATGAATATATTTACGTAATATCAAACTACATGAAAATCGTGAAAAAAGTCACTATTTAACCATATTTGAGGATTTTAACTTCAAATCATAGAGCGAGGTTTCGTATCCTTTAGATCCAAGAAAAGACATATGACAATGTTGTTTCCAATACAAATGATAAAAATCAATGTGTTTTCATTAGAATTAACTAAAATGTTCCTGATTTTCCATTTATATTACTGATGGAAGATATACACGAAAACCACTCTATTCCGGCTGAAACGTCGATATATGCAATAAAAACAGAACTTCTCCTTTTTCAATATCTTACTCAGTATTTTAACGAGAAACAAATAATTGATTGAAAATGAAGTATTTAAGGTTATTATCTAATCAATTATGTGTCTGCATCATTTTTATCGTATATATAATGAATTAATACCCATTGACTGAAAATTCACAAAAACGTGGAAAACGGCAAAATATTGCCTAATTCGATGACATTTTGTTTAAATCACATAAAGAAAAGGGGATGATAAACGTCAAAATACTGCTAAATTCGATGATTTTTCGTACGAAACAAAATGCAAGAAAACTTGCTTAAAATGCAATATGCGAAATTCTGAGATTTGAAGGCCAAATCACATATCGTGATACTACATGAAATAGTATCGAAATAATGGTAAAAATGAATATATTTAAGTAATATCAAACTACATGAAAAACGTGAAAAAGTCACTATTTAACCACATTTGAGGATTTTAACTTCAAATCATAGAGCGAGGTTTCGTATTATTTAGATCCAAGAAAAGACATATGTCAATGTTGTTTCCAATACAAACGATAAAAATCAATGTGTATTCATTAGAATTAACTAAAATGTTCCTGATTTTCCGTATTTATTACCAATGGAAGATGTACACGAAAACTGCTCTATTCCGGCTGAAACGTCGATATATGCAATAAAAACAGAAATTCTCCCCTTTTCAATATCTTACACAGTATTTTAACGAGAAACAAATAGTTGATTGAAAATGAAGTATTCAAGGGTATTATCTAATCAATTATATATTTGCATCATTTTTATCGTATATATATAATGAATTAATACCAATAAACAGAAAATTCACAAAAACGTGGAAAAACGGCAAAATATTGCCTAATTCGATGATATTTTGTTTAAATCACATAAAGGAAAAGGAGATGATAAACGTCAAAATATTGCTAAATTCGATGATTTTTCGTACGAAACAAAATGCAAAAAAACTTCCTTAAAACGCAATATTATGCGAAATTCTGAGATTTGAAGGCCAAATCACATATCGTGATACTACATGAAATAGTATCGAAATATTAGTAAAAATGAATATATTTACTTAATGTCAAAATACATGAAAAACGTGAAAAAAGTCACTATTTTACCATATTTGAGGATTTTAACTTCAAATCATAGAGCGAGGTTTCGTATTATTTAGATCCAAGAAAAGACATATGACAATGTTGTTTCCAATACAAACGATAAAAATCAATGTGTTTTCATTAGAATTAACTAAAATGTTCCTGATTTTCCGTTAATATTACCGATGGAAGAATTACACGAAAACCGCTCTATTCCAGCTGAAACGTCGATATATGCAATAAAAACAGAACTTCTCCCCTTTTCAATATCTTACACAGTATTTTAACAAGAAACAAATACTTGATTGGAAATGAAGCATTTAAGGGTATTATCTAATCAATTATGTATTTGCATCACTTTTATCGTATATATAATGAATTAATACCAATAAACTGAAAATTCACAAAAACGTGGAAAAACTGCAAAATATTGCCTAATTCGATGATATTTTGTTTAAATCATAAAAGGAAAAGGAGATGATAAACGTCAAAATATAGCTAAATTCGATGATTTTTCGTACGAAACAAAATTAAAAAAAACTTGCTTAAAATGCAATATAATGCGAAATTCTGAGATTTGAAGGCCAAATCACATATCGTGATACTACATGAAATAGTATCGAAATATTGGTACAAATGAATATATTTACTTAATATCAAAATACATGAAAAACGTGAAAAAATTCACTATTTTACCATATTTGAGGATTTTAACTTTAAATCATAGAGCGAGGTTTCGTATTATTTAGATCCAAGAAAAGATATATGACAATGTTGTTTCCAATACAAGCGATAAAAATCAATGTGTATTCATTAGAATTAACTAAAATGTTCCTGATTTTCCGTAATTATTACCGATGGAAGATGTACACGAAAACTGCTCTATTCCGGCTGAAACGTCGATATATGCAATAAAAACAGAAATTCTCCCCTTTTCAATATCTTACACAGTATTTTAACGAGAAACAAATAGTTGATTGAAAATGAAGTATTCAAGGGTATTATCTAATCAATTATATATTTGCATCATTTTTATCGTATATATAATAAATTAATACTAATAAACAGAAAATTCACAAAAACGTGAAAAAACGGCAAAATATTGCCTAATTCGATGATATTTGTTTAAATCACATAAAGGAAAAGGAGATGATAAACGTCAAAAAATTGCTAAATTCGATGATTTTTCGTACGAAACAAAATGCAAAAAACTTCCTTAAAACGCAATATTATGCGAAATTCTGAGATTTGAAGGCCAAATCACATATCGTGATACTACATGAAATAGTATCGAAATATTAGTAAAAATGAATATATTTACTTAATGTCAAAATACATGAAAAACGTGAAAAAAGTCACTATTTTACCATATTTGAGGATTTTAACTTCAAATCATAGAGCGAGGTTTCGTATTATTTAGATCCAAGAAAAGACATATGACAATGTTGTTTCCAATACAAACGATAAAAATCAATGTGTTTTCATTAGAATTAACTAAAATGTTCCTGATTTTCCGTTAATATTACCGATGGAAGAATTACACGAAAACCGCTCTATTCCAGCTGAAACGTCGATATATGCAATAAAAACAGAACTTCTCCCCTTTTCAATATCTTACACAGTATTTTAACAAGAAACAAATACTTGATTGGAAATGAAGTATTTAAGGGTATTATCTAATCAATTATGTATTTGCATCACTTTTATCGTATATATAATGAATTAATACCAATAAACTGAAAATTCACAAAAACGTGGAAAAACTGCAAAATATTGCCTAATTCGATGATATTTTGTTTAAATCATAAAAAGGAAAAGGAGATGATAAACGTCAAAATATAGCTAAATTCGATGATTTTTCGTACGAAACAAAATTAAAAAAAAACTTGCTTAAAATGCAATATAATGCGAAATTCTGAGATTTGAAGGCCAAATCACATATCGTGATACTACATGAAATAGTATCGAAATATTGGTAAAAATGAATATATTTACTTAATATCAAAATACATGAAAAACGTGAAAAAATTCACTATTTTACCATATTTGAGGATTTTAACTTTAAATCATAGAGCGAGGTTTCGTATTATTTAGATCCAAGAAAAGATATATGACAATGTTGTTTCCAATACAAGCGATAAAAATCAATGTGTTTTCATTAGAATTAACTAAACGTTCCTGATTTTCCGTTAATATTACCGATGGAAGATGTACACGTAAAACCGCTCTAATCCGGCTGAAACGTTGATATATGCAATAAAAACCGAACTTCTCCCGTTTTCAATATCCTACTCAGTATTTTAACGAGAAACAAATGGTTGATTGAAAATGAAGTATTTAAGGTTATTATCTAATCAATTATGTTTTTGCATCATTTTTATCGTATATTTAATGAATTAATAACAATAAACTGAAAATTCACAAAAACGTGGAAAAACGTCAAAATATTGCTTTATTCGATGATATTATGTTTAAATCACATAAGGAAAAGGAGATGATAAACGTCAAAATATTGCTAAATTCGGTGATTTTTCGTACGAAACAAAATGCAAGAAAATTTGCTTAAAATGCAATATTAGGCGAAATTCTGAGATTTGAAGGCCAAATCACATATCGTGATACTACATGAAATAGTATCGAAATATTGGTAAAAATGAATATATTTACCTAATATCAAAATACATGAAAAACGTGAAAAAATTCACTATTTTACCATATTTGAGGATTTTAACTTTAAATCATAGAGCGAGGTTTCGTATTATTTAGATCCAAGAAAAGATATATGACAATGTTGTTTCCAATACAAGCGATAAAAATCAATGTGTATTCATTAGAATTAACTAAAATGTTCCTGATTTTCCGTAATTATTACCGATGGAAGATGTACACGAAAACTGCTCTATTCCGGCTGAAACGTCGATATATGCAATAAAAACAGAAATTCTCCCCTTTTCAATATCTTACACAGTATTTTAACGAGAAACAAATAGTTGATTGAAAATGAAGTATTCAAGGGTATTATCTAATCAATTATATATTTGCATCATTTTTATCGTATATATAATAAATTAATACCAATAAACAGAAAATTCACAAAAACGTGAAAAAACGGCAAAATATTGCCTAATTCGATGATATTTTGTTTAAATCACATAAAGGAAAAGGAGATGATAAACGTCAAAATATTGCTAAATTCGATGATTTTTCGTACGAAACAAAATGCAAAAAACTTCCTTAAAACGCAATATTATGCGAAATTCTGAGATTTGAAGGCCAAATCACATATCGTGATACTACATGAAATAGTATCGAAATATTAGTAAAAATGAATATATTTACTTAATGTCAAAATACATGAAAAACGTGAAAATTCACTATTTTACCATATTTGAGGATTTTAACTTCAAATCATAGAGCGAGGTTTCGTATTATTTAGATCCAAGAAAAGACATATGACAATGTTGTTTCCAATACAAACGATAAAAATCAATGTGTTTTCATTAGAATTAACTAAAATGTTCCTGATTTTCCGTTAATATTACCGATGGAAGAATTACACGAAAACCGCTCTATTCCAGCTGAAACGTCGATATATGCAAAAAAACAGAACTTCTCCCCTTTTCAATATCTTACACAGTATTTTAACAAGAAACAAATACTTGATTGGAAATGAAGTTTAAGGGTATTATCTAATCAATTATGTATTTGCATCACTTTTATCGTATATATAATGAATTAATACCAATAAACTGAAAATTCACAAAACGTGGAAAAACTGCAAAATATTGCCTAATTCGATGATATTTTGTTTAAATCATAAAAAGGAAAAGGAGATGATAAACGTCAAAATATAGCTAAATTCGATGATTTTTCGTACGAAACAAAATTAAAAAAAACTTGCTTAAAATGCAATATAATGCGAAATTCTGAGATTTGAAGGCCAAATCACATATCGTGATACTACATGAAATAGTATCGAAATATTGGTAAAAATGAATATATTTACGTAATATCAAACTATATGAAAAACGTGAAGAAAGTCACTTAGATACCATATTTGAGGATTTTACCTTCAAATCATAGAGCGAGGTTTCGTATTGTTTAGATCAAAGAAAAGACATATGACAATGTTGTTTCCAATACAAACGATAAAAATCAATGTGTTTTCATTAGAATTAACTAAAACGTTCCTGATTTTCCGTTAATATTACCGATGGAAGATGTACACGTAAAACCGCTCTAATCCGGCTGAAACGTTGATATATGCAATAAAAACCGAACTTCTCCCGTTTTCAATATCCTACTCAGTATTTTAACGAGAAACAAATGGTTGATTGAAAATGAAGTATTTAAGGTTATTATCTAATCAATTATGTTTTGCATCATTTTTATCGTATATTTAATGAATTAATAACAATAAACTGAAAATTCACAAAAACGTGGAAAAACGTCAAAATATTGCTTTATTCGATGATATTATGTTTAAATCACATAAAGGAAAAGGAGATGATAAACGTCAAAATATTGCTAAATTCGGTGATTTTTCGTACGAAACAAAATGCAAGAAAATTTGCTTAAAATGCAATATTAGGCGAAATTCTGAGATTTGAAGGCCAAATCACATATCGTGATACTACATGAAATAGTATCGAAATATTGGTAAAAATGAATATATTTACTTAATATCAAAATACATGAAAAACGTGAAAAATTCACTATTTTACCATATTTGAGGATTTTAACTTTAAATCATAGAGCGAGGTTTCGTATTATTTAGATCCAAGAAAAGACATATGACAATGTTGTTTCCAATACAAGCGATAAAAATCAATGTGTTTTCATTAGAATTAACTAAAACGTTCCTGATTTTCCGTTAATATTACCGATGGAAGATGTACACGTAAAACCGCTCTAATCCGGCTGAAACGTTGATATATGCAATAAAAACCGAACTTCTCCCTTTTCAATATCCTACTCAGTATTTTAACGAGAAACAAATGTTGATTGAAAATGAAGTATTTAAGGTTATTATCTAATCAATTATGTTTTTGCATCATTTTTATCGTATATTTAATGAATTAATAACAATAAACTGAAAATTCACAAAACGTGGAAAAACGTCAAAATATTGCTTTATTCGATGATATTATGTTTAAATCACATAAAGGAAAAGGAGATGATAAACGTCAAAATATTGCTAAATTCGGTGATTTTTCGTACGAAACAAAATGCAAGAAAACTTGCTTAAAATGCAATATTAGGCGAAATTCTGAGATTTGAAGGCCAAATCACATATCGTGATACTACATGAAATAGTATCGAAATATTGGTAAAAATGAATATATTTACGTAATATCAAACTACATGAAAAACGTGAAAAAAAGTCACTATTTAACCATATTTGAGGATTTTAACTTCAAATCATAGAGCGAGGTTTCGTATTCCTTAGATCCAAGAAAAGACATAAACAATGTTGTTTCCAATACAAATGATAAAAATCAATGTGTTTTCATTAGAATTAACTAAAATGTTCCTGATTTTCCGTTTATATTACCGATGGAAGATATACACGAAAACCGCTCTCTTCCGGCTGAAACGTCGATATATGCAATAAAAACAGAACTTCTCCCCTTTTTAATATCTTACTCAGTATTTTAACGAGAAACAAATGGTTGATTGAAAATGAAGTATTTAAGGTTATTATCTAATCAATTATGCGTTTGCATCCTTTTTATCGTATATATAATGAATATATGAACCCATAAACTGAAAATTCACAAAAACGTGGAAGAACGGCAAATATTGCCTAATTTGATGATATTTTGTTTAAATCACATAAAGGAAAAGGGGATGATAAACGTCAAAATATTGCTAAATTCGATGATTTTTCGTACGAAACAAAATGCAAGAAAACTTGCTTAAAATACAATATTATGCGAAATTCTGAGATTTGAAAGCCAAATCACATATCGTGATACTACATGAAATAGTATCGAAATATTGGCAAAAATGAATATATTTACGTAATATCAATCTACATGAAAAACGTGAAAAATCACTATTTAACCATACTTGAGGATTTTAACTTCAAATCATAGAGCAAGGTTTCGTATTATTTAGATCCAAGAAAAAGACATATGACAATGTTGTTTCCAATACAAACGATAAAAATCAATGTGTTTTCATTAGAATTAACTAAAATGTTCCTGATTTTCCGTAAATATTACCGATGGAAGATGTACACGAAACCGCTCTATTCCGGCTGAAACGTCGATATATGCAATAAAAACAGAACTTCTCCCCTTTTCAATATCATACTCAGTATTTTAACGAGAAACAAATAATTGATTGAAAATGAAGTATTCAAGGTTATTATCTAATCAATTATGTGTTTGCATCATTTTTGTCGTATATAATGAATTAATACCAATAAACTGAAAATTCACAAAAACGTGGAAAAACGGCAAATATTGCCTAATTCGATGATATTTTGTTTAAATCACATAAAGGAAAAGGAGATGATAAACGTCAAAATATTGCTAAATTCGATGATTATTCGTACGAAACAAAATGCAAAAAACTTGCTTAAAATGCAATATTATGCGAAATTCTGAGATTTGAAGGCCAAATCACATATCGTGATACTACATGAAATAGTTGAAATATTGGTAAAAATGAATATATTTACGTAATATCAAAATACATGAAAAACGTGAAAAAATCACTATTTTACCATATTTGAGGATTTTAACTTCAAATCATAGAGCGAGGTTTCGTATTATTTAGATCCAAGAAAAGACATATGACAATGTTGTTTCCAATACAAACGAAAAAAATCAATGTTTTTTCATTAGAGTTAACTAAAATGTTCCTGATTTTCCGTTAATATTACCGATGGAAGATGTACACGAAAACCGCTCTCTTCCGGCTGAAACGTCGATATATGCAATAAAAACAGAATTTCTCCCTTTTCAATATCATACTCAGTATTTTAACGAGAAACAAATAATTGATTGAAAATGAAGTATTCAAGGTTATTATCTTATCAATTATGTGTTTGCATCATTTTTATATATTTAATGAATTAATACCAATAAACTGAAAATTCACAAAAACGTGGAAAAACGGCAAAATATTGCCTAATTCGATGATATTATGTTTAAATCACATAAAGGAAAAGGGATGATAAACAACAAAATATTGCTAAATTTGATGATTTTTCCTTAGAAACAAAATGCAAGAAACTTGCTTAAAATGCAATATTAGGCGAAATTCTGAGATTTGAAGGCCAAATCACATATCGTGATACTACATGAAATAGTATCGAAATATTGGTAAAAATGAATATATTTACGTAATATCAAACTACATGAAAAACGTGAAAAAAAGTCACTATTTAACCATATTTGAGGATTTTAACTTCAAATCATAGAGCGAGGTTTCGTATCCTTTAGATCCAAGAAAAGACATATGACAATGTTGTTTCCAATACAAATGATAAAAATCAATGTGTTTTCATTAGAATTAACTAAAATGTTCCTGATTTTCCATTTATATTACTGATGGAAGATATACACGAAAACCACTCTATTCCGGCTGAAACGTCGATATATGCAATAAAAACAGAACTTCTCCTTTTTCAATATCTTACTCAGTATTTTAACGAGAAACAAATAATTGATTGAAAATGAAGTATTTAAGGTTATTATCTAATCAATTATAAGTCTGCATCATTTTTATCGTATATATAATGAATTAATACCCATTGACTGAAAATTCACAAAAACGTAGACAAACGGCAAAATATTGCCTAATTCGATGACATTTTGTTTAAATCACATAAAGAAAAGGGGATGATAAACGTCAAAATACTGCTAAATTCGATGATTTTTTGTACGAAACAAAATGCAAGAAAACTTGCTTAAAATGCAATATTATGCGAAATTCTGAGATTTGAAGGCCAAATCACATATCGTGATACTACATGAAATAGTATCGAAATAATGGTAAAAATGAATATTTAAGTTATCAAACTACATAAAAAACGTGAAAAAGTCACTATTTAACCACATTTGAGGATTTTAACTTCAATCATAGAGCGAGGTTTCGTATTATTTAGATCCAAGAAAAGACATATGACAATGTTGTTTCCAATACAAACGATAAAAATCAATGTGTATTCATTAGAATTAACTAAAATGTTCCTGATTTTCCGTAAATATTACCGATGGAAGATGTACACGAAAACTGCTCTATTCCGGCTGAAACGTCGATATATGCAATAAAAACAGAACTTCTTCCCCTTTTCAATATCTTACACAGTATTTTAACGAGAAACAAATAGTTGATTGAAAATGAAGTATTCAAGGGTATTATCTAATCAATTATGTATTTGCATCATTTTTACTGTATATATAATAATTAATACCAATAAACTGAAAATTCACAAAAACGTGGAAAAACGTCAAAATATTGCTTTATTCGATGATATTATGTTTAAATCACATAAAGGAAAAGGAGATGATAAACGTCAAAATATTGCTAAATTCGGTGATTTTTCGTACGAAACAAAATGCAAAAAAACTTCCTTAAAATGCAATATTATGCGAAATTCTGAGATTTGAAGGCCAAATCACATATCGTGATACTACATGAAATAGTATCGAAATATTAGTAAAAATGAATATATTTACGTAATATCAAAATACATGAAAAACGTGAAAAAGTCACTATTTTACCATATTTGAGGATTTTAACTTCAAATCATAGAGCGAGGTTTCGTATTATTTAGATCCAAAAAAAGACATATGACAATGTTGTTTCCAATACAAACGATAAAAATCAATGTGTTTTCATTAGAATTAACTAAAATGTTCCTGATTTTCCGTTAATATTACCGATGGAAGATGTACACGAAAACCGCTCTATTCCAGCTGAAACGTCGATATATGCAATAAAAACGGAACTTCTCCACTTTTTAATATCATACTCAGTATTTTAACGAGAAACAAATAATTGATTGAAAATGAAGTATTCAAGGTTATTATCTAATCAATTATGTGTTTGCATAATTTTTATCGTATATATAATGAATTAATACCATAACAGATAATTCACAAAAACGTGGAAAAACGGCAAAATATTGCCTAATTCGATGACATTTGTTTAAATCACATAAAGAAAAGGGGATAAAACGTCAAAATATTGCTAAATTCGATGATTTTTCGTACGAAACAAAATGCAAGAAAACTTGCTTAAAATGCAATATTTATGCGAAATTCTGAGATTTGAAGACCAAATCACGTATCGTGATACTACATGAAATAGTATCGAAATATTGGTAAAAATGAGTATATTTACGTAATATCAAACTACATGGAAACGTGAAAAAGTCACTATTTAACCATATTTGAGGATTTTAACTTTAAATCATAGAGCGAGGTTTCGTATTATTTAGATCCAAGAAAAGACATATGACAATGTTGTTTCCAATACAAACGATAAAAATCAATGTGTTTTCATTAGAGTTAACTAAAGTATTCTTGATTTTCCGTTTATATTACCGATGGAAGTGTACACGAAAACTGCTCTATTCCGGCTGAAACGTCGATATATGCAATAAAAACAGAACTTCTCCCCTTTTAAATATCTTACTCATTATTTTAACGAGAAACAAATAGTTGATTGAAATGAAGTATTTAAGGGTATTATCTAATCAATTATGTATTTGCATCATTTTTATCGTATATATAATGAATTAATACCAATAAACTGAAAATTCACAAAAACTAGGAAAATCGGCCTAATTCGATGATATTTTGTTTTAATCACATAAAGGAAAAGGGGATGATAAACGTCAATATATTGCTAAATTCGATGATTTTTCGTACGAAACAAAATGCAAGAAAACTTGCTTAAAATGCAATGTTATGCGAAATTCTGAGATTGAAGGCCAAATCACATATCGTGATACTACATGAAATAGTATCGAAATATTGGTAAAAATGAATAATTTACGTAATATCAAAATACATGAAAAAACGTGAAAAAAGTCACTATTTTACCGTATTTGAGGATTTTAACTTCAAATCATAGAGCGAGGTTTCGTATTATTTAGATCCAAGAATAAGACATATGACAATGTTGTTTCAATACAACACGATAAAAATCAATGTTTTTTCATTAGAGGTAACTAAAAGTTCCTGATTTTCCGTTAATATTACCGAGGAAGATGTACACGAAACCGCTCTCTCCGGCTGAAAACATCCGATATATGCAATAAAACAGAACTTCTTCCCTTTTTCAATATCTTACTCAGTATTTTAACGAGAACAAAATAGTTGATTGAAATGAAAGTATTTAAGGTTATTATCTAATCAATTATGTGTTGCATCATTTTTTTCGTATATATAATGAATTAATACCAATAAACTGAAAATTCACAAAAACTAGGAAAATCGGCCAATTTCGATGTATTTTGTTTTAATCACATAAAGGAAAAGGGGATGATAAACGTCAAAATATTGCTAAATTCGATGATTTTTCGTACGAAAACAAAATGCAAGAAAATTGCTTAAAATGCAATATTATGCGAAATTCTGAGATTTGAAAGCCAAATCACATATCGTGATACTACATGAATAGTATCGAAATATTGGCGAAAGAATGTATTTACGTAATATCAATCTACATGAAAAACGTAAAAAAATCACTATTTAACCATATTTGAGGATTTTAACTTCAAATCATAGAGCGAGGTTTCGTATTATTTAGATCCAAGAAAAGACATATGACAATGTTGTTTCCAAAACAAACGATAAAATCAATGTGTTTTCATTAGAATTAACAAAAGGTTCCTGATTTCCGTTAATATTACCGATGGAAGATGTACACGAAAACCGCTCTATTCCGGCTGAAACGTCGATATATGCAATAAAAACAGAACTTTTCCCCTTTTCAATAACTTACTCAGTATTTTAACGAGAAAACAAATACTTGATTGAAAATGAAGTATTTAAGGGTATTATCTAATCAATTATGTGTTTGCATCATTTTTATCGTATATATAATGAACTAATACACATAATCTGAAAATTCACAAAAACGTGGAAAAACGGCCTAATTCGATGATATTTGTTTAAATCCCATTAAGGAAAAAGGGATGATAAACGTCAAAATATTGCTAAATTCGATGATTTATCGTACGAAACAAAATGCAAGAAAACTGCTTAAAATGCAATATTATGCGAAATTCTAAGATTTGAAGGCCAAATCACATATCGTGATACTACATGAAATAGTATCGAAATATTGGTAAAAATGAATATATTTACGTAATATCAAACTATGTGAAAACGTGAAAAAAGTCACTTATATACCATATTTGAGGATTTTACCTTCAAATCATAGAGCGAGGTTTCGTATTATTTAGATCCAAGAAAAGACATATGACAATGTTGTTTCCAATAAACGATAAAAATCAATGTGTTTCATTAGAATTAACGAAAACGTTCCTGATTTCCGTTAATATTACCGATGGAAGATGTACACGTAAAACCGCTCTAATCCGGCTGAAACGTTGATATATGCAATAAAAAACCGAACTTCTTCCCTTTTCAATATCCTACTCAGTATTTTAACGAGAAACAAATGGTTGATTGAAAATGAAGTATTTAAGGTTATTATCTAATCAATTATGTTTTTGCATCATTTTTATCGTATATTTAATGAATTAATAACAATAAACTGAAAATTCACCAAACGTGGAAAAACGTCAAATATTGCTTTATTCGATGATAATATGTTTAAATCACATAAAGGAAAAGGAGATGATAAACGTCAAAAATATTGCTAAATTCGATGATTTTTCGTACGAAAAAATGCAAGAAACTTGCCTAAAATGCAATATTAGGCGAAATTCTGAGATTTGAAGGCCAAATCACATATCGTGATACTACATGAAATAGTACGAAATATTGGTAAAAATGAATATATTTACGTAATATCAAACTACATGAAAAACGTGAAAAAAGTCACTATTTAACCATATTTGAGGATTTTAACTTCAAATCATAGAGCGAGGTTTCGTATCCTTTAGATCCAAGATTGACATATGACAATGTTGTTTCCAATACAAATGATAAAAAATCAATGTTTTTTCATTAGAATTAACTAAAATGTTCCTGATTTTCCATTTATATTACTGATGGAAGATATACACGAAAACCACTCTATTCCGGCTGAAACGTCGATATATGCAATAAAAACAAAACTTCTCTTTTCAATATCTTACTCAGTATTTTAACGAGAAACAAATAGTTGATTGAAAATGAAGTATATAAGGTTATTATCTAATCAATATGTGTTTGCATCATTTTTATCGTATATATAATGAATTAATACCCATAAACTGAAAATTCACAAAAACGT
>NC_091196.1:23342324-23344824 GCF_040958095.1 Procambarus clarkii
AAAGTAATATAGAACGAAGCAAAATAAAAAAAATCATTGAAATACAATACATGAAATTGTTAATATTGTATTCCCATTTTAACAAATCCCGGCCGCTGTATTTAGTGTATACATGTTACTGGATGTTAATTAACATTATTGAAGTTTCAGTGTGTTTCTGTTAATTTCCTTTTCATTATTCCAAATTGTGAAGCAAGCGTTACACACAAATTAATAGTGTGCAATAATTTGTTTCTAAATTGCTTGCACACACACACACATACACACACACACACACACACACACACACACACACACACACACCCACACACCAGCCCGCACACACACACACACAGACGTCGGAGCCGGCGGCCGAGCGGACAGCACGCTGGTCACGTGATTCTGTGGTTCCAGGTTTGATCCCGGGCGCCGGCGAGAAACAAAATGGGCAGAGTTTCTTTCACCCTATGCCACTGTTACCTAGCAGTAAATAGGTACCTGGGAGTTAGTCAGCTGTCACGGGCTGCTTCCTGTGTGTGTGTGTGTGTGTGTGGGGAAAAAAATAGTAACAGCTGATTGATTGACAGTAGAGTGGTAGACCGAAAGAGCAGAGCTCAACCCCCGCAAGCACAACTAGTTGAATACAACTAGGTGAATACACACACACACACACACACACACACACACACACACACATACACACACACACATACACACACACACACACACACACACACACACACACACACACACACACACACACACACACACACACACACACACACACACACACACGGAAAACAAAAGTCCAACGCAATATATATATATTTTAAAACCCCAGAAAAATCCTCGACAACTTTTAATCTTGTTGCGTCGCTTCTTGCTGGATTACGTTCCTCTTTGTTTCTTGGCGGCGTCTTCAGGTAAACTCCGACCGAGAAGTGTACGTAAACCCAAGTCTTTTGTGGTTTACTGTTCTGCAGCAGCAGCAGCAGCAGCGCTCTGCTGGTGTCTGCTCAACACTCTAGACGAGGCAGCTATGATGGTTAGCATTGTAAACTGAATGGAAACTATTAAGTTTACACTGTATGTATCGTGACAGATCTCTAATCCTGTCCACGGAGGACAGAAGAGCCAGTTTACCATTGTCATAGACTTGAAGCTTGTTAAGCTTACTCTTAGGCTTAATTCCTGCCTGGCCTCCACAAGATGCAACCCACAACAGTCGAGTAACTCCCGGCTATATATATAGTGCTAGCTGAATCGACGCATCATCGTGGGAAATGAACCGTGCCCAAACGTCTCGACGTCCTGCCTCGCGAGTCGAACCCTGGTACATTTGGTTGTGAGCCCAATTGTCACTGGACAAGATTGTGGTACATAATAAGCCAACCAATGGCAGCCACGGTGGCGCCTGGCGCAAGAGTTCTGGTCTGGAACTTGTATAAAACTTGATCAACTTCCGGTCGCTGTTCTTGCTAATTATTCCTTTGGTCTCGAAGGAGTTTTGTCGTGTTGGTTTCTTGCCACGCCAGCAGCAGCAGCAGCAGCAGCAACAGCAGCAGCAGCAACAGCAGCAGCAGCAGTAACAGCAGCAGCAACAGCAGCAGCAACAGCAGCAGCAACAGCAGCAGCAACAGCAGCAGCAGCAGCAGCAGTAACAGCAGCAGTAACAGCAGCAGCAACAGCAGCAGCAACAGCAGCAGCAACAGCAGCAGCAGCAGCAGCAGCAGCAGTAACAGCAGCAGTAACAGCAGCAGCAACAGCAGCAGCAACAGCAGCAGCAACAGTAGCAGCAACAGCAACAGCAGCAGCAACAGCATCGAGCCAGCACTCAGAATACTCGCTCGAGGTGGAACAACGCGACAATTGCCCCAAATGAAAATCGACACCCCCCACCTTCCCTCTCTCATTCACCCGCTTTCAATACGCGGGTTCGTATCCCTTCGTTGCACTGGAAGATTTGGCCTCACGAGCGCCCCAGAGCGACACAAGCGTTACGAAGATCAAAGAGAAACTCTTTTGATCTACGATGATTCGGATTCGAGTCTATCACACAGTTTCACATTGTTATGACTTTCAGTTTTCTCTTCATCTGGAGGGCCGACAATGGCGACAATAACTTATATTTTGTTAGTGTTGTTTAATTTGTTATTGTTGATAATGCTTTTTTTCTTGCACCCCACACATCTCGTCACCTCGCTTGTACCACCACCACACTAATCACCACGTCTCATGTACACCTTAACAACCACACCTGATGCTCTTGGATCCCCTAATCAGCTGTTAGGTTTAAAGATTTTGTATCTCCATCTGAGGCTAAGGCTTCAACACCCATCACCTCCTGCTGCCAGGGAAGAAACAGCAGCACCTCCTGCTACTAGGGAGGAAAGAGTAATATCTTTTGGGTGCAAACATTCGCTACCGGGTCCATTACATTAGAAACAACTACAATTCACTACAAGCATATCCCATCTCCTCGTCCTCATATCCCATCTCCTCGTCCTCATATCCCATCTCC
>NC_091196.1:23349824-23354824 GCF_040958095.1 Procambarus clarkii
AAGATTACAAAAAATAAATCATTTGTCGTGTTAGGTCATTTATTATTAAATTTCTCAGTCCTTTATATTTGTACTTATTTTTAGGATTAGAATTCCGAGATCGTCTAAGATTCAAAGATAATAAAATTTGATTTTTTTTTGCCTGAAACGCTGTGTGTATTAGTGGCTTTAGGCATAGTGAAGGGAGCCGATCGGCCGAGCGGACAGCACACTGGACACGTGATCCTGTGGTCCCGGGTTCGATCCCGGGCGCCGGAGAGAAACAATGGGCAGAGTTTCTTTCACCCTATGCCCCTGTTACCTAGCAGTAAAATAGGTACCGGGGAGTTAGTCAGCTGTCACGGGCTGCTTCCTGGGGGTGGAGGCCTGGTCGAGGACCGGGCCGCGGGGACACTAAAGCCCCGAAATCATTTCAAGATAACCTCAAGATAGTATGCCTAAATTTCAAGATTCACAACTAGAATAAGATCTAGAATTATCTAGACAGAATTTACAACAATCTGTTTGTAACTCATTTGGAATGAAAGTAATTTTACCTGAGCAAACATTTTTATTATAGAACAAATCCACAGGAGCCGTGAGGAGGGATCGAAGCTGTGCACTGAGTGTTCTCACTCATGCTCGAGTCCTGGTTCGAATCCTTATGAAGGGTTTGTACTTTGATAAATTACGTTAATGTGATTTCTCTGTGTATTATTATTTTTATTATTATTATTATGATATATATTTGCCATGATATAACTCATATATACATACAGTCGTTCTCACAATCTTCTCTAAAATATTTTATGTAACCTTCTCTTTCGAAAATTGGAACCTTAGTTTGTGTCGTCGTGGGAGCAAAATATCCTCTTTTATCAACTATTTCATAGAATATGTTCTAAAATAGCAGTCATGTGTGAAACGATATTTTATGTCTATCTTCCAGTCCCCACCCCCCCCTCTCTCTGTCTCTCTGTCTCTCTCTCTCTCTCTCTCTCTCTCTCTCTCTCTCTCTCTCTCTCTCTCTCTCTCTCTCTCTCTCTCTCCGTTACTCTCACTCTCATATTCCTACAACAAGTGTTGCCAAACTGAATCATCTCTGCGGGCAATAATCCACTCAGGCCACTGGAATTCAGGTATTGGTAAGTGTCAAAAGGAGCTTGACGCTGCGATTGGGCTATTACCTGTGTAGCCTGTAGGGCGCCAGTGCAATACACAGTCTTGCACGAGTTGCATTAACGCATCAGGTTTGTTGCTTGGTATAGCTCCGATAGTTCGTGAATGGCTTCGTTTGTTCGTGTATGGATCGGGTGGTTGTGAAGGGGGTTATGCTAAGGTTGTGGACCAGTTATTGAGTGGTTGTGGAACAAGAGTTCAAGTCTTTCTCTATAATTTTTGTCATCCTTTGTTCACTTTAGTTTTCTTATGCCTTTTGCGTCTCTCTATCCCTTGTTCATTGCTTTATCTTCTGTTCCTCTCCCTCCTTCCCTTTCTCTCTTCCCCTCCCTTCTCATTTCCCACTCTGCCTGCATCTTTCCCTCTCCCCCCTCTATGTCTGTCTGTCTGATTCTTCTCACTCCCTCCCTTTCTCTCTCTTTCCCTCCCTCCCTCCCTTTCTCTCTCTTTCCCTCCCTCTCTCCCTCTCCTTCTCTCACTCTCTCTTTTCATCCCTCCCTATCTCTTCCTCCCTCCCTCCCTCTCCCTCACTAATGGAGACATAACCCAATAAACTCCCTCAAGACTCTTGTCGGTAAACTCGTGAAAACTTTACTAAAACACTCGATTTTTGTGTTTTTTTCTCTCATTTCGGGACTATTTTTCTCTCACAAGAGAATACCGCTGTTTTAATCCCCCCAGACACGAAGGAACACACAGACATCAACACACACACACACGAAGAACATACATATAGACACGAAGAACAAATACACTCATGAAGAACACACGCAGAAATTAAAATAAGGAACACTTATAAGATCAGGAAATCAGAAAGGAATCTCTGAGCTCTGAGGAGTGACCAATTATATGTTATTGTAAATTTTTTTTAGTTGTGTAAGGATATGTATCCAGCGGTTTGTTGAAGATCTGATGTGAAGTTGTGGCGACATTAGAGAAGGATGGAGAGTAGGGAGGGAGGGAGGGATGGAGTGTAGGGAGGGAGGGAGGGATGGAGTGACAGGGAGTGACTAAAGGGTCAATAAACTATTATAAAGACAGTGGACTCAAATCTCTGGCATCGAAGAAGACATTAAAGTCATACCATAAGTCCCAGTACTCTGGGAAGAAGAAACACATAACTTACAATTGGAGAGGCGACACATATTGGTAAAACATAACATGAATCAGTGAGATACATAGGCGAGATACATAGTGCCATTTCTTGCAAACTGCATTATTTGTGTCCATAACCCAGAGTGTTCTCAGGATTTCATCGATAGATTTGAGTAAATCCAGTGCTAAATTCAGTGCTAAATCCAGTGCTAAATCCACTGTTAAATCCAGTGTTAAATCAGGTGCTAAATCAAGTGGTAAATCAAGTACTAAAAATGGGAATCCTACAAGCCTTCTGTATTGTGTGGGGGCGGAATGTACCCCCTGCAAATGACCTGCTAATTAACTGCTCCAGTTAATGAGTTGTTCGACCATTAGTTTAATTTGATGATTGTCTCTACAGACAGCTGGTGTGACCATGGGATCTCCTACCTGTGTCATTTGAGCAAATAATGATTTTTTCGAACACACATTATTTTTCGAACAAACTTTATTTGTTTTAATTTTAATTCTCTGATGCCTAGTTATGTTATACATCGTCACTTTGTTGACGATGAATTGGTAATAACTCTTCAAAGGATAGACATAGATATTCTGAGAGTTAAATTAACTAATGTTAAAAAAGACACTAATTTAAAATCAGAAAAGTGAATGATAATAAGATAACTTTGCTCAGACATTTCTTTAATTGTTCAAGTTTTGATTATTGAGTAAAAATACAGCCCATGACGTAAGAACAAAAGAGAACAAACAATCTCATTGATCTAAATGACCGCGCCTGTGAGAACATTTCTAGGAAAGAACGTTAGTCATTAAATTGTTAAAGCTCTCGAATAAAATATCCTTCGAACAATGTTCTTCAAGCTATGAACAAATCATTTGTAACCAATAACAGATAAATGAACGGGATTATGTAACAAGAGGGATAACAGGGGAAAGAGAGAGAGAGAAAGAGAGAGAGAGAAAGAGAGAGAGAGGGAGAGAGAGAGAGAGAGAGAGAGAGAGAGAGAGAGAGAGAGAGAGAGAGGGAGAGAGAGAGAGAGAGAGAGAGAGAGAGAGAGAGAGAGAGAGAAAGAGAGAGAGAGAGAGAAGAATATTACCCGGGGAAAGCGCCAAGCCATTACGACTATATAACACTAGGAAGGGATCAGGATAAGGATTTAGGATGGGACGGGGTCAAAAAGGAATGCTGCCTAACCACTTGGACAGTTGGGGATTGAACACCGACATGCATGTAGCTCTACCGTCGCTCTACCGTCCAGCCCAAGTGGAGAGAGAGAGACACACACACACAGACAAAGAGAGCACAGGGAGGATCAAAATCCACCGAGAAAGGTTTCCAATTAAACCCCCTTCATCAAGGCTTCACAGAAAATAAAAAATAACGCGAAAACAAAAGCGTCCAATTTTAGGGTGCTAATATACCTCTATATATCGGTTATGGCCGAAACTTTTCACAGGCGGACCAAATTGGCCAGTGTGTACCGCCCATGTCAAAGGGCGCGACATATAAATGATAGTAATTAACCCACTCCAAAAACTAACAAAAAACGAAATATAATTTTAATTCCTCTCTCTCCCCTACAAAAAAAAAATCAAACACCTGTTTTTTTTTACACTGGTAAAGAGCGGATAAAAGAGAGATTTGTAAACAGAAAATTTCAATCAGAGCAGCCGATCAGGAGGAAAAACAAAGGTTGGAGTGTATAATACACGGCTGTTTTAGCAGACATGTATGGACGTACTGTATCGTTGGCTGCATTGGATTGTACTGTCCTCCAGTCACTGTATTATGATGGCTGATCACTACGTTGTCCTCTAATCACTGTATTATGAAGGCTAATCACTACGTTGTCCTCCAATCACTGTATTATGAAGTGAAATAATCCAAACAACCGGATGAAGACATACAGAGACGAAACATGTAACAATCAAGACAGAAAACGACGGTTCGTTAACCAAACGACCAGACAGATAACTATCCCAAACAGAGACAGACTTATACAGATAGACAGTCAAAGCAGTGTTGTACCTCTCAACCACTGTCTACCTCGCCTAATCCACCACACAACGCTAATGTCCAGCAAATTGTCGTAATTAGCTGATAATAGCAGTGAGTTACGAGGACCAGTGATCTCTCCCACGGCCTTAGGGTCACCTTGCACGCCATTCACTAGTTGATAGGACCGCGTACATTGTTGTTATTCTACGGAGTTGACCAACAGCTGTGATCCTCACCTGTAATTAGCGTTCATCAGGCGGGTGAAAACCCAGGTTTTTTATCCATGTTTTCCTTGCTGGAAACACAGTTAAAATCGGATATAATAGAATATTACACAGCCTGCTTGATCATATATTGTTTTTTTTATGCAACATTATGCCTCTAATTATGTCTTTTTTTAAGCCTGGGCTCCTGCTCCTGGGCTCCCAACTTCCTGGCATCCGTTCAGATCTTTACTTTCTCAATAAACCAAATGATACTTTATATTTTGAATCTTTTCGTAAATTAAATTTTAATGATTTTTTTTAGTGTGAATTGTCAAATTTCAGGGGCAAAATTAAAACAATTATTTGACAGCAAGCTCTTGATGAAGGGTTCTATTTTTGACGGATTCTTGACGGATGGCAAGAAATTCACTAACCATTTTTTTTTATTTTTAATAAAAAAATTACGGATTAGGAGGTAAATAAAGTCGTTGATTTTCGGAAGCCTTCAATTTCCACAGAACAATTTAGATTTATTTTAT
>NC_091196.1:23359824-23369824 GCF_040958095.1 Procambarus clarkii
TGGGGTGGGGGGGGGGGAAGAGTGTGTTAATACTGCTGCATTGTCGCAAAAATAATATTCTGTTATATCAACCAACTATACCATCTTCAGGCATCGTTGTTAAACGTTAGAGTTTATGGTATGCTAGAGCTGCTATGGAAGACCTGTATATCGACGATCTCGCTTCTTACAGGTCGGCGCTCGATACCCGATGGCCGAAATGGCTAACCTTTCACGAAGGAGGCTAGATCATGAAAGTTAGCTTATGAGGTCACCTAACCTAACCTAACCTTTCCCCCTAATAATTCCCTCCCACATAGGCGCTCTCCAAATTTGCTGCAAATTCCCGTAGAGTTTATTTCATCTCACGTGGTCTTGGTATTGGACTTAAGATGCCTCTGGAGTCACAGAAGCATCTTAAGACCAACCCACAGCATCCGCAGCCAAAGTGCGTCTCCCCCATTGTTAATCTGAAGACGAGGACAAATTTCCTGATGACTGGGATTTTCTTCGTCACAATAGTCCCCATCTGCACTGTTACCTGTGGCTGCCATTATTGAGGA
The DNA here is from genome assembly GCF_040958095.1 of Procambarus clarkii. NCBI lineage: Eukaryota > Metazoa > Arthropoda > Malacostraca > Decapoda > Cambaridae > Procambarus > Procambarus clarkii. The sequence goes on from NC_091196.1 coordinate 23,360,367, forward strand.
CAATGTCTCTCCTTTTTACTTCTCATGGCTCAAGTCCACAAGAAATTGTCAGCTGTTTTGTGATGTTCGGTCGCTCTTCGTCGGTACAATTCAGGATGAATGAAAATACACTCATATACACACGTATACATCAAGGATACAATTGTGTACCGTCTACGAGAGAGAGAGAGAGAGAGAGAGAGAGAGAGAGAGAGAGAGAGAGAATGTTACACTGGTATCAAGTCCATGTCCAGTACCAGGCAACATTCCACGCTGAAAAGGGGATTAGGATTTTGTTGCATTGGCTTGCTCTCTGGACCAGAGTACCGCTGGGCCAGGTGTACCAAGAGACTAGTACCACTGGACCATAATAAAGCATTCGAACCTAACACAAAAGGGAACATCACAACTTAGTGTCTCCACCAACATTAGCTCTCCCGTCTGGAGTCATCAGCCCATATTTATTTCCGGAAGAAGAAGAAGGTTGTTGTTGTTGTTAAAGATTTAGCTACTCAGGACGAGGTGTCCATGTAGCACGGGCTATGGTGAGCCCGGAAAAGAAGAATGAGAGGAAAAGTCCAGGTGAACTAAACATTTATAACTTCACACTAAAGCATGATTAATGACTTCGCGTGAGGCCGCCGCAGATGTTCAGAACATTGCAATTCTGCAAAATATATGTGCACAAGTCTTGCTCACATTTAATAACGTATTATATTACATTAAATGTGGCCGAATTTACACACATGGTCGCAGCTGCCTCTGATATGATACAGATAATGTAAACTCTGATATGATACAGATAATGTAAACTCAAATATCCTACCAAAAAACAATTTCCCTATTTGGGAAATTGGGATCATAAATAGTGTAGATAAGAGTCCAAAATTCTCCCAAAACACATTTTGAACCAATTACGTTTCAGGCATGTTTGATGGATAATTCAGTGATGACGTCAGAGTGTGAAACGTCGTTGAATTCATCTTGTTCTTCAATCTAACGACAACTCGTGAGTGAATGCGCACTCGAGATCGAAGAGAGGAGAGTGAATATAGTTCGTGTTGCTTTGCAACGTTAAAGGCGGTCGCTTAGGTCACTGGTTAAGGTCAAGGGTCAAGCTGAGGTCAAAGGGTTGAATTTTATGGTAGCGAAGATGTGGCCTACAGTCACAGGTCATGTGTGTGTGTGTGTGTGTGTGTGTGTGTGTGTGTGTGTGTGTGTGTGTGTGTGTGTGTGTGTGTGTGTGTGTGTGTGTGTGTGTGTGTGTGTTTTTATACGATCATTACTTTATTCATTTAACCGGATTTATATATATATATATATATATATATATATATATATATATATATATATATATATATATATATATATATATATATATATCCACAGGATCCACAAGGTCTTCTCTGAGTACTCTTTATTTTCTTCTCCTATATATATATATATATATATATATATATATATATATATATATATATATATATATATATATATATATATATATATATATATATGTCGTACCTAGTAGCCAGAACGCACTTCTCGGCCTACTATTCAAGGCCCGATTTGCCTAATAAGCCAAGTTTTCCTTAAATAATATATTTTCTCTAATTTTGTTCTTATGAAATGATAAAGCTACCCATTTCATTATGTATGAGGTCAATTTTTTTTATTAGAGTTAAAATTAACGTAGATATATGACCGAACCTAACCAACCCTACCTAACCTAACCTAACCTATCTTTATTGGTTAGGTTAGGTTAGGTAGCGGAAAAAGTTAGGTTAGGTTAGGTAGGTTAGGTTGCCGAAAAACAATTAATTCATGAAAACTTGGCTTATTAGGCAAATCGGGCCTTGAATAGTAGGCTGAGAAGTGCGTTCTGGCTACTAGGTACGACATATATATATATATATATATATATATATATATATATATTATATATATATATATATATATATATATATATATATATATATATATATATATATATATATATATTCTATTCCACTTGATCCTACTCTTTCTCCTCTTTCTTCTCCTCCTCCTCCTTCTCACATCTCACATCTCTTTTTGGGACTTTACACTCTTCTGCTTAATCTTTCGTAAGACTTGATGGTTGTGATTAATCTCTTCCATTCCTCTCTTATTCGGTCCCCCCCCCTCTCTCTCTCTCTCTCTCTCTCTCTCTCTCTAGATGAAATGGATACAGGACACAACCTGCCAGAATTTAACACGCTGCTACATTGCCACACTTTCTCTCACTCTCACACACTCACATACTCTCACACACCCACATACTCTCACGCACTCACATACTCTCACACACTTTCCCACAGGTCTACTACTTCTTTGTCCACGTTATCGAGTCCACTTAGTATCTTCTATATTACAATCATGTCCCCACTGTTTCCAAAACTCCCCTTCTCCCGTTTACCCTCTATAGTAGTGAGGTTAAATTATTCCCTTTAGCTTAGTCCTCTTCATTCCACGACCCGCCTTCTTGACTATCTCTACCACCTGCTCTAGTCTCAATCTGTATTCCAAATTATCGATGCATATCAGAGGAATGGTCGCACGTATGTTATTGAGTGCTGAAGGCTTCAGCATCTAAGAGTCTAAAGGCTATTTGACTATTTTCTAGATTTTCGTGAGCTGCGAATTTCTTTTGACTGATCACATCTTCTTTTACACGGCGCGGAGAGTTAGACGTTAGAGAAACAATTACGGGATGCTAGATACACTAGAGAGTAGAGTCCTGGTCGTTCCTGGACTCTATAGCGTCCTCTAGTATACTAATATTTTGTCCTAAACGACTGCTAGATTCTTAGTATCGAGAGAGAGAGAGAGAGAGAGAGAGAGAGAGAGAGAGAGAGAGAGAGAGAGAGAGAGAGAGAGAGAGAGAGAGAGAGAGAGAGAGAGAGAGAGAGAGAGTGAGTTAAAGTAACAAAAACATTGCTATATTTAAAACAAAACTAATCTATTTAGTCACAAAAATATACAGAAATATCAATAAAGCCACATAAGGAAGGATAGCTTTATTACCGCCAGAACAAACTTTCCCTTCCCTGAATATTTCCATCACATCTGAGAGGAAATTTGCATGCGGACGCAGGAAAAAATTCTCAGACTCACAGCATTTTGAAGCATTAATCTTACCAAGAAACCTTTTGCCCCCTCCCTCAATCTTCTCCCTCTCCCGGGGGGCTCTCCCTCCCGCCCTACAACTGAACTTAAACCCTCTCCTACCCATGCTGGCCTGGGGCCTGACGGCTCAGTGGACAGCGCTCGGGATTCGTAGTCCTAAGGTTTCGGGTTTGATCCCCGGCGGAGGCGGAAACAAATGGGCACTGAAATCACAATAGCGTGATGCATCAAATGAACAAATCCACAAATCAGTTGATTAAGGCTGGATTAACGAGCACCAACACCAACAACAACAACAACAACAACAGCAGCGTCAGCAGCAACAACAGCGTCAGCAGCAGCAGAAACAGCAGCAGCAACAGCAGCTGCAACAGCAGCAGTAGCAGCAACAGACCCATCTCCTTCCATCCGGCCGCCAGTCGCCGGTGGTGTTGACAAGAACGTCAAGCCTGATCCGGCGTGTCTTGGCAGCTTGTGGTAATGCCAATAAAGCTTATTTTTAAACCGGAGGACAAAAAAAAAAATCCTTTTTTTTTCTCGTCTCTGAAGAAATCTGGCGAGGAGTCTCTATTTGCATCAGAGAGATTTATCTTAATGAGAGGACCTCAGTCGACACGACGTGTCTCAGAAGGAGGAGGAGGGAGCAGGAGAGAGAGGGGGACGATGCAACTTGCACAATGCAACAGTTGTGTTTGGGGTGGTTCCTGCTGGTCATATCCTGTCGTAGACAACCTCGTCGCGTCGTTCCTCAAGCTACTGTCTGACCCACACACTCTCAAGACCAACGCCGCAAGATGAACTACTAACGAAGCAAACTAGGACTCTAGCAACCTTCAGATATCGTTTCTAATCACGTCTAAACCCTCTCACAACCGCTAAATTAGCATAGACGAGCAACAATTTGCAAATCTACTGTTTCTCTATTAACGATTGCCAAAAAAAACACAGAAAACATTCTTTAATCATGCAATCTGTGTCGCATTACCCAGGCACGACTGCACACACCAAAAAATAAACCGGATTTAAGTGATGTACCCGCACCAAAAATTACAGTTTAGAAAAACCATGACGGGAGGCCTGTCTTGTCCCCCATGCCGACGTAATTAACTAATGCATCTCCGGAATACATTCACATGGCCGGTTACCGAAATAATAAATATTGTAGGATTTTTTCCCTCACATTTCGTCCGGTGTCCGGTTGACTGCACCTGCCAAATACAGTCGAGAAGCGCGGGAACAAATGCCAACTTTTCTGATTTATTTTTTTTGTTTACTTGTCATACAGGGTGGGATTACAGGGTGGGGATTTTGTTTTATCTACGTAATTAGGGGGATTAGAGGGTGGGATTCCGTTTTTTTGTGCGTAATTTGGGGGATTACAGGGTGGGGATTTTGTTTTTCTACGACATTTTGAGATTTTAGTGAATGTAAACATTTACATGTCTTACAGAGACGCTTTTGGGAGATGATTGATGAGTAGGCGAAGGAGTGTTATGGCAGTGAGTGATGAGGGTAGACAAAGAAGTGTTTGAGAGGTGAGTACAGCAGCAGCAGCAGCAGCAATAGCAGCAGCAACAGCAGTAGGAGCAGTAGCAGCAGCAGTAACAGCAGTAGCAGCCTACCCATCTCTCTCCCGTTCAATACTGTGAGCGTTTTCCAATGTTCTTCCTGAGTTGGTGAAGGAGAATTTTTCCAACACCGTATTAATTGCTTATTCCTTTATATCCCTCTTTCTCTTACCTCTCTCTCTCTCTCTCTCTCTCTCTCTCTCTCTCTCTCTCTCTCTCTCTCTCTCTCTCTCTCTCTCTCTCTATCTTCCCATGTCACAGCTTCACAACAGTTTTAACGCTGTCAAACTTCCATTTCTTTACACATCTCAGATTCAATCCAATTTTATCTTATCAAACTTGTTTTGCTCTCTCTCTCACTTTGTCACAAGTAATCTAATTTGAGGCTCCTTTCTGTTTTGTCTTAGGCATCGCCACCTGTGTTCTCAGGCTCTTTGGTAGTGTTGGAGTAGTGTTGGGGTGTGTTGGTGTGTGTTGAGGGTGTGTTGGGGTGTCTTGGGAGTGTTGGTGTGTGTTGGGGTGTATTGGGGGTGTGTTGGTGTGTATTGAGGTTTGGGGAGATGATAGTGTGTTTGCTCTGTTGCCATAGCTCTACCTGAGTGACTCTATTCCCACTGTTCTCCCAGAGTGGCTCTATTTCCAGAGTTCTCCCAGGGTAGCTCTCCCCCCACAGTTCTCCCAGGCTGGCTCTACTTCATTTACTCCTCTCTCCCGTTTCCGATATTTATTGGCTTTGAACGAAATTGAAGCAAAAAAACAAAAAAGGTAAATATTGCAGATAGAGTGTGTTGAAGGGGTGAGAGGTGTTGGTGTGTTGCAGAAACACTTGTGTTGAGGGGATGAAAAGTGTTGCACCAACACTTAACACACACACACACACACACACACACACACACACACACACACACACACACACACACACACACACACACAAGCAATATTTCAAACTAAGAAATTTGAACTTTTTCTTATTCCCTTAAATGAAATCATTTTTACACATATCGAGCATTAATGATATTTTAAACTTACATAATTTCCATTTTGGGGATTTGAGGTCTTGACTGTTCCAATAATGTAGAATACAGTGTTACATGAGAGGAAATACTGCGATAATATCCAGCTGACGTTATGCTAACAGCATAAAATAAACAAAAAAACAAACTTTGCAATGGGAATATGGGGGAACACGAGTAAAAAAAAAATAATTTAATAAAAACAAATAAAAGTTACTGCAATTTATGCAACACAATTGCATACACTTGAAATCATAACGTTAAAAGAACACAAAAGTTTAACACTGATTTCAACGCTATGACTCGCGCACGCAAACACAAAACACTGTAATATAAGCCAAGGCTACAGTATACCTAACCAATCCCCACAACTCACACTGAAATGCCAAAGCAATTTCACTGAGGGAAGAGGAGCTGTGCACCCATGACGAGCACCCAAACCTGACTAACTTGGGAATTATAATATGACCTCGTTTGCTATAATGACCACGCCTGGCCTGGACACTAGGGGGCATTACGTGATATCTGTACAGGGTGCGTGATAGCTCTAACTACCACCCGGTTGCTAAACTACGTGAGGTAGTTAGCACATCACACCGTGTACAACTGCTCAGGACGGTCACAGACACGACTGAGATACTCAAGGCAATATGAAATTTATTTACATAAAAATTACACTCTGGACAATGAACTAAACTCTCGAATGAACATTATGACAATGATTGCTTGTAAGAAGTTACTACCGGACTTGAAAAGGGTAGTTAAGTAACTAATTTTTTGTTTAAGTAAGGTTTCCAATTGGTTTATTTGAAATATTATTATTATATTATGTTAGGAACAAATTATTTACTTAGTTATGTTAAATTTAAAAAAAATTAAGTAACTAATTTTTGTTTAAGTAACAAAAATATATAGATTTTAAGTAACAAAATCTTATAGCTCACAAATTGTGTAAAATTTCAGAATTTTATTTCTTTCACAAATATTTATTTTCAGTTTCTAAACAAGAACTCTTTTTTAAACTTCATTAATATGTATTAAATTAGTTTTTTTTAAACATAGGCCAAGGCAATGAAATGATAGTTTAGTTTAATTGAAAGTTAAATTTCCTTGAAAATAACACAGGTTTAGCTTCCTCTCTCGCAAATCAGGTCAAGGGTACCAAGTACTTACGCGCCTACTTACGAGATCCCTGCCTCTTATTTTGATCATTGCAACTTAGCCCTGCATTTACCAAACAACTTACGATCTCCGAAGCGCTGCGAAATCATCCTCAACCCGAGGTTATTATTTTAGGAACGACCTCGTAGCGCTCCGGTGCTCGTAACTGCTTCATACAGACTTAGTCGCTATGATCCAAATAAGAGATGTGTATATCTCTCAAAGTGCTTCGTGAATAAGCACTTAGGAGGGATGTGCTTGAATCCTGGCTCTAAACCCCAGTAGCGGGAAAGTGCCTCGTCCCCAGAGCAGGGTGTGGTATGAGATGAGAGTTTGCTAAGTAGACTGTTAAGGGATTTGGAGTTTCTAAGGCAGATGAAGGAAGAGATAGTTACATATATGTCCCAGACAACTTGGCGACTCCGGCTGTTTCAAGTCCCAGGATGTCGTTGGAAACCTGATGTGTACATTGTTGCCTTCATTGTTGCCTTCTGCGCGTATGTATGTATGTATGTATGTATGTATGTATGTATGTATGTATGTATGTATGTATGTATGTATGTATGGGCTAGATTATAAGAGGGTTACTGTGTTATAGCTTTTTAGCTTTGTTTCTCTCTCTCTCTCTCTCTCTCTCTCTCTCTCTCTCTCTCTCTCTCTCTCTCTCTCTCTCTCTCTCTCTCTCTCTCTCTCTCTCTCAATTTTCCTATCAATCATCTCACCTCCCCAAATAAGGTGAAGGAGCCAAACTTTCGCCCCAAAAAATATATCAGAAAAGCACTATTAAGAAGCCTTTAAATTGAAAATATTGAAATCTGGGTTCATTTACATGCTTTACCGAACTTAATATTCACTCTAACTTTTCCTGCATTTAATCCTGACATATTTAGAGGAATATTTGCATAATACCGCTATCATTTAGGAAGTAATATATCCAGCACTTTATTTCCTCGAGTTTGGAGACTTTCTGTTATTCAAAAGTTTAATTGAATTTCCCATTTCGCTATAGAAGCCAAGACCTAGAAAGATGGAGTATGTTGACAGTAGGCAGACAAAGCCATCAGTGTTATTATGACTCTACTGTATGATAGTGTGTTGTATTGTTATCTGTCTGTCTGTCTGTCTGTCTGTCTGTCTGTCTGTCTGTCTGTCTCTCTCTCTCTCTCTCTCTCTCTCTCTCTCTCTCTCTCTCTCTCTCTCTCACCAGCAGGAATTCACAGCAACAATGGACATAAACTATTGCCGTTTCTGAGGTCGTACAAGGAGCAGCAACAGGCTGGAGAGTCACGTTGCTATGGTGACAGTTGATAAACAATTCATAGTACACTGTGTCACAACTAGCAAATGCTTCACGCACACACACACACACACACACACACACACACACACACACACACACACACACACACACACACACACACACACACACACACTTTCCTCTTTCCTTCTCCTCCTCCTCCTCCTTCTCCTCCTTCTTTTCCTCCTCCTCCTCTTCCGTCCACACATCCCTAGCAATCTTCTACTTCCACAGTATGATATTAGACAGGAAAGCGAGATTGGTTCGTGGAAGAGAGAAGCCGACGGGTGTGTTGTGTGTATTGGGAGTGTTGGTGTGTGTGTGTGGTGTTGGTGTGTGTGTGTGGTGTTGGTGTGTGTGTGTGGTATTGGTGTGTGGTTGGTGGGGTGTTGGAGAGCCGGGTCCATCCTTGAGTCTGTTCGAGTATGTGTCCGGCCGTGTATCCGGTCGTGTATCCGGCCGTTTGTGTCTCTACGTGTTCATGTGTTCACGGAAGATTGGGTGGTTTGCTTTAAGACACATAACTAAGATCATTAAACTCCTATTTTTCTAATAAAAACAATGATTCTTAACACTTATTGTTTTAACACGTGCACACACGCACACACACACACACACACTCTCACACATACACACACACACACACACACACACACACACACACACACACACACACACACACACACACACACACACACTCACACACATACACATACACATACACATACACACACACACATACACACACACACACACACACACACACACACACACACACATGTATAGAAGTGGATTGACAGGTATGTGCGCTGAATGGAATATACTCTGACAGGGATGGACGTTGACAAGAATGTGCGCTGACAAGGGTGTGTTTCATCCCTCACTGTAGCGGTGATGTACTCATGCATGACCGAGCTTCATACCCCAAGCGGTCATGCTTCCTGAACCCACTATCCCCACCTGTCTTCCCCTCCCAAACTAGCCTCCAACACCCCACTTCCCCCACCTCACCTACAAAACCCCCTCCCTCCCTCCCTCGCCACCTCAGTGACACTCAATACATAAAACTGAGAAATGCTGAGGTTAGCGCGGCACACCCAGACGCGCTGCTCTCCTGGTCCTAGTTCAAATATTACTCCTACCAAATTGAAAAGAAAAAAAATCAGTTTTCCAGGAAATAATATTCTGGCAAGCTGAAATCTGAAGTTTTGGTCATGCGAAGTTGTATGTTGAGGTAATTGTCAATAATACTTATTCTTGGCAGGGGTAAAAATATTTTTTAAATTATAATAATTT
>NC_091196.1:23374824-23379824 GCF_040958095.1 Procambarus clarkii
TCTTTAGAAAGACTTTTCTACACTGAGGAAAATATGTCGAAATATTTCTGGATGAATTTTAAAAAATATTTAAAGAATTCTTCACCCTACAGGAAATTCTAACATGATGCTGCGCTCTGTTATTTCTTCACGAGATCCAATATGAAATAAATACTGATATTGTACATATCAATATCAATATATTTAATAGTTACCGATGGGAATATCAGTGAACACACTGACAGACACTTAACCAGTGGTCCAGTGAACACACTGACAGACACTTAACCAGTGGTCCAGTGTACACACTGACAGACACTTAACCAGTGGTCCAGTGTAAGAAGAAAGTGATAAGAAAGTTGCAACCTTCTAAACACTTCCTTAGAAGTTTGTGAGTAAATAATCTTTTCTAAAAGATAAAATTCCTTTATAAACTTCACTGAATTATATATAACAACAGCAACAATGATAATAATAAAAATAATAATAATAATAATACAAATAATAAAAATAATATTAATGTTTAAACAAATCAATTATCTTTGGTTGGATTATACACTGATACAGAAGCCTTACACACAGTTAATTCGAGTATTTTTCACAATCTTTACCTATAAACACCCCTAAAAGTGTAGGCAAAAATATATTAAATTTTTCGGCCGCAGTTGTTTGGTGTTTAAACCCCGCAAAAATGAACGTGACAGGTTAATTACTTAATTGTCCTCCGGATAGCAGGACCACCATCATTGGAGCATACATTATAAAGGGTGCTTTAATTAACCCCTATTTACACCCCTAAATAAATGGTAATTATATTAGAATTTTCGTATGCTTGTTTCCTGCTTCTCGACCTTGTCCAAGACTCACAGTAATTGTTCTGAGACAATCTACTTTGTCTTATTCATAACGAGACGGTAGTTAACGTACCAGGGAGAGTGTGTGTGTGTGTGTGTATTCACATAGTTGTATTCATCTAGTTATGTTTGCGGGGGTTGAGCTCTGCTCTTTCGGCCCGCCTCTCAACTGTCAATCAACTGTTTCTACTACAACTTTTTTTTCTCCACACCACACACACACACACCAGGAAGCAGCCCGTGACAGCTGACTAACTCCCAAGTACCTATTTAGTGCTAGTTAACAGGGGGCATAGGGAAAGAAACTGCCCATCGTTTCTCGCCGGCGCCCGGGATCGAACTCGGGACCATAGGATCACGTGTACAGCGTGCTGGTCGCTCGGTTACTGGCTCCCTGTGTGTGTGTGTGTGTGTGAGAGAGAGAGAGAGAGAGAGAGAGAGAGAGAGAGAGAGAGAGAGAGAGAGAGAGAGAGAGAGAGAGAGAGAGAGAGAGAGAGAGAGAGAGAGAGAGATCTGACAGAGAAAACAATTAGCTATTTTTATCTAAGGCTTAAAGCAGGGACTAACAACTTTATTGCTTTTGTATCAAGTGGATTTTTACAAATTTTGTCACTGGCAAAACACACACACACACACACACACACACACACACACACACACACACACACACACACACACACACACACACACACACAATGGCATGCAAAATAAAAAAACAAAATAAAGTGCAAATAAATACATAAATAACAACACATCCTGCACAATAACACTAACACTGGAGGGTCATCATCCCCCAGTTCAATTTTCAACCCATTAAATAATTTTTGCAGATGAACTGAATGTCAAATTACACGTAAAAACCGACACGTGGAATCCCATTATTAATGTATATTATCGTGATTAATATTATATTTTATATATATATGTCTACATAACTTTTTTCACGGTAGAAATTGACGAAAGAGGTGATATATTTATCTTTTTTTTTTTGAGTTGGGATGTTGAATAATAATAACCTATCAGGAGTGACCTATTGTGTGTGAGGATTATTGATAATTGAGTGTGGAGGTAATATTATACACTGTGTGGAGGCATTATTGACACACACACACACACTGGAGGCATTATTGACACACACACACACACACACACTGGAGGCATTATTGACACACACACACACACTGGAGGCATTATTGACACACACACACACACACACACTGGAGGCATTATTGACACACACACACACACTGGAGGCATTATTGACACACACACACACTGGAGGCATTATTGACACACACACACACACACTGGAGGCATTATTGACACACACACACACACACACACACTGGAGGCATTATTGACACACACACACACACACACACTGGAGGCATTATTGACATACACACACACACACACTGGAGGCATTATTGACACACACACACACACACACACACACACACACACACACTGGAGGCATTATTGACACACACACACACACACTGGAGGCATTATTGACACACACACACACAAACTGGAGGCATTATTGACACACACACATACTGGAGGTAATATTTGACACACACAGACACTGGAGGCATTATTGACACACACAGACACTGGAGGCATTATTGACACACACAAGACACTGGAGGCATTATTGACACACACACACACACACACTGGAGGCATTATTGACACACACACACACACACACTGGAGGCATTATTGACACACACACACACACACACTGGAGGCATTATTGACACACATACACACACACACACACACTGGAGGCATTATTGACACACACACACACACACACACTGGAGGCATTATTGACACACACACACACACACACACACACACACACACTGGAGGCATTATTGACACACACACACACACACACTGGAGGCATTATTGACACACACACACACACACTGGAGGCATTATTGACACACACACACACACTGGAGGCATTATTGACACACACACACACACACTGGAGGCATTATTGACACACACACACACACACACACACTGGAGGCATTATTGACACACACACACACACACACACACACACACACACACTGGAGGCATTATTGACACACACACACACACACACTGGAGGCATTGTTGACACACACACACACACTGGAGGCATTATTGACACACACACACACACACACTGGAGGCATTATTGACACACACACACACACACACACACACACACACTGGAGGCATTATTGACACACACACACACACACACTGGAGGCATTATTGACACACACACACACACACACTGGAGGCATTATTGACACACACACACACTGGAGGCATTATTGACACACACAAACACACACACTGGAGGCATTATTGAAACACACACACACACACTGGAGGTAATATTAACATGGAGTGGGGGTGGGAGGGAGGTAATATTAGCCTTACCATGGGAGAAATATTGACACACACTTTTGAAAGGTATTATTTAATGTATGTAAACTTCCTTTTATATTCTTGTATTTTAGTGTGTGCGTGTGTTCACTTCTCTCTCTCTCTCTCTCTCTCTCTCTCTCTCTCTCTCTCTCTCTCTCTCTCTCTCTCTCTCTCTCTCACTCTCTCTCTCTCTCTCTCTCTCTCTCTCTCTCTCTCTCTCTCTTTCTCACCTCTCACCTCCGTTGCTGCTCCCTCAGGCGGCAGTGGTCGGGAGTCTGGGTGCTCATTATCACCCTATTTTGAGCCTCGTCTTCCCTATTTTCTTTATGTCATTTCCCCTCTCACCGTTTTCTTCCGTCTTCGCAACGCTCCCCTCTCTTCATCTTCCGTGTTCCCCTCTCCTGTTTCCCCTCGTGACCTGGGTCTAAAGTCACCTTCGCTCGATAATCCTTCTGTGTTCCGCTCCTTCTCTGTCCCTTCGTTACAATGATATTATTCTCGCACGTTTCTTTGCTTTTTTTCCCCTTCCCAATCCCCCTCTTCTTCCTTCCTTTCTCCCTACTACATGGGCTGGACGGTAGAGAGACGGTAGGGCGTCATGCAGGTCGGCGTTCAATCCCCTACCGTCCAAGTGGTTGGGCACTATCCTTGACCTCGTCAACATCCTATATCCTTATCCTGATCCATTTATATCCTCACCATTCCCTCTATCACCTCATCACCTCTCAACCACCTCTCCACCATGGCTTCCCGTGATTCGTCAATCAGTTAACTGCTACTACTTCCTCCTCTTCTGGATCTTCCCTTTTCCTCAATCTACCGTCTACTCTAGGCCAGTCTGGGTCATTCAGGTCCCCTTCCCATCTCTGTCTTCACTAGTCCTTCTGTCCCAGATCTCTCTTTCATCTCATCTCTACTCTCTCGCACTTTCACTCTTCCATCTCCACCCATCAGTCTCTCCTGTCCTCCTTCCTGTCCTCCCTCCTGTCTCTTATTATACCCCGCTCATCCAGGGCCTAGTGCCGTCACTATGAATGAGTTCAAGTGTTGGTTTAGGTAGTCCATAAGGCTTTGTAGTTGACGTAAACCTCAGTTGTATCGTACGCATTAATGGGGTGACTTCTTGGTCTTTACACAAGGGGGAGACACTAGGGGGTTGGGACTGGGGTGATTCATCGGGATAACAAGTTATATAAATATATTTCTTCCAGGTTAATCAAGCTATTCACCAGGTTAAAGACCCATTTACCAAACTGGCTGATAAAGTACCCCAGAACGCCCCAATTATCCTCTTCCCCCCAAATTCCCCCACACCAATCCAACCATTAACGAATGTCTTTATCCATAAGAGTCATCCTCCCCCCCCTCACCCCCCCCTCATACAGCTCACCACTTCAAGATTCAACCATACTTCACCCCTGGGCCACCCCAAACTGGCATCCTATTTGACATGTTCCTTCACAATTACTCCCCCTCCAAAATCACCATGTACACCTGAACACCATCCTATATCTCCTTCAAAACTCCCATCACTCAATTACCTTAACATATATCCCAATTATACAACCCCGTCCCTTCTCTAACTCTCCCCTCACTATCCCTTAACTTTAGCCCCCACGTCAGTAGTTCACTACTCCTAACCACGCCCATTCCCCAATCCCCGGCCTGGCCCCAATCCCCGCCCTTCCCCCAATCCCCGCCCCTCCCCCAACACAGGCCTTGAAGCAGCTG
>NC_091196.1:23389824-23412324 GCF_040958095.1 Procambarus clarkii
CCGGATAATAGTCTTTGTGGCACAATGTTTGAGGAGAAAAACTTTAAAATATGTTAGATAGATAAGGCTGGATTTATAGTTATTTAGTAGCAGAAGTGCCATAGTGGCAGCTGTAGTGCCATAGTGGCAGCTGTAGTGCCATAGTGGCAGCTGTAGTGCCATAGTGGCAGGTGTAGTGCCATAGTGGCAGTTGTAGTGCCATAGTGGTAGTTGTACTGCCATAGTGGTAGCTGTACTGCCATAGTGGCATAGTGTAGTAGTCACATCACCATAATTGCAGCAATAGCAGCTTTTTAATCATCATATCAACACGACCTAACCTGACCTGCGTCACATTCGTATAATGAATGAGAGAAACTGGAAAAAAAGACACAGAAAAAATATATAAAAAGTGACATTTTTAACAATTTCTGATGATCTCAAAGAACCATTGACCTCGCTTTTTTCCCCATTAAATGATTGTACGTCCTCTCACTAGGGAGACAAAACTGCAGAAAAAGTACAAGTGGAACAGGAAGATGACTTTTCCATTCCTTATCCTTTCCGGAAACTGTTCCCCAGCGTGTGACGACCAGACGAACGGAGGTAAATCCGAAACGAAGATAAAAAAAAAACAGAAAACCAAGAGAACAGAGGAGAATAGAGTGGGAGGGAGGATGGGAAAGAGAGCAAAGCAAAAATAACAAAAGAGGGGGGGGAACAGAGCCAAGCATAAAAGAACAAAAGAGGGGAGGGAACAGATCAAAACAAAAAGACACAACCTAAAAGTAAGTCTGTTTTATACCAATTGTTAAAAGTGGTTGGAAAAGCCTTTTGTATGACGATTAAAGTCTTAAAGACTCTACGTTTGGCGCTGATAAGACCCTTCATAAGCCCATGATAAAGGACATAAGACCTTCACAAGACTCTCATAAGATGTTGCCCAAACCACACACACTAGAAAGTGAAGGGACGACGACGTTTCGGTCCGTCTTGGACCATTCTCACAATCGACTTGAGAATGGTCCAGGACGGACCGAAACGTCGTCGTCCCTTCACTTTCTAGTGTGTGGTCTGGTCAACATATTTCAGCCACGTAATTGTGACTCCTCGTCTGCTCTCATAAGATCCTCTAAAGACTCATAAGACCATGATAAGGGAAATATAAGACCCTGATAAGACTGATTCGGCCCTGATAAGACCTGAATAAGACCTTCCTCAGCAAGACGTTGCTCTCATAATGATAACCAAATACCCTGAGAGATCAAGATAGCTGAAAGTTCTACCTCGCTATATATCCATAAAAGCCACAAGCAATCCACCACAGCGTGGATATATAAACTAGTTCGATCATAGAAAATGGCCTCGTATCACGCAATGCCCAGAGTTCGATCCCCGTGCATCCAAATGCTTGGATACGACGAAGGGGGGAAACTTGAGTCTCGAAAAGGGGGAATGAGAGAGGTATATACCTCCTACTCTTGCCTTTATCAAGATTTAATCCTCCCTCATCCCTATCTACCTCTTTCTCATACCCTTCCCATTCACTCTCTTCCATAAAGATATTTTCCCTCGGATTTTTTCCTCATTTTCAAAGGATGTTTACACTCGCCCCTTTTCGGTGAGTAACCACAATCGAGCAGAGTGTTGTAGAGATGGAGAAGGGGGAATGGTGGAGATGGGCAAGGAAGGGAAGGTAGGGAAGGGAAGCAGGGATGGGTGGGGGGGAGAGAGGGAGGGAGAAAATGGAAGGAGGGAGGAAGTGGAAGAATGAATGGATAGGATGAATTATTATATAATTTTTTCTCTCTCCTCCTCTTTCTCCTCTTTCCAGAAATTGTAAGATTCTCACCCAATCTTTATTTAATTTCTTGTTCGTCTTTGTTTCTCTCTCTCTCTCTCTCTCTCTCTCTCTCTCTCTCTCTCTCTCTCTCTCTCTCTCTCTCTCTCTCTCTCTCCCATTTACTCTGCAACACCTGTCCCGTATTCACATTCTTATGTCATACATGTCATTTTGAATCCTCGTAGTCACCATTTGCATACAGATCTCTACTTGAGAGTAGCAACGGAGGATTTCGCGATAGACGGATGGTTTGTGTCTATGTGTTCGGATGGTTTGTGTATATATGGATGGTTTGGGCGTAAGTGGAGCCTTACGACTTGCTGGCGACAACCAGGAGCCAGATTCACGAAAGCACTTACGCAAACACTTACGAACCTGTACATCTTTTCTCAATCTTTGGCGGCTTTGTTTACAATTATTAAACAGTTAATGAGCTCGGAAACACCAGGAGGCTGTTTATAACAATAACAACAGTTGAATGGCAAGTTTTCATGCTTGTAAACTGTTTAATAAATGTAACCAAAGCCGTTAAAGACTGAGGAAAGATGTACACGTTCGTAAGTGCTTTCGTGAATCTGGCCCCATGACACCCCCCCCCCCAACCACGAGACTGCACCCAAACGACAGTAAACCATTAGACAACGAGCACAAAACAGCTTCATCTCCATTTCATAACAGTTTCCTTGATCAACACCGCCCTCGCTACCACAATAGAACTCGATACAAAGAATCCAGCTCCTCCCAAAACAAGAGAAAGTTTAGAAAGTTACAAATACAAGGAGATTCGAAGTCGTTTAGTGTTTAAAGTCGAACTTTCCTGCCTTGCACAATCTGGGAGGTTGTGTGTGAGTGAGTCGGATTAAACGCATAAATCAGGGTGAGAGAGAGAGCAAGTGGATTAAGCAAAGAGACGGAGTAATCGGATTAAAAAACGCTGCAGTGAGAATTTTAATGGTTGATTGTTAAGCGTATCAAAGGATTAATATGACTTCCCTCTGGCGGGTGTCGAGTAGGGGGGGGGGGAGGGAGATGGGGAGGAGGGAGGTGGGGAGAGGGGGGGGGAAGACACATGAATGGAGGGGGGGGGGAAGAACATGTGTAGGACTAACCTTTCATTTATGTATTTAACGTATTTTAAATGATTAAAAATAAGTAATAATCAATAAATACGTAATTATCCTAAAGAATCATATATATATATATATATATATATATATATATATATATATATATATATATATATATATATATATATATATATATAAATCTAAATTTAGATTTAGATTTTAGATAAATTTAGATTTATATATATATATATATATATATATATATATATATATATATATATATAAATCTAAACTACCACATATATAAATATATCTTCTCACAAGCCATTAAATAATTCTTCCCCAGGGACGTCTGAGCTCACGATTTGCGGCAGAATTTAGAAGAAGCTTTTAAAGTTATGGTGACATTCATTGCTGCTTCATTGCCTTTAGTGCCACTATTAGCGACTCACAAACCTCGTGCTGTTCACGGAGAACAAAACAGATGGCCGGAGATAGAACACGGATACCATATTTCCTCTTTTACTGCTAGGGGACTATCTGCGACTACTGAAGGAGAGAACTGCCCTCTCGCTCGTCGACTACTGAATGCTGGTAGGGGCCGTTGACTTCCTGGTCTGCTAGCCTATAGACTACTGGAGTAGCCCAGCTTGTTCCTAGGTACGGATATCTCTAGTTGCTAGGATATCTCAGCCTCCTGATCGTATTTATCCAGAAATACAACTCTTTGCCACTAGAGTCAATCCCTTTCTCCATGGCAAAATGGGTTTATCAATCCAATGGGATATTTCACATTTTTTGTGCGTGTAAAACTTCTCGAATGTTCATTTCAAATTCTTGACTAAATAAGACATCTGTGTCACATGTCTTGGGACTTCCAACCCACTAAACTGACGACGTCAAGGCCGTCTTAAGCCATTGTAAAGTTGTAGCATGAAATATCTTATTGTCAGCCACATTATATAATCAATTATTCTCTACACTTAGTTCTTCTCTCCAGTCGATCCTATACCCCCTTCTTGAGGTTATCTTGAGATGATTTCGGGGCTTTTTAGTGTCCCCGCGGCCCGGGGACACTAAAACCCCCACCCCCCAGGAAGCAGCCCGTGACAGCTGACTAACACCCAGGTACCTATTTTACTGCTAGGTAACAAGGGCATAGGGTGAAAGAAACTTTGCCCAATGTTTCTCGCCGGCGCCTGGGATCGAACCCAGAACCACATGATCACAAGTCCAGCGTGCTGTCCGCTCGGCCGACCGGCTCCCTGGCGGATATAAGAACAGTATTTTCATATACTTTCTCTCTCTGCATTCCTTGGCTTTCATTCCGGCCAATGTTAACCAGAAAAGTGTCACTACGGCTCCTTTCTCTATACTGTCGGATCACTCATGAACGAACGACCCTCTCCTTCATTTTGCTTAATACAAGCTGCCAGAGCCTTATCCTGACGACCTCCTCCGAGACGTCGTTTCCTCCCGACCAAGATGAGAGAAGGATATTCGCGTCTCCTACTGATCCTTCATATTTTCTGCCTCTTTCAGATCTGACTCATTCACAGCTCAGTAAGTCCGGATATTGGATATAGTACGGCCCTGTTCCGCCCCACTGACGCACCCAAGGCTGATATAATACACTCACTCCTTCCAAGTTCTGAATTTTTTTGTTCACCTTTTCCGGCTCACTGGCTGGTTGGCCCCCTTGACTATTCTTGCTGTCCCCTGACTATTCTTGCTGTCCTCTGACTATTCTTGCTGTCTCCTGACTATTCTTGCTGTCTCCTGACTATTCTTGCTGTCTCCTGACTATTCTTGCTGTCTCCTGACTATTCTTGCTGTCCCCTGACTATTCTTGCTGTCCCCTGACTATTCTTGCTGTCCCCTGACTATTCTTGCTGTCTCCTGACTATTCTTGCTGTCCCCCTGACTATTCTTGCTGTCTCCTGACTATTCTTGCTGTCCCCTGACTATTCTTGCTGTCCCCTGACTATTCTTGCTGTCCCCTGACTATTCTTGCTGTCCCCTGACTATTCTTGCTGTCCCCTGACTATTCTTGCTGTCTCCTGACTATTCTTGCTGTCCCCTGACTATTCTTGCTGTCCCCTGACTATTCTTGCTGTCCCCTGACTATTCTTGCTGTCCCCTGACTATTCTTGCTGTCCCCTGACTATTCTTGCTGTCCCCTGACTATTCTTGCTGTCTCCTGACTATTCTTGCTGTCTCCTGACTATTCTTGCTGCCTCCTGACTATTCTTGCTGTCTCCTGACTATTCTTGCTGTCCCCTGACTATTCTTGCTGTCCCCTGACTATTCTTGCTGTCTCCTGACTATTCTTGCTGTCCCCTGACTATTCTTGCTGTCCCCTGACTATTCTTGCTGTCCCCTGACTATTCTTGCTGTTCCCTGACTATTCTTGCTGCCTCCTGACTATTCTTGCTGCCTCCTGACTATTCTTGCTGTCCTCTGACTATTCTTGCTGTCCTCTGACTATTCTTGCTGTCCTCTGACTATTCTTGCTGTCTCCTGACTATTCTTGCTGTCCCCTGACTATTCTTGCTGTCTCCTGACTATTCTTGCTGTCTCCTGACTATTCTTGCTGTCTCCTGACTATTCTTGCTGTCCCCCTGACTATTCTTGCTGCCCCCCTGACTATTTTTGCTGTCCTCTGACTATTCTTGCTGTCTCCTGACTATTCTTGCTGTCCCCTGACTATTCTTGCTGTCTCCTAACTCTTCTTGCTGCCTCCTGACTCTCCCTACTGCCTCCTGACTCTTCCTACTGCCTCCTGACTCTCCCTGCTGCCTCCTGACTCTCCCTGCTACCTCCTGACTCTCCCTGCTGCCTCCTGACTCTCCCTACTGCCTCCTGACTCTCCCTACTGCCTCCTGACTCTCCCTGCTGCCTCCTGACTCTCCCTGCTGCCTCCTGACTCTCCCTGCTACCTCCTGACTCTCCCTGCTGCCTCCTGACTCTCCCTACTGCCTCCTGACTCTCCCTACTGCCTCCTGACTCTCCCTGCTACCTCCTGACTCTCCCTGCTGCCTCCTGACTCTCCCTACTGCCTCCTGACTCTCCCTACTGCCTCCTGACTCTCCCTGCTGCCCTCGGACTCTCCCTGCTCAGGTCTGGTGGTGGTGACTCTCCTACACCCACGGGTGTAGCACTACAGGAATGGTAACTATAGAAAGCCCCAATCCAGAATTACAATATAGTACTCGAGAAAGATTTAAGAACATTACATTGGAATTGGAAGGGGGTATAATGACATTGTATATTAACTTAAAGACATATAAGGACATAAGATGTAATATGACGGATATAAGAACATTATATAGTATTTTAATGAAATATGAGGACACTATATA
This sequence comes from Procambarus clarkii, assembly GCF_040958095.1. NCBI lineage: Eukaryota > Metazoa > Arthropoda > Malacostraca > Decapoda > Cambaridae > Procambarus > Procambarus clarkii. The sequence goes on from NC_091196.1 coordinate 23,396,076, forward strand.
GTATTTTATAGAGATATGAAGAAATTATGTAGCACATGAAAGAGATACAAGGACAGCATGCAATGCTGGTGATTGTGACCCAATTCCTGCTCGCACAGCTTACACATAAGATGCTCAGGATTGGGTGAATCGTCCCTTACACCCACTTGACACACCTAGTCCATCCTCACCCACTACCATCCACCCAACACACCCACTACCACCCACCCTACACATCACACCCACCAGCAGTCCAACATCTTTTATCCAGAATAGGATTCTTAAATCCACCTCGCCATCTTGGGGTGGATTTAAACCCCAAGCAAGCAGACGCCAAGATCAACGTTGGGAATTATGCATGGAGAGAGAGTCAGATAAGACGCTGTGTTTTGACTTTCTCATTCGTATGTGTTGGGGAGTCTGTGTGGGAGGGGAGGGCGGGGGTAGATGATGGGTTGGGGGTAGATGGTGGGGGTAGATGGTGGGGGGTAGATGGTAGGGGTTAGTGGAAAGGGTAGATTCAGGGCAGAGGGACGGGAAAGGGACTGGTCTTGCCGCCTTTACTAAGTGTATTAAAACAGTATAAGACAAGTATTAAAAATATATTTTATATATGTATATATATATATATATATATATATATATATATATATATATATATATATATATATATATATATATATATATATATATTATATATATATATATATATATATATATATATATATATATATATATATATATATATATATGACCACAGGTTTAAATATCAAATTTCTATTTCTTTTAATCCCCTTAAAATTTTCAGTGCAATTTGAAAATAATAATTTAATAAATAATATAATTATGATTAATGCTCTCATTATAATCATAACTATATCCGTTTAATCAAGGTTTTATTTATATAAATAATACATTCTAACGAACCAATCTACCTTGAGGTCATCTACCAGACATCTACCTTCTTATCTACTCTCGAAAGTAGAGGTCATCTACCAGACGTCTACCTTCTCATCTACTCTCGAAAGTAGAGGTCATCTACCAGATGTCTACCTTCTCATCTACTCTCGAAAGTAGAGGTCATCTACCCTGTACCTTCTCAGCAATCCCATGCTTCAACGTCATAACAAAAATACGTAATTACAGGATAAATACGAATTACAAGTTCTGTAGTTTTATATTCAGCGTTACACTATTGAAGTATTCTGATCAACCTCTGAAAATGGGGCGCAATCCAATTTTCCGGTCTGGCATTATTTTCCTCTTTTTTTATAGACTGGATAATTCGGTTCTTTGCAAAGAGGATCCAGCTTGTGAATCCGGCTGATGCGGGTGGTAGTGGCAGCAACAAGCCGGATATTTCATCCGGTCTCGTAGGGTAGGATGCGAGGATGGTAATTTATGATTGTATTGTGAGGCGGTCAGAGAGGGTAGCAAGCCCCCAAATACATATTAACTATTGTAGTTTATTTTTGCTGCACCGAGTACCGCATTTGATACTCGTGTTGCATTGCATGCGTAACTTGCGCTGCATTGAGTACTTCCTTTATGATGCAAAGAAGCTGAATGTGTATACAGTATTGGTGCTTCTGACGATTCTAGCCTGAGTTATATACATGGTAATAAGTGGGAGTAATTTGTTTAATTTTCCACGCTATATTTCCCGCCAAAAAACATTTCCCGCCAAAAAACTTTTCGCGCCAAAAAACATTTCGCGCCAAAAATCATTTCGCGCCAAAAAACATTTCGCGCTAAAAACATTTCGCGCCAAAAAAAAAACATTTCCCTCCAAAAAAAAAATCATTTCACGCCAAAAAAAAAAACATTTCACCCCATAAACATTTCTCACCCATTCTTATAGTGTTCTCAAAATGGTCCACTAACAACAATTCATGTGAAATTTGTCCTTTCCCAATAAATTTAGAAATTGAGAAATATTCTACGGAAATCCTCCTAATTTGCATGACAAATTTGTTGAAAAAGCAAGAAGTGGAAGTAATTTTGAATTTCCCGCCCTAAAATTCCCGCCATGAAAGAGGACGCATAATTATAACACAATTACATAAGTCTACAGAAAAGCACACACGTAGGAACTTGAAGCATTAACTGCAAGTCTACAAGCTAGACATCCAGTGATGTAAAAAAACAAAAAAAAAAGAGTTTAAAAAGCCTGTAGATAATAGCAGCTATAAATATTGAACACCCACGATAGTAACGGGGGAACAAAATCTTTGAAGGGGTAATACCGAGGAGAAATATTGGAACCTGTCGATTGGCAGGTAAACAAATATGGCGCTGAAGGCTGGCGGGAGGAGGAAATAGATACTGGGATATACCTATCTTCTCGGTGTATTTACAACGAGGTATACCTATTTTCTCGGTGTATTTACAACGAGGTATACCTATTTTCTCGGTGTATTTACAACGAGGTATACCTATTTTCTCGGTGTATTTACAACGAGGTATACCTATTTTCTCGGTGTATTTACAACGAGGTATACCTATTTTCTCGGTGTATTTACAACGAGATGTACCTATTTTCTCGGTGTATTTACAACGAGGTGTACCTATTTTCTCGGTGTATTTACAACGAGGTGTACCTATTTTCTCGGTGTATTTACAACGAGGTATACCTATTTTCTCGGTGTATTTACAACGAGGTATACCTATTTTCTCGGTGTATTTTTGACAAGTATCTACTCAAGTATAAAGTATACTTACAAGAGTATAGTGAGGTCAGCGGTGACGTAGAAGAGAGTGCTGAAGAGACCAATGGTGACTATATTAAAACGAAAAACTGAAGCCCCCCCCCCCCCAATAAAATAGAAAGAAAAGATTCCCATGAAGAAAAGGCCAAATAAATTAAAAATAAAATAAAGTATATAGAACAACAGGAAGCAGTGACAAACACGTGTCATGAAGAAATGTCACCAAGAAATCAAGAAAGAAATCAAGAAATCAAGAAAGAAATCAAGAAATCAAGAAAGAAATCAAGAAATCAAGAAAGAAATCAAGAAATCAAGAAAGAAATCAAGAAATCAAGAAAGAAATCAAGAAATCAAACACGTGTCATCAAGAAATGCGAGAAAGAAGGGATAAACTAGACTAGAGAAGAAAAAGTGGAACAAAAATGGAACAAAATAGAAGCCCCCCCAATACAGGGTGATAAAGTATATTAGAAAGTAACATACTCAATCCTGTGACCCGCAACTGGCCCTCCGACACACGAAGGCTGCCACCAGCCGCTCTAATGGATGCTAAAATCCAGACCCGTGCTGAAAGAGCCTCCAATAGTCTACTTGGATGACTGGTCGAGCTACTTTAGAGAACCCACGAAGGACGAGAAGTAAGAAGGGCGAGGAGAGAGAGAGAGAGAGAGGGAGAGGAGAAAGGCGTTATGAGATGAGGGTAGAGGAGTCTGGAGCATGATGGAGGGTGTTTAGTCGTGGTAGGGAGGGTGTGGGAGGGGTTATGTAAAGAAGAAAGGCGAAGAGATTTGGCGTCAAGGTATCCCCCAGACGCTAGCTGGCTCACGCCTGGCTGGGAGTAAAATGATGAGGAAATTGTTGGTTATTCTCTTACCTGTCTTTTCCCCTGGGGCGCCGCCAAGAGCCCGGGGCGTGAGACAGACACACGGAGATACAGAGAGACAGATAGCCAGAGAGGTAGACAGATATTAATACAGAAATCCAGAGAGACATACTGCATACACGACAACGTGTCTCACATATGTTGAATTCTGTAGTCTTCCTCCTCTATGTACCTGAAGACTATCCGGATAACTGCAAATTTCCCAACGCCATTGTAGGTCAGGTTTTGAAGACATATGACGACCTAGAGATCTTTATAACCCTCTTTGAGATTCGTTGATTCTCCTAACAGTGTTCCAGAGGTCTTATTGCATCTGCATCTTCATTCGTGTCTGTGACCTTTCCAGGACTGGATTCCAGGAGGTGCTTATCACTCCTTATCTGAAGTTAAAGTCGATCGCCTTGCTCCATCTGTCAGATATCTTCCCCTCTCTCTGATTCCTTCTAATGAACTTAATACTACAGGAACGCAAGTATGGATACACGCAAGTTTAGTTCCTCTGTCAGATGTAAAGGAAACTGGACGTGCATATGTGGTACACGAGGTCTTGAAAGGTCACATATGTGGTACATAAGGTCTTGGAAAGTCACATATGTGGCCCATGAGGCCTTGGAAGGTCACATATGTGGCCCATGAGGCCTTGGAAGGTCACATATGTGGCCCATGAGGCCTTGGAAGGTCACATATGTGGCCCATGAGGCATTGGAAGGTCACATATGTGATCCATGAGGTCTTGGAAGGTCACATATGTGGCCCATGAGGCATTGGAAGGTCACATATGTGATCCATGAGGTCTTGGAAGGTCACATATGTGGCCCATGAGGCATTGGAAGGTTACATATGTGATCCATGAGGTCTTGGAAGGTCACATATGTGGCCCATGAGGCATTGAAAGGTCACATATGTGATCCATGAGGTCTTGGAAGGTCACGTATGTGGCCCATGATGCCTTGGAAGGTCACATATGTGGCCCATGATGCCTTGGAAGGTCACATATGTGATCCATGAAGCCTTGGAAGGTCACCTGATCGTCCTAGAGTGACCCCAAGTGACCCCAAGTGACCCCCAGTAACAACCAGAGCTCAACATACCCCAATTAACATGTACCCATCGTTATATGAAGCAGAAACACTATTTATATCACAACCAATTAACATAATTACACTATTTTAAACGCCCTATAGTTATCCCTGTCAAAAAATGTGATAATTGAAATCCTTATATAATCACTATCAATGGACAAGCGTAATTTAGTTAATGGAATTTTTTCTCTTACTTAAGATAATTATTATATTAACTTGATATATATTATTCATGAAGTTATTTTTAAACGTATTATACACATCTTGAGGTTGTCTTGAGGTTATCTTGAGATGATTTCGGGGCTTTAGTGTCCCCGCGGCCCGGTCCTCGACCAGGCCTCCACCCCCAGGAAGCAGCCCGTGACAGCTGACTAACACCCAGGTACCTATTTTACTGCTAGGTAACAGGGGTATAGGGTGAAAGAAACTCTGCCCAATGTTTCTCGCCGGCGCCTGGGATCGAACCCAGGACCACAGGATCACAAGTCCAGCGTGCTGTCCGCTCGGCCGACCGGCTCCCTATACATAACCATATTTCTTGCTCATTTGCTGTTTAATGGTCTTTGATTTTTTTTTAAATATTTGTCGTCATTTGCTGTATCTATTAGTAATGTAATGGTACGCTAATGGGAGTGCTACTAACATCTGTTAGAATGACGATGCCTATTGCCGTTGTTATTAATGGTTATTAATGGTTGCATGGTTATTCTTCAACCTGTCCTCTTACGAAGAACGTTGCTTTTCGCTCGTGTTATTTCGTTAATAAGGATAAAATTGTCGTAATAGAAACATGGAAGCGGCTGGCATAAGAGACATACTGTCCCCGTTTTCTGTTTTGGGTCCTCTGGCTTAGTCTGTTAGGTTAGATATCTTGGACTATCTTGGGATAGTCCATCTATCAAAAGACACATTGGCCTAAACACCAGGAAGTCAATGTTTCATTTTTAACAGTAAGGAGACATTAATTTTGTGTGGTATTTGCAGCAAATGATCTCAAGTGCGGCTTTTATAATACCAAATTGCTTGTTTCACTGTAAACGTTTCTTATTAAGGCTTTTCTTTGGTCATTCAACAAGACTTTAGCAAACATCTTTTCATCTCTAAATGGTTTGGTGTTGGGCTGAAGGCCAATCAATCTCTGGAGGATTATTAAGGACCCCCATGGTACCAAATTCTTTTTGGTACCATGATTTTTAATGGGCTAGCTGTTTTTGTTGAAAACCTCTGCTGCATTCTGAAGATACATACATAATAGGTATATAAAATGTTTGTAAAACCATGGCAAATCTTGTGATAATGGGGGAGTGATATTGCGAGAACATATATTGATATGAGTCTGTATATGTCTGTATTTGTCTGAAGCTGTCGGTAGCCGTTCGTTAATCTATTTATCCAATTACCTCTAAGTCAGTCATCCCATTCGTGTTGCACCCTCGGGGCGACAAAAACAGAGACCACCGGGTAACAATACACTTTAACTAATCAAATTCTCTCTAGTGGAATCCTTGCAATCAGTAAAATTGCTACAACAGAACTCACTGTGATCACGTTATCTCTAGTATCGTCTGACACCTCCTTCCACCCCTCCCTCTCCCTCCCTCAATACATACATATGTATACATTCATCACAGATATTCGCTAAAACTGGCATCTGTCTAAATCATAGGTATTCAACAAAACAGGTATTAGAGAACGTAGGTATCAGAGAACGTAAGGGTCAGCTAATGCAGGTATCAGAGATCGTAAGGATCAGCTAATGCAGGTATCAGAGAACGTAAGGATCAGCTAATGCAGGTATCAGAGAACCTAGGATTCTGGGGAATTTAAACCTGGTTCATCTTTAAATACCAAAAAGTATCTACACTGACTACACCCCGAATACCACAGCTACACTAACGACACCCCCACACCACAGCTACACTGACGACACCTCCACACCACAGCTACACTGACCACACCTCCACACCACAGCTACACTGACGACACCCCCACACCACAGCTACACTGACAACACCTCCACACCACAGCTACACTGACGACACCCCCACACCACAGCTACACTGACAACACCTCCACACCACAGCTACACTGACCACACCTCCACACCACAGCTACACTGACAACACCTCCACACCACAGCTACACTGACAACACCTCCACACCACAGCTACACTGACAACACCTCCACACCACAGCTACACTGACAACACCCCCACACCACAGCTACACTGACAACACCTCCACACCACAGCTACACTGACTACACTGCAAGAATCCAGACGAGCACGGTGGGCTTCGCCGTCTGTCATATTACTGAAGTTGCAACAAATTTGCAATTTACATGTCTGCAAATTCCCGACTCTCTGCAACTACGAAATTAAACACGAATGGTAGAAATGTTGCGTTTTTCGCCTCACCACACACACACACACACACACATACATACACACACACACACACACACACACACACAGGCGGGACCAAAGAGCCAGAGCTCAACCCCCGCAAGCACAATTAGGTGAGTACACATACATACACACACACACACACACACACACACACACACACACACACATACACACACACACACACACACACACACACACACACACACACACACATACATACACACACACACACACGCACACACACACATACATACACACACACACACACACACACACACACACACACACACACACACACACACACACACACACATACATACACACACACACACACACACATACATACATACACACACACACATATGTATACTTGTTCTACGAAATACACACCAAAACCCCACCTCGAGTGAGAACTAAATTGAATACACCCCTTTTATACACCCTCCCGGAGAGAGAGAGAGAGAGAGAGAGAGAGAGAGAGAGAGAGAGAGAGAGAGAGAGAGAGAGAGAGAGAGAGAGAGAGAGAGAGAGAACATACATGTTAAGTTTGCTGTGTATATTTAGAGGCCGACTAATGAATACAAAATCATCCTTGGTATACACCCAACACTCCCCCCACAAGAACGCTACACCCAATACAGGCTACACCATATATCAGCAGGTTTCTTCAATTTGCAACTACGTACAAAATGCAACTGTTTTACCTTTCCAGAAGCGAGCGACCTCAAATAAACTCAAACAGGGAAACATAGTTACTAAAAGTTACATAGTTACATAAGAACATAAGAATAAGGGTTACTGCTGAAGGCCTATTGGCCCATACGATGCAGCTCCTATTTTATAACCATCCAATCCCACTCATATATATATGTCCAACCCACGCTTGAAACAATCAAGGGGACCCTACCTCCATCACGTTACGAGGTAATTAGTTCCACAGATCAACAACCCTGTTACCGAAGCAGTATTTACCCAAGTCTTGCTTAAATCTATACGTATCCAATTTATACCCATTAAATATACCCATTAATATATAGTTGTAATGGCTGGGAGCTTTACTCCCCCCCCCTGATAGATTCCCTTCCCCTTGATCTAACAAAGCTAAACCAGTGAAGGACGAGAGGAGATGGGGTTACAACTCACAGAGACTTAAAAAGACTCTGGTGGAAGTTGGAAACACTTACGGGCTCACCATAGCCCGTGCTACATGGACCTTTCGTTCTGAGAAGCTATATTTAAAACAACAACAGTTGGAAACACAGATGAGCGTAATTGATGAAGCAAAATACTTAGACGAAGCTTCACACAGCAGTGGCTGAAGCAACCTAATTCACAGCTTCACACAGCAGTGGCTGAAGCAACCTAATTCACAGCTTCACACAACAGTGGCTGAAGCAGCCTAATTCACAGCTTCACACAGCAGTGGCTGAAGCAGCCTAATTCACAGCTTCACACAGCAGTGGCTGAAGCAGCCTAATTCACAGCTTCACACAGCAGTGGCTGAAGCAACCTAATTCACAGCTTCACACAGCAGTGGCTGAAGCAGCCTAATTCACAGCTTCACACAGCAGTGGCTGAAGCAACCTAATTCACAGCTTCACACAGCAGTGGCTGAAGCAACCTAATTCACAGCTTCAACAGTAAACAAGAAGGCTGACATAAACATTCCGAAGCCCTAAACAAGTCAGGTACAAGAGTTTTCAGGGCCGAGTCAGGAATTATGAGCTTCATTACCCCACACACTCTGCGGGGCTTGGTGGCTGAACGGACAGCGATCTAGGCTCCTGGATCTACGGACCGGGATTCGATCCCCGACACTGCCGGAAAAACAAATGGGCAGAGTTTTCATCATCCTGATGTTCCTGTTATCTAGCAGTAAATAGGTACCAGGGAGTTAGAGAGCTGTTACAGGCTGCTTCCTGTGTGTGTATGTGTGTGTGTGTGTGTGTGTGTGTGTGTGTACTCACCTAGTTGTGCTCACCTAGTTGTGCTTGCGGGGGTTGAGCTATGGTTCTTTGGTCCCACCTCTCAACTGTCAATCAACTGGTGTACAGGTTCCTGAGCCTACTGGGCTCTATCATATCTACACTTGAAACTGTGTATGGAGTCAGCCTCCACCACGTCACTGCCTAATGCATTCCATCCGATAACTACTCTGACACTGAAAAAGTTCCTTCTAACGTCCTGTTAGACGTGTGTTAGTAAGTGTTTGTGTGTGTGTGTGTGTGTGTGTGTGTGTATGTGTGTGTGTGTGTGTGTGTGTGTGTGTGTGTGTGTGTGTGTGTGTGTGTGTGTGTGTGTGTGTGTGTGGTGGGGCTTTTGCCATCCAGGCGATGCGGTGGCCGAGTGCCTCAACAACAGGGATAAGGGGAAGTAAGCACTCTAGTAACGACCGCCGAAAGGACTCGAACTGGGATGAGGCACTCACCATAGGGTCGGTGAGGGGATGAGGAAAGAGATGAAAAGAGAGGGGGCCCCTCATCTTCAAGGGGCCCTGACGAGAGGCGGAAGAGCCACTCATGTTAGGGGGGAATTGCAGGAAAAAACTCGGAAAAGAAGGGAAAGGACCTGATATCAAGGGTTTTTGTGGTGTAGGGGGGGATGACAGGGTGCCCTCAGGTCAGGGATAGTAATGGAAAGGGAGGGGACACATGGGTTGGGGTTGTGAGGGAAGGAAGGGGGGGGGGGAAGGGATAGAGCAAGGGGGGGGGGGGGGTAGACAGGTTAGAGGTATTGAGTGAAAGGTAGAAACATTCGAGTTGGTGGTGAGGGTGAGTGAGAGAAAGGGAGACACACCCACTCAGGGGCCATTCAGGGGAAGAGAGAGTAGTTCCCACAGATGGTGAGTGACGCCTAGAGTCCCCACAGATGGTGAGTGAAACCTGGAGTGAAGCAGGTCTGTGGGAGACTTAAGAAAAGCCAAGAATTTGACAATGAGGACGAAGGGAAGTTTGCTGCTTCCTGGACACCTCGACTCTTTAAAGTCTTCAGTGAAAAAAAGTAACTTTTCTTCATTCCAACTCTGAGTTTCTACCTGCTGCCCACCTCCACCCTCCTTCCTCCCGTCGTATCATTCCTCCTCTCTCTCTCTCTCTCTCTCTCTCTCTCTCTCTCTCTCTCTCTCTCTCTCTCTCTCTCTCTCTTTCTCTCTTTCTCTCTTTCTCTCTCTCTCTCTTTCTCTCTCTCTCTCTCTCTCTCTCTCTCTCTCTCTCTCTCTCTCTCTCTCTCTCTCTCTCTCTCTCTCTCTCTCTCTCTCTCTCATTTGACTTTCCTTGAACTCTTACACGTCTCCTCCTCACTCCCCCTCTCTCCCCCTTTCCATGTTCTTTTCCATCTGTTTCACTCACCCTTCCTACTTTCACCATGCATTCGCTTCTTGCTGCTCGTCTCCTCCTTCTGCTTCGCCTCATTTCACCAAGACTTTTCCTGTCGCCTTTATTTTATTCCATTTATCTCTCTGTCTGTCTGTCTGTCTCTCTCTCTCTCTCTCTCTCTCTCTCTCTCTCTCTCTCTCTCTCTCTCTCTCTCTCTCTCTCTCTCTCTCTCTCTCTCTCTCTCCAATGACCTTCAAACTACATCTGTCTCAATTTCCTTTCCTTAGACCAGAAATAATAATAAAAAATACATAACGAAAACGTCATGCTTGCTGTGTAGTGGACAGGTAGCTGAGATTGTTGCTGATTGTGGTCCTGTGTTGTGGGACATTGGGACAGCTGTTCTATGACCACACGTCAACACCAACAGTTCTGTGACTCACGCCTCTACATCGAGTCGTCATGAACAATTAATAAACTCAAATGACAAGTCATCAACACTAATTAATCTCCCCCTCATCAAATGCTTCGAACGCAAAAAAAAAAAAAATTACAAAACGTTCAAAATGAACGCAAACTAGAATCAAATTTAGTTTCTTGTGCAACGCGAACGTGATTCACTTAAACGCGGTCGCAGTTATTCATTCCTGCAAATCTCGAGTTTCCTGTGGCACTCAGATGGCTGAGTTTCCTGTGGCACTCAGATGGCTGAGTTTCCTGTGGCACTCAGATGGCTGAGTTTCCTGTGATACTCAGATGGCTGAGTTTCCTGTGGTACTCAGATGGCTGAGTTTCCTGTGATACTCAGATGGCTGAGTTTCCTGTGGTACTCAGATGGCTGAGTTTCCTGAGGTACTCAGATGGCTGAGTTTCCTGAGGTACTCAGATGGCTGAGTTTCCTGTGATACTCAGATGGCTGAGTTTCCTGTGATACTCAGATGGCTGAGTTTCCTGTGATACTCAGATGGCTGAGTTTCCTGTGATACTCAGATGGCTGAGTTTCCTGTGATACTCAGATGGCTGAGTTTCCTGTGATACTCAGATGGCTGAGTTTCCTGTGATACTCGGATGGCTGAGTTTCCTGTGATACTCAGATGGCTGAGTTTCCTGTGATACTCAGATGGCTGAGTTTCCTGTGATACTCAGATGGCTGAGTTTCCTGAGGTACTCAGATGGCTGAGTTTCCTGTGACACTCAGATGGCTGAGTTTCCTGTGATACTCAGATGGCTGAGTTTCCTGTGATACTCAGATGGCTGAGTTTCCTGTGATACTCAGATGGCTGAGTTTCCTGTGATACTCAGATGGCTGAGTTTCCTGTGATACTCAGATGGCTGAGTTTCCTGTGGTATACAAATCACCTTCCATTTCCAGGTGCTTTATACATACCTGTTTGAGCATGGAATCTGTTGACAGGTTTGGAAGGTTTGTGCTCAGAAACAGCCCGGAGCTGCCTTGGAGGTGTGTAAGGTGTGTTGTGTATGTGGATGTATATTTGTATATGTATTATTTGCGTAGCATTATGTATTATGTATAACATTGTGTATCATGTGTAGCAGGTCGAGGGGGTAGGGGGAGCTCAGCAGGAATCCGTATATTATGGACACAATGTATACATTAGCTTAAAGGTAAAAAAAATTCCATTAGTATGATAATGGGCCGCAGGGAGGCTTTTGCGTCACTTTGGGTTAATCTGCGGGCATCCTTGCAGTCAGATATACACACGCGAGTATAAAGGCACATTTAAACGCACATGAGCAGTAATACGCACATATGTACAGAGTCACACACACACACACACACACACACACACACACACACACACACACACACACACACACACACACACACACACACACACACACAAAGAGGCGGGACCAAAGAGCCAGAGCTCAACCCCAGCAACAACAACTAGGTGAGTACACAAACACACGCACACACACACACACACACACACACACACACACACACACACACACACACACACACACACACACACACACACACAACAAAAACAAAGAATTTAAAGCACTCAGGTATACACTTGACTTCAGTAGAATTTAAAATCCGAGCTGGGGTAAAAATTCTGAGGTCAGAGACGTCATAATTATATCATATATGAACAACATTTCCTCCCTTATTCTGGTTAGCTTCAGTTAAATTAGTATCGTTTATGTTAAGTTAAATTAAGTTAGGATTAAGTTATATTAGGTTAAGTCTGGTTAAGTTAGGGTTAGGTTATGTTAGGTTAGCTCAACAGAGAGAGATAGACAGAGTCAGAGAGTAAGATAGACAGAGAAAGAGAGGTAGAAGGAGACAAAGAGAGAGAGAGAGAGAGAGAGAGAGAGAGAGAGAGATAGACAGAGAAAGAGAGAGACTGAAAGACACAGGAGAAATGCACTCTGTGGATTGCAAAAACAATTAAACATTCGCCAGTACTCAAATCATTCCAATTAGGAAACACTTCCCCTGCCCAATGGTCTTTCCGCAGAGAGAGAGAGAGAGAGAGAGAGAGAGAGAGAGAGAGAGAGAGAGAGAGAGAGAGAGAGAGAGAGAGAGAGAGAGAGAGAGAGAATGAGAGAGTAATGTGTTTTAGTGACAGTTATGGAGAACACCTACAAACACCTGGCGATCGCAGGTGTTTGTAGACAATGCAGTAATGTTGAAAACCCGACATAGAGATGGAACACAGATGCCTGGAGGAACAGTGTTAGTGGTTCTGTGTAGAGGGGACGAGGACGAGTTCTCTCTCTCTCACAAACACACACACCCAGGTGATGCGTCACGCAGGTGGTGCGTCACGCAGATAGTGCGTCACGCAGGTGATGCGTCACACAAGGGAGCCAAGGGAGGGACAGAACAGCGACACATCACCTTTATGTCTCTCGCCCACACACCTACAAGTCACTCTTCCACACCTGCAGCACGTAACTCAATCAGAAGATGTGACACGTTCTTAATTTAACCTCACACACACACACACACACACACACACACACACACACACACACACACACACACACACACACACACACACACACACACAGGAATATGTATGTTTAGACGGTGTACTGACACCGTAGTGACCTGAGCCGTCTCGTGGCTTACGAAAATCAACATTAGAAATGAAAAAACAGCTGAAAAACATACCACGAAACAACCATTTATTTCACTTCAGTCATGGGTTAAAGTGATGGGCTAAGGTGTAATAGCTACCTATTTGGTGCCTTTAGCCCACGCTGTTCCAGGGTGGGCAGAGTGGGCAGCCCAGAGTGGGCAGCCCAGAGTGGGCAGCCCAGTGTCTCTCTCTCTCTCTCTCTCTCTCTCTCTCTCTCTCTCTCTCTCTCTCTCTCTCTCTCTCTCTCTCTCTCTCACCTGTTCCCTCAAACATCTTGTTCAATCAAACGTCTTCCCTCATCACGTCTCTCTATCCATGCCACACTCTATCTGCTTCTCGCTCTATTCAATCCTGTCTACTCCCTCTCACCCTCTTCCCTCACTCTATTCCATCACCTCACTTTCCCTATCGTTGCACTTCCTCCTGTTCCCTACCCTCCTACCTTCCCTCCCTCCCTCCCTCCCTCTCTCCCTCCCTCCCTCTCTCCACATGGCATCAGGTTCAGTTCTGTTATTGGGAAAAGCGTTATTGGCTGTCCATGTTGTGGTATTGCAAAAGATTAAACGAAATAACAGAATCGCTTTGCAACAATTCTCGTGCCCAGCGGCCGGCGTATGAATAGTTGACCCCCAAACACAACAGAGTTGAAGTCCAGACACACACAGTACGGGTTTTTGACGGAGTGACTCGAACGACATAATGAAAAGTAAAGTCTTTGTATTGTGAGTTTGAGTTTTTCTACCTGCAAGCTGTCTCTCTCTCCATCACTCCGCCTCCCTCTCTCTCTCTCTCTCTCTCTCTCTCTCTCTCTCTCTAAACGAATCAGTAAATCCTGCTTCCAGGGCCGCTGCTCACAGCTAGGACCCGCCCGCAGAGTGACAGTTGGTTGGTCTTAAAGTGGAATTACGTTCCTTCGGCGCTTCCTTTGGTTCATTTTGGTACACGGTGAGCTAGTGTCGGCTCTAAGCCAGCCAGAGTCCCGAAGGTCACGGAGGAAATGTTTGATAAGTTAGTGCGGGGGTAGTTAAATTTAGGGGCGGTGCGATTTGTTAACAGTGATGCCCATAGGCGGTAGCAAATGGTAATTGATTTGATTGGTGGGGAGAGAGAGAGCCTGCCGAGAACACCCTATATATATATATATATATATATATATATATATATATATATATATATATATATATATATATATATATATATATATATATATATATATATATACACACACACACTAGCTTTATTGCGGACGGATTTCCTTATATCGTCTCAGTTTTTTCTACCTGCTTTACTTTTTCCCTAACTTTTTCTCCAACTTTCCCTGCCACCCTAGTCCCTCGTTCCTCCTCTCTCTCTTTTTCCTCCCCGACACGAAGAGTAGCAAGCAAGGACTATTGTAATTGCTTCGTGTGTGTGTGTGTGTGTGTGTGTGTGTGTGTGTGTGTGTGTGTGTGTGTGTGTGTGTGTGTGTGTGTGTGTGCGCAAACAAACAAAACATCTTGCAATGACCTTATAGATGGCTTGCTTTTTTTTTTTGGCTTTAAAAGATTGTATTAAAATCTGCTGAAGAATTAGTCAAAGATTAAAAAATTGGAGCCAGATCTATAGTACCTTTTTCTACCTGTTATTGTTCACATATATACCTTCCAAAATTGACATATTAAATAGCCAAATAAATCAATATATTCAATAAAACAAATAATTCCACCATTCCATCAACTTCAGATAGTGTATTAAATCTCTAAAACGCCTTCAACTCAGATCCAGAACTCAATATCAATCTTTCTTCTCTTCAAGTTCCACCCTTAATCCTTTTCATATCTCCTCTATCTCACCTTTTTCACCTGTATTTGCTCCTTATCTCTCCTTCTCACTTGACTCTTGCCAGCCTCCTCCTCGTCTCCCTCTGCTGCTCAGGATAAAAAAGGCAGCAACAGGAAAATGAGTTTCTGCCAGGCGATATTTGAACTGGCTTCGCCTCAGAGAAAAAAAAGAATGGCGATTGCTCCTTTGCCATTCCCAGGACAGAAATGGGAGAGGAGGAGCAGCAGGTCGTGTAGATGGTGGTGATGGTGCTTTTGCACAGGCGTGTAGAAGGGGGGTCGTGTTAGTGATTTCCAGATTGATAATTGTTGAACGTTAGTTCCACCAAGTTGCATAATGGTTGAGACTTAATTGCAACCCAAGGCAGCACGGTCGGACCAGGACGTGTGTGGTCGTTCCACGCGTGAGATAACGACACGAGGTCAGTACCAGGTAGTCGTCTCTCTCGTCCCTCTGCTTCAGGGGGGGGGGGGGTACCAGGATGCCATTTGGCACCCTTAAGTGCCACTTCTTCTGTCGTTGTTCTGGCGAATGTCATCTTGGCCCTCAAGTGACAGCTGTAGACACGGCCAATGATCACCGGGATATCCCAGAGTGTGTGTGAGCGTTTGAGAGTGTGAGAGTGTGTGAGAGTATGTGAGAGTGTGTGAGAGTGTGTGAGAGTGTGTGAGAGAGTGTGAGAGTATGTGAGAGTGTGTGAGAGTGTGTGAGAGTGTGTGAGAGTATGTGAGAGTGTGAGAGAGTGTGTGAGAGTGTGTGAGAGTGTGTGAGAGTGTGTGAGAGTGTGTGAGAGTGTGTGAGAGTATGTGAGAGTGTGAGAGAGTGTGTGAGAGTGTGTGAGAGTGTGTGAGAGTGTGTGAGAGTGTGTGAGAGTGTGTGAGAGTGTGTGAGTGTGAGAGTGTGTGAGAGTGTGTGAGAGTGTGTGGGAGTGTGTGAGA
>NC_091196.1:23417324-23424824 GCF_040958095.1 Procambarus clarkii
TAGCAATGATAAATTTGTGATATCACATTTGATGCTAAGAAGCTTATTGACGACGTTAATGAGTATAGTGAAGGTGGTGGTGA
The DNA here is from genome assembly GCF_040958095.1 of Procambarus clarkii. Lineage (NCBI taxonomy): Eukaryota > Metazoa > Arthropoda > Malacostraca > Decapoda > Cambaridae > Procambarus > Procambarus clarkii. The sequence continues at coordinate 23,417,408 of NC_091196.1, forward strand.
ACCCCGCGAACCACCAGCGTCCCCGAGGCACTGCAGGTGCCAGCGGGTCTTCAACGCCTGATCTACGGGCTCACCATAGCCCGTGCTATTTGGAACTTGTTCCAAAGTAGCGAATCTTAAACAACAACATCCAACGCCTCAGCAGAGAAAAAAGAAAACACCTTCACCATACGGCGAGCAGTGATCGATACTGTAGCCTTATGGATACTGTAATGGCTGTAACGCTCACATAACACGAGGCAAGTTACAGCTGTCAGGTCGTGACACAGGCTGTTGCGTGACACTGGCTCTTGCATGACACTGGCTACCCACTGTGGCATGTGTCAAATTGATCCACGTGGCATGTGTTCCAACTGTCTTAAGTCACGGAAGTATTTCTTGAGCCAAGAAAGGATGGGAGCCGATGACGCATATGATAAGTCATTGAAGACATGTAGCCGGATGGAGTCATTCGTGTTTGGACAGTAGCCGGATGGAGTCATTCGTGTTTGGACAGTTGCCGGATGGAGTCATTCGTGTTTGGACAGTTGCCGGATGGAGTCATTCGTGTTTGGACAGTAGCCGGACGGAGTCATTCGTGTTTGGACAGTAGGCGGACGGGGTCATTCGTGTTCGGACAGTAGCCGGACGGAGTCATTCGTGTTCGGACAGTAGCCGGACGGGGTCATTCGTGTTTGGACAGTAGCCGGACGGAGTCATTCGTGTTCGGACAGTAGCCGGACGGATCACAGTCTGGTCGTAGTCACGCACACGTAAAGTAGCCGCACGAAGCACATTTGACAAAACGTTTAGAGAGACAAAACTGTGATTAAAAATCATCCCATAACTACAAGCGCCCCCATGCAACTGGGGTATTGATGTATTCTCACTTTAGACCATTTCAACGTTCAATAACGTTGATTCAACGTTCAATAACGTTGATTCAACGTTCAATAACGTTGATTCAACGTTCAATAACGTTGATTCAACGTTCAATAACGCTGATTCAACGTTCAATAACGTTGATTCGACGTTCAATAACGTTGATTCAACGTTCAATAACGTTGATTCGACGTTCAATAACGTTGATTCGACGTTCAATAACGTTGATTCGACGTTCAATAACGTTGATTCGACGTTCAATAACGTTGATTCGACGTTCAATAACGTTGATTCAACGTTCAATAACGGTGATTCAACGTTCAATAACGTTGATTCAACGTTCAATAACGTTGATTCAACGTTCAATAACGTTGATTCGACGCCACTCTTGGATATTCTCCACACTGCATGAATCATTGAAGGCTAAAGTATTGTACCTATTTGATCAATAACGTAGTTTACCAACCTTAATAACCCTCCATAGCTTGTTGAAGACAGCGCCAATCACCAACACTGGTTGCAAAAGGCCTTATCTTATTGGTAGGAAACCGTGATAAGCAATGCAGGAAACCTGTATACCCTGGTGTACCGACCTGTATACCCTAGCCACCACACCACCAGGGCAAGCATATCAAACTCCTCCATCCTCACCACGTATGATTTACGAGGGCATTGCGTGAGGGAGGAGCTTGCCAGCTTCGCCTCTGGGCCGCGTTACACAGATTCTTCACATTACGGCTCCGCGATAAAGAGAACTTAGCCAATTGTCTGTGGTCACGCAACTCTGCATTTCAGTGATTGCTGGCACATAAAAAGCAAGCACACACACACGCACACACACACACACACACACACACACACACACACACACACATAACTATGTAGTACTTTAGCTTATTGCCATTCTGACATGTCCAAGATAACGAGCAAATCAGTGATGAGATTCATCATAAACTACGATAAAAACGGTCTATTAATTGATAAAAACGGTCTATTAATTGATAAAACGGTCTATTAATTGATAAAAACGGTCTATTAATTGATAAAAACGGTCTATTAATTGATAAAAACGGTCTAATAATTGATAAAAACGGTCTATTATTTGATAAAAACGGTCTATTAATTAATGATAATGGTGACTAATGATTAATTAATGATTATAATAATTAAGGTAATAAGGAAATACACTTATTAAGTTTAATTAATAACTAGGGTACACTGGGTTGGATACACACTTCTTTGTGTATATACATAGAGGTATATAAACCGCTTCTCGGTGTATATATATACACACTAAGAGTTTACTTTAGTTTAACGTTAAGGTATACTTGCTCCTTGGTCAGTAAGAAGTTGTGGTGCCTTAATAACCCCTCAAGAAGTTGTTTCGTCTTAATAACCCTCCAAAGGGTGACAGGTCTTAATAACCCTCCAGAGGGTGACAGGTCTTAATAACCCTCCAGAGGGTGACAGGTCTTAATAACCCTCCAAAGGGTGACAGGTCTTAATAACCCTCCAAAGGGTGACAGGTCTTAATAACCCTCCAAAGGGTGACAGGTCTTAATAACCCTCCAGAGGGTGACAGGTCTTAATAACCCTCCAAAGAGGTGGACAGGTCTTAATAACCCTCCAGAGGGTGACCGGTCTTAATAACCCTCCAGAGGGTGACAGGTCTTAATAACCCTCCAAAGGGTGACAGGTCTTAATAACCCTCCATAGGGGTGACAGGTCTTAATAACCCTCCAAAGAGGTGACAGGCCTTAATAACCCTCCAAAGGGGTGACAGGCCATGATCCCAACACTAATACAGTGCTCTAACTTGGATAATCCTGGCCAATACGCTATCGTCAGGATATCGTAGCATGGACCTTCATATAAAAGATAACACCTGCAGCACTGTTCTTTCTATTCTTAGTGTGTGTGCTGTATTATAGTCTTGTGGGTTGTTGGTGGTGTTGTCGTCGTGTTCCGCCTTTACGGACAACCCAACCCACAACTCGGTAGAGTGCTTATACCTCACTAGGAGATCACCCTTGGCGCTTCTGGCTCTTGGAGAGGGGCTCAACGTCACACGTTTAGGGGATGCGGCTCCAACACTTAGCCTCGTTGTCACGTGCACACACCCACTCGAGCCGCTGTGACTCCCCACTCTCTCCTTATGAGATATGATCTCCTCAATCCCCTACGACTTGCTAGTATTACCTTCTACCCTGTCCACAGCAGTGGTTCTTGGTTCTTTCTCTCTCTCTCTCCTTCTTTACTACCTCCTGGGAAGCCTCACTAGGACAAGGGCCAAACACCAGCAAATTGGGATACATTTACTGGACAAAGCACATACACGATACATACACACATATAATAATAATGAATCCTATACGCTATAATATTACAATCAGGTTGCACTCCAGCATCATCAGAACTCTATCCTCAGCTTATCAAGTGGTGTCCTGTCTCCTGGTTCACCACCTGATACTGTCAACCTCCTCAAGTAGGTCAAGTCTACATACACTGTTGCACCATCAGCAAGAGAATATATATATGTATCTATAAATGTGTACAAAGAAAATCTGCATTTGAATGCAATAACATATATCATTATAAACGTTCCTTGATACACAACGATGATCAATCGATCACTCTATCAGTCCTAGAACACATACATCTGTAGGTAATCCAGCCTACGACTGTAACTCTAAACTTTAGTATAAAACACTCCTTGACATAAGAATGCAAACAGTCACTCACCTCTCACTGCGTCTTGCACGCTAATGACAACCAAACACTATCAACTCCCTACTAGTAATCCACCAGAACTTCCCTTCCACCTCTGGAAGTTCACTACCCTGGTATCTTCAGGTTCTTCCGGGCTTCACTACCAGGATCCTCTGCAGCTCCTCCAGGCTGCTACCATGAAGTTTTCTTGAGCAACTGTGGTGCTTCACCACCTCTACAGAAGCACGTGACACTCCTCTTCACTGCTTCTCCTCACAGCTCGAGGTCCTCTGCTCCACTACCTTGGAGTCTCATCAACTACTCCCTCTGTGCTGGCTTCGAAGTTCTCAGCAACTTCTTCCCCAAAGACAAACCACAAACCCATCGACACTCCAATAAAATTGTTTCCCCTTTAATACATAAACAAAAATAATCACACAATATGTTTGCCTCAGACCTCTATCTGTCATCTACATACAGTGAGAGTGGACTCCCCCGTTTTGGGCGGGTCCATACGCCACCTCGCCCGGCGGCGGTCCTCACTCACGCTGGGAGGGTCCTTCGACGTCAGGAGCCGGGCTCCCTCAGTTGCCCGCCAGCGGTCAGAGGGGATGGATGTCGCTCCATGTTCCTCCCTCTCCACTCTCTTATTTCCGGCCTTCTGCCTTATTAAAACATGCCTAACTTATCAATAAACATTGCTACTGTCGCTGGGCACACGACCAACTACAAGCAATCACTATGAACTGGCTTAAATCGTGCTTACCACAGATTGTCTAGTCGAGGGCGCTATCCCTCTGACAGAGCTTGGTCAGGGCGCTTCCACGGCCCACAATAATGCCTCTGGGCGATTTAATATCTGCTCGTCGACCAGGACTTGAGACCACAACGTTCCCAGCTCGATTCTACAGCTGGCACATCTGCATACTTCTCTTCTCTTCGAGATATATCACTAGGGGTTCCCTTCTGATGGGAGCTCAACGGAGCGCGGCTTTCCCCTGCGATGTCTGGCACTCAAGTGAGGTCAAAGTCCCTCCAGAAGCGAGCCTCACGCCTCCAGCAAAATGTCCACATCTTCTAACCAGTCATTTATCTGTTTTCTTCTTCATTGCCCATAATCTTAAATTGTTATATATATCCAAGCAACTTTTTTACATATGGGTTATTACCTCAATATTTGCTAGACCTTCTAATCAGGTCAGGCTTGCTGAATAACTCTCAAGGAGGGAGACTCGTTTCTCCTGTAGGCTGAGATCATAACAGCTGGGAATACTTTGACTTCACAAGGTGATATTTCAAGCATAGTCACAGATATATTTTCCTGGATTACATTCTTAAAATCGAAAAACTATTTAATTTTACTTTGCAACAGATAGAAAGTGTTTAAATCACTTTCCTTGCAACTTATCCTCCTTCACTGCGTCAAAATCTTGGTTGCTTTATTGAAATTAAAATCACTGCACAGGTGACGGATAAATGAGCAAATGCTATATAACTCCCTCACTTAAGTCCATTGAGGATGATGATAATTTAATGACATCAAAATTGCAGTGCCCTTGCAAGGTCGAGCTAGTTAGGCCGTTAGTGATGGGAGAGGCGCCATTAAAAGCTCGCCTGTCCTCCAGGAACAGGCCTTCTGCCTCCTGGGCTCGGTCTCCTGGGCTCGGTCTCCTGGGCTCGGTCTTCTGGGCTCGGTCTCCTGGGCTCGGCCTCCTGGGCTCGGCCTGCATTACGGATGACCGGATAACCTGTAACCGGAGGTTCATCCTGAACCCCCGTAGATCTATCCTAACGATTACCAAATCATAACAGCCTGATAGGATATGTCAATAGGGACAGAGGGGGAAGGAAATGGCAAAGGAGATCTAATACTTTCCTTTCAATTGATATCTAGAAGCCTAGATATCATTTGAATCTAAAAGCATCTAGAATATCTAGATGCCTGACATACGTTCCTAAATCTGAAAATATTTTCCAAGGTATGTTGGCCAGTTTAAAACAATTGGGAGGGTGAAAGCAACTGCTTGCATGCGCAACAGCGATCAATATTGCAGAATACCCAAATTAGCAGCCCCAGTGACCTCTCGTCGTCCAAAAAAAAAATAAAAAAAACGCCAGTTGAACCGAAGCCATTGGGCTCAGGTGAAACACAGTGATAAGACACCCTTCGTCCGGACTTTAAGACGCTAAAGTTTCCTCTATACAAAGTTTCCACTTGTGCAGAATGTCAGAGCCAGCTGTGGACGGGACTGTCAGAGCCAGCTGTGGACGAGAATGTCAGAGCCAGCTGTAGACAGGAATGTCAGAGCCAGCTGTAGACAGGAATGTCAGAGCCAGCTGTAGACAGGAATGTCAGAGCCAGCTGTGGACAGGAATGTCAGAGCCAGCTGTAGACAGGAATGTCAGAGCCAGTTGTGGACGGGAATGTCAGAGCCAGTTGTAGACAGGAATGTCAGAGCCAGTTGTAGACAGGAATGTCAGAGCCAGTTGTAGACAGGAATGTCAGAGCCAGTTGTAGACAGGAATGTCAGAGCCAGCTGTAGACAGGAATGTCAGAGCCAGCTGTAGACAGGAATGTCAGAGCCAGCTGTAGACAGGAATGTCAGAGCCAGTTGTAGACAGGAATGTTAGAGCCAGTTGTAGACAGGAATGTCAGAGCCAGTTGTAGACAGGAATGTCAGAGCCAGTTGTAGACAGGAATGTCAGAGCCAGCTGCACATCATTTAAGAAAGCTATCATAAAAGTTTGATTATATTTACACTATAAATTAATATAGTCCATGCAAATTTAGGTCATGAATGACTTATCGTCCTGTTTGTGTGTATGTGTGTGTGTGTGTGTGTGTGTGTGTGTGTGTGTGTGTGTGTGTGTGTGTGTGTGTGTGTGTGTGTGTGTGTGTGTGTGTATGTACTCACCTAGTTGTGCTTGCGGGGGTTGAGCTCTGGCTCTTTGGTCCCGCCTCTCAACTGTCAATCAATGTGTGTGTGTGTTTGTGTGTGTGTGTGTGAGCATGGGGAGGGACGTTTGTGTAAGCAAGTGGTGTTTTGATGGGGTGGGTGGGGGGGGGGGGGAGGTAGGGAGGCAAGGAGTTTGTGTGAGAAATGTGTGTATGTGAGGTTTGTGTGTTTGTGAGGTTTGTGTGTTTGTGTGGAAGTGATTGCGTGTATGTGTGCACTTTCGTAGACCTAATCATCAGTCGTACTTTGCAAAGAGTTCACATCCAGCTCTCCGGTCCAATTGTCTTATAGTTAATAAGAGATTATTATAGTTAATCCTTTCACCCTCTAAGAATCTACTTTACCTTCCACTGAATCCATGTGTGTCCCCCCCCCCCCCGCTATTCTAACTCCCTTCCCCCCCCCCCTCTTCATCTACGTTACATCTACCTTTCCATTTGAGAAAAAATTATATTAATACTATCTATTTGGCCCTTATATTAAGTGGTAATTTTTTTCTAGATATTCCACTCCATTATCTATTTCTCAAGACTGAAAAAAAAATCAACCATATATTTCTCGATTTCAAAAATGCACCATTCATTTTCACAAATTCAAAAGCCACCTCTGGTGTAACTATAGGCAAACAAAAAGATTTCAATAAAACTTAAAATAACATTGACCTGTCTGCCTTATTTTTTAAACAAGGCAAGATTATGAGGCTCAAAGCCATTAGAAACCCAATTAGGCTCACCAGAAACCTTCCCCTCCCCCCCCCCCTACCACAATCATCCCCCCTACCCCCCCTCCTCTAGCACACAAACAAAACAAACAATGTTCTTCATTAGTATGTCCTGTCGATAATATATATATATAAATCCTAATATTTTCAGTTCCTTCGTGTTGGGGAA
>NC_091196.1:23427324-23474824 GCF_040958095.1 Procambarus clarkii
CCACCTTTCCAAGTGAAAGCAGCGAGCAGACGTAGTCTTCACAATCAAAACTGTATTTATTAAAAATTATGCTTCTTAACTACCCAATTCACGCTTTTTCAGCATGTTGAATGATAAAAGTTACATCTAGCTCTCTGTCACTACTTCGTTGACAGACCCCTGAGTCAATGTTCCTTTCATTTTGCTTCTCTTCCTCAGGAGCAGCACCAGGAGCAGCAGCAGCAGCAGGAGCAGGAGCATTGGCAGGAGCAGGAGCATTGGCAGAAGCAGGAGTAGCAGCAGCAGCAGAAGCAGCACCAGCAGCAGCAGCAGCAGCAGCAGCAGCAGCAGCAGCAGCATCAATACTGAAAAGAGGCGTGGACCAGTCGAACTCCAAGAGCCGTAGATGAGCAAGAACACTCCAGATCCGGCCTTGCCGCTGGAGCCGCGGAGATCGATGTCACAACTGGGCCGCCCGCCCTCCTCCCCAACACCGTTCCACGGGCTCGTCTGGTCCTGAAAGCTCAGCTTGGAGGTGTGCCAGAGGTCTAGTTTGGAGGCTGAACTTTGTGACGTGATAATGTTTAGCTTTGGAGGTCCGTCTTGGAGGTTAGGTTAAGTTTGTAGTTAAGTTTAGCTTGGATGTTGGATCACATACACCCACATATATACACTTTGTATACAAAACAAACAATTGAAGTCACCACATAGCTATATAAAAAGGATAATGACAGTGACTAGCCAAATGACTAGATTATGAAAAAGGGGAGAACATACAAGAAATTAATATATATATATATATATATATATATATATATATATATATATATATATATATATATATATATATATATATATATATATGTCGTACCTAGTAGCCAGAACTCACTTTTTAGCCTACTATTCAAGGCCCGATTTGCCTAATAAGCCAAGTTTTCATGAATTAATTGTTTTTCGACTACCTAACCTACCTAACCTAACCTAACCTAACTTTTTCGGCTACCTAACCAAACCTAACCTATAAAGATAGGTTAGGTTAGGTTAGGTAGGGTTGGTTAGGTTCGGTCATATATCAACGTTAATTTTAACTCCAATAAGAAAAAATTGACCTCATACATAATGAAATGGGTAGCTTTATCATTTCATAAGAAAAAAATTAGAAAAAATATATTAATTCAGGAAAACTTGGCTTATTAGGCAAATCGGGCCTTGAATAGTAGGCCAAAAAGTGAGTTCTGGCTACTAGGTACGACATATATATATATATATAGTTTATATATATGCCATTTATAGTTCCTTTAGCAAGGAACTAAATGGCAAATTAAAAACAAATGTAACTCAGGTACCCATTAAATTTTTAATTTATGCTAATGACCTAACTATAGGAGATGTGTCAACAATTAAGGAGACGAGTAGAAACACCTGAAGATTGTAAGAATCTATAAAATAGTTTGAACAAGACAAAGTGAACGAGAAATGACTTTTGGATTTTTAAGACCTGTAAGAGTGAGTTGATTAGGTGACAGGCGGCCTGACAAACAAGGAAAACCACCTTTAATGACTAATGTAATGACATTACACCTGTAATGGTATGAACAAGATGAAGAGGTTGTAGAAGAAAACTACATTCATAACTTCAAAAGTAGATATGAACTACAAATAAATCATGAATCCTTGCATTAGACAATCTGCAGCTAGGAAGGCGGGGTCCAAGAGCTTGATCCTGTAGGCAGGAACACACATTCATGAAGCGATAAGAACAATGGATGACATTTTTAATTTCTTCAAACATTTTTACATAATTGCTTTTGAGTATTTTAATGTTACTGTTTCCCTTTATTATCAATTTATTATTACCGTTATTAGTCTTATTATTATTATTATTTTTATTACTTCATTATTATTATTAATTATTATCACAGTTGAGTTTCACTTACTGAGTTTATAAATATTTTAATGTGGCTCTTCAGACGTCATTAATTTATAATATGTGCTCAGGACATAGCGGACAGCACGCTGGACTTGTGATCCTGTGGTCCTGGGTTTGATCCCAGGCGCCGGCGAGAAACAATGGGCAGAGTTTCTTTCACCCTATGTCCCTGTTACCTAGCAGTAAAATAGGCACCTGGGTGTTAGTCAGCTGTCATGGGCTGCTTCCTGGGGGTGGAGGCCTGGTCGAGGACCGGGCCGCGGGGACACTAAAATCCCCGAAATCATCTCAAGATAACCTCAAGTAGCTTACATAATTCCCAGGATGCCTTTCATGTGTGCATTTGCAAGTAGATTGGCCTACAGTCATTATAGTCTATCTTGCAACAGCTGTGAGAGGAACAGCAACTCTCTGCAACCGGGTCTTTAGGTATAAATGACATTTGCGTTCTTTTTGTTGGACTTTTTAATTAAAGAATAAAAAGAAAATAACTCATTTGAATATATTTATATTTAAATTAATAGACGTGGGGGTATCCGGTTGTGCCTGGGGCTCTCCTACCCCCTTTTCTTTCACTTCTCCCTCCTTTCCACCTTTCTCTCTCATCTCCCCCTTCTCTCCTTCCCCGTCTCCTTCGCTCTCTTCAAACAACTCTCTCAGAAAAATAATATAACAAAGCACCGAAAAAAGTCTACGGACAACACAACCAACATTTCAGACTTGACTATTAACATTGCAACGAGAGGTTGGGTTAGACCCCGATATTTCTTACAGTGTGACACTGGGGCTGACCGCGAATGGCCTGTGACACGCCCATACCCCAAATGCTTCATGTCAGGAAGTTGGGTATGGACCAGACCCAGGCCGGTCGGCCGAGCGGACAGCACGTGGGGCTTGTGATCCTGTGGTCCTGGGTTCTATCCCAGGCGCCGGCGAGAAACAATGGGCAGAGTTTCTTTCACCCTATGTCCCTGTTACCTAGCAGTAAAATAGGCACCTGGGTGTTAGTCAGCTGTCACGGGCTGCTTCCTGGGGGTGGAGGCCTGGTCGAGGACCGGGCCGCGGGGACACTAAAAAGCCCCGAAATCATCTCAAGATGACCTCAAGATAGGCCTGTGGGCTCCAACTCTGAAGAAACTGGTATATATATATATATATATATATATATATATATATATATATATATATATATATATATATATATATATATATATATATATATATATATTCTATTTGTTTGTGGAAGGAAACCTGTCTCGTTAGATAATCTGTCTTTCTCTTTGCCAGTATCTCTCTCTCTCTCTTTCTCTCATTCTCTCTCTCTCTGTGTCTAGCTCTCGCTCTTCGCACACACTCGACAAATAGGATTATAGTCGTCATAACCAAGCAATCAGTGGGAACCAGAGAGAGTATAATGAGGGTGCCAAGCTTAACTGCTCAAGCTGCTTACTCTATGGCCCTGCTCCTTCCACTCAATTATATCTTGAGTGTGTGTGTGTATGTGTGTGTGTGTGTGTGTGTACTCACCAAGTTGTACTCACCGCTCAACCCTAAGTACAACTAGGTGAGTACTTTGTTGGGCTTGCGGTGGTTGAGCTTTGACTCTTTGGTCCCATCTCACAACTGTCAATCAACAGGTGTACAGGTTCCTGAGCTACAGAAATTCTTTCAAATGTCTCTATGGCTCATTTGGAAACTCAGTTTCCACCTGTGTTCCCTAGTGCGTGTGCCCCTTGTGTTAAATAGCCTGTCATTATCTACCCAATCAATTCCTTTGATAATCTTGTATGTGGTGATCATCTCCCTCCTAACTCTTTTGTCTTCCAGCAACGTGAGGTATAATTCTCGTTGTCTCTCCTCGTAGTTCATACCCCTCAGTTTGAGTACTAGTCTGGTGGTAAACCTTTGAACCTTCTCCAATTTAGACCTATGTTTGACGAGATATGGACACCATGCTGGAGCTGCATACTCCAGGATTGGTCTGGCATATGTGGTATACAAGGTTCTGATTACTTACACAAGTTTCTAAAGGCCGTTATTATGTTGGCCATCCTGGCATATGCCGCTGATGTTATCCTCTTGATATGGGCTTTGGAAGGCAGGTCTGGCGTGATATCAACGCCCAGGTCTTTATCTCTCTCTGACTCTTGAAGTATTTCATCTCCCAAATGATACCTTGTATCTGGTCTCCTGCTTCCTACCTCTATCTTCATTACATTACATTTGCTTGGGTTAAACTCTAACAACCATTTGATCGATCATTCCTGCAGCTTGTCCAGGTCTTCTTGAAGCCTCAAGCTGTCCTCCTCTGTCCTAAGCCTTCTCATGATTTTGGTATCATCAGAGGAATGAGTCTATACCCTCTGGGAGATCATTTACGAATATCAGAAACAGGATAGGTCCGAGTACAGAGCCCTGTGGGACTCCGCTGGTGACTACACGCCAATCTGAGGGGTGACTGTACACCACCTGACTGTAACTCTCTGCTTCTTATTGCTTAGTAGTAGGCATACATCAGTCATAGGAGACTATGGAGTTGTGCTCTGGTTGTCGGTCTGGAGTGGCCTCTCCAGGGCGCAAAGCCAGGGTAGATTGATATTGGAGAAGCTGTTACCCATGCAGCAGGTGCCTATTGCCTGGGTACTCCCTTATCCACTGGAGCACCCTACCAGTTACTCTTGCTTGTTTCTCCAACTTATACACGAACAACTTATGGGGTACTGCGTTAAAAACTTTCCGTCAATCCAAGAAAATGCAGTCCGCCCACCCTTGTTTTTCTTCTTTAATCTTTGTCACCTGGACGTAGAATTCTATTAAAGTCGTAGGGCTAGATTTACCCTCCCTGAACCCATGTTGATGGTGTGTCACGAAGTCCCTTCTTTCCAGATGTGTTACTAGGTTTTTCTCACAATCTTCTCCATCATCTAGCATGGTATAAAAGTTAAGGACACTGGTCGGTAGTTCAGTGCCTCTTGCTTGTCACCCTTTTTGCATATTGGGTACTACATTAGCTGTCTTCCAGCTTTCCGGTAGGTCTCCTGTTTCCAGTGACCTGTTATACACCATAAAGAGTGGCACACTTAGTGCTTCTGCGCCTACTTTTAGTATCCATGGTGAAATTCTGTCAAGCCCAACAGCCTTTGTCACATTCAGCTCCAACAGCTAAATGCTCCAACACATTCAGTTGTGCGTGTTCGCGAGTGTGTGTGCATTTGTGTGAACACATACGCTTTAGTCTGCAACATTTGCTCATCAAATGAACAAAAAAAATTATAACAGCTCCCAATATCCGTTACCAGGGACAATAACGCACAAATTTATTTACTGATAACTAACGTCATATTGACACTGGCGTAATGTTTGATCACGGTAGATTAGGAGGGCCATTTCTGGCACGAAACAGTTTTATTGATCAATGTTGTCATGTTTTGTGCAATATATTCACACTGTCATTATATACAACATTATTCTCTATCATTCATTATACATGACTTCTTCTTCATAATAATAATAATAATAATAATAATAATAATAATAATATTGTTGACCAGACAACACACTAGAAGTTGAAGGGACGACGACGTTTCGGTCCGTCCTGGACCATTCTCAACTCACACACTAGCATTTCTAGTGTGTGGTCTCTGGTCAACATACTTCAGCCACGTTATTGTGACTCATCGCCTGCATAAAAATAATAATTATGCTGTATAAATACAATAGAGATTGTTGTAGCCCATCAGAGAGAACTCTCTAGAGACACAGATGGTAGATAGATCTTCACATCACGTTAAATACACCGTAATAAATCGGATACAATTCCGAACATCTTTGACAGAATTCATCAAACGTTTACTCCCCCTTACGAAACCTATACATCTTCTGTCAGATAATTGCAGCTTCGTTCGCACTTATTGAAAAGTTGATAATCTCCGAAGTCGAACGAGGTTGTTTATAACAATAATAACCTAAACTGTTTCTAATCAATGTAAACAGAGCCGCCATGACGAGGGATGATAGTTTCGGAGCTGGTTGGGCAAATGACTAATGAATTCTGGTCTTTCCAGCGCCGAGATGCAGCCAATCAACGTGTGGTTTACAATGACCACATGGTGCATGCAAGATGGGAAGTTTCATCCATCAAGATTAAATTACCAAACATAAGGTGCCAGAAAACATAAGGTGCCAGAAAACATAAGGTGCCAGAAAACATAAGGTGCCAGAAAACATAAGGTGCCAGAAAACATAAGGTGCCAGAAATACATATCAATTGCAAATTGAATTTGCACGAAAAGAGCCCATTTCCTCTCACGTATCATCCTACATATGCAATAAGATGATTCTTATTGCAAAAATATGCAATGAAATATAAATATGAAATGCAATTCAAATATGCAATTCAATACAAATAAACAATGCAATTCTTCTTGCAAATGATGTACCTTATAATAAACCCTATCACTACAACAATTGCAACATCTCTTAATTGAATGGCTAATGAGACAAGGCTTATCTTGAGGTTATCTTGAGATGATTTCGGGGCTTTAGTGTCCCCGCGGCCCGGTCCTCGACCAGGCCTCCACCCCCAGGAAGCAGCCCGTGACAGCTGACTAATTCCCAGGTACCTATTTACTGCTAGGTAACAGGGGCATTCAGGGTGAAAGAAACTTTGCCCATTTGTTTCTGCCTCGTGCGGGAATCGAACCCGCGCCACAGAATTACGAGTCCTGCGCGCTATCCACCAGGCTACCAGGCCCCTGAATGAATAATATGAACCGGAACTATTGCTTCACCATGTTGCAACACACACACTACCGGTAATGGAGAGATCCGCCTTAATTATAACAGATTCTGTAAAGTAAACTCGTGCTTAAAAAAAATGATTTGCAGCAATAATATTACTAGCGCATTGCTGCTAGTACCACCCGGCGCTACACAGCCCTCACTACTCGACGCATCAGGGACATTAAACACTGGAACCTCAAATTAAAACATGATAAACACACTAACAATACCCATTCTCTTCTCTCCACTGGCTAAAATTACAAGCAAAGAGGGGAAAAACATCCCATTGGTTAAAATTAGTTTAAGATTTACATTCGCCTTAAACATATTTACAAACCCGCAACACAAGGAGACATTCTAAATTATTATTTTTCTTGCGAACACATAAGTGTCCCGAGAAGTAAATATTAAAATTTTGTACTTTGATAAAGTAAAAACCCCCTGCTGGCTTTCGGGGCCGAGCAAATACCCTGTAAACACAGTTGATAGGTCAAGTTATGACCTTCTCTTAAACTGGGTCAGAGCGAATGTGGCCTGGGAATAATGTGCATTTAAATGCTGCCAATGGTGGCACCGGTGGGATTTGCCTAGTGGTTGAATGGTTGTGGGAAGGTGGTATGTTTGCTGGGAGGGTGCTGACAGGTGTTGGGAGGGTGCTGACAGGTGTTGGGAAAGTTTTGACAGGTGCTGTAAGGGAATTCATGGGGGGTTACTAAGTGTTGGCCATTTGCTAGGTAGTAGCATATGTTGGTTTCTGTGATATATAGAAAATGATATAACAAAAAGAAATGTATTGAAAGTAACAAACAGGAATTTACAAATAGAAAGCGACATATAGCAAGCAATATATAGCAAGTGATTTATATAAAAGTGACACACAGAAGGCGGTATATAGAGTGACATTCAGAAAGCGACATATAGAAGGTGACATAGAAAGTTACATATAGAAAGTGGCAAAGTAAATGGAGAACAGTGAGAAACGAGAGTAAAGAAAATTGGCAGAACAGCAGTTAGTTTCTTGTTAGGTTCTGAGTGGTAGTACAGTCCTTCAGGAGAGAAGGTAATCACTCGCCTCACGGCTCCACTGTAGTTAAATTAGGTTAGGTTAGGTTAGGTTATTAACACTATTGCAATACCTCACTAACCATTCAGAAAGTCAAACTTAGTCCTCAACATAGTTTACAACTAAAGTAAACCTTAAGTATATGTACAATGAAGCTGGGTATACCGCATAGTGTACATTTATCTTCGCCACTATGGTTAAAATATTCTGAAATTATTATAGATATTCTAAAATAATATATCTAAGATATATATATATTTTAGACACGAATTATTTCGTGATATTCCTAAATTTAAGAATCGCCAGAGCACTGAAGATTATATTTGCCAAACTGGGATGAAAAGAACTATCCAGAAATACCAAGCAAAACACTTCATTAGAACTAGAATTTGAAGGCATCTGTGTCAAACTTTGAAAATCTAACATTTCACTAACAAATCATAATAAACCCTATAAACACTTCACGATTAGCATTCCCTTAAACCCAAATTAAACCATTACAATCATCATAACATCAGAGAGGAGACCAATTGAACCATCCCATCATAACCTCACACAAATCATGTTAAACCACACATTTCTCACCACCACAACGTTACTGAGAAATCATATTAAACCCAAACATTCCTCATCATCATAACTCACAAATAAACGCGATCTGAAGCCACAATAACGTGGCTGAAGAATGTTGACCAGACCACACACTAGAAGGTGAAGGGACGACGACGACGTTTCGGAATGATCCAGGACGGACCGAAACGTTGTCGTCGTCCCTTCACCTTCTAGTGTGAGGTCAAATCAACACTCACAAATAGATCACATTAAACCACGTGGTTTTCACTGTCATCATCACTGAAGTTTGAATCATCGCGAGCAAAAGCCATATGACCGTTCTGGGTATCATCATTACACAGGCTTTACCAAAAAAACTAAATGATCTTCCTAACGAGTCTAATAAGAGATTAAGCGTTACAACCG
The DNA here is from genome assembly GCF_040958095.1 of Procambarus clarkii. Taxonomy (NCBI): domain Eukaryota; kingdom Metazoa; phylum Arthropoda; class Malacostraca; order Decapoda; family Cambaridae; genus Procambarus; species Procambarus clarkii. The sequence continues at coordinate 23,436,057 of NC_091196.1, forward strand.
TTTTGCCTCTAGTCTCTCATCCTCTTTACGCTATCATATCGTAGAAGTGTTCGGATGATCTTCAGAAGCAGTGGGTATGTGGACCGTTCCACATATTCCGGTTGGTTCCGTGTGGTTCTACAGGCAGTGGGTCGTCGTTCCTTATATTCTGGAAGGGGATCGAATGGTTCGTATGACAGTGGATCGTCCGTTCCATATATTCCGGTTTGTTTCGTATAGTTCTACAGACAGAGGTTCGTTCTTTCGTTATATTGCAGAACCGTGTGGATAATTCGTGCGGGTTGTCAGTAGTTTATTCGTGATAAAGTAGTAGCGCTCGGATTGTAGTAGTTCGAGGACTACTGCAATCCATAATATAGTCTTAGGCTTAGTGCTTTCCCCTGTTCATGACCCTACCTCCCCCCCTACACACACACAACCTACTAAGCCATGATGAGCGTAGAGGATCTCAATAGGTCGTTAAACCAGACTTAATTCACAGTTAAGTGAAACAAACCACGAGAACGCATATATGGAGTATCTATAGATAAAACTAACGGAACAGTGAAGAACAGTTAAAGCGTAAACGGACAAATGGACGAGAACATGCACATCGAACACATCCGGAACAACGGGACGAGAACACTCACGCAGAACAAAAAACTGGGGAACAGACCATACATGAAGAACAATTAGAACCGGACGAATATTAACCGGACGAATATTTTTTCCTCGTGACCATAACCGGGTAACGGGTCGAGGAGATACATAAAGAGCCACGAAATAACGAAAAAAGAACATACACGAAGAACATTCACAGTCGAAGAACATTAACAACCAAATAACATTAACAGTCAACGCGTCGAGACTGTATGCCGTATATAATTAACGGAAACATACACAAATACACGTGAGCATGAAATACAACCAAACTAACACTGTATTACGAAGAAAAAAAAATAAATCACAAAATCTTTCCTGCTTTCTATTCTGTATTTATTTTCTGAATAAGAGCCGCGCTGGGATTAAATTATTTAATTACTTAACAATTTACATTTTACGAAACAAGAATTTATGTATCTAATTTCGTTAATTATTCAATTGTTCGTAACGACCCATGAAACAGGGATTAAAAATCCCTGCGTCTAGTCCTCGGGGAGTTGATAACACCTAATGTTCCTGAATGTTTTATTTAGAGACAGAAAAACAGACAGAGATACAGACAGACACAAACCCAGACATAGACAGAAGCAGACAACCATAGATAGACAAGACACAGACAGGCAGAAGCCAGACAGACAAGACATACATAGACAGAAACAGACAATCAAGCCAGACACAGACAGAATCAGCCGCGGTGACATAGACACAGACAAAGACAAACACACTATGAAAAAAATGAAATAGCTGTAGAATCTTGTCCCATCTTTCAGTGTTAAAACTATCTCAAGGAACACACCTTATCAAAACTTTGATCACATGACGATAAAACATTATTTTCGTGGTTAATGTGGATAAAGCTTTCCCAATTTCCCAATTCTCTGCCAGTAATTCCACCCTACAACCACTGCTCTCTAACAGCTCAATTTAGATCCATTATATAATGAACTTTACCCATAAATCGAATACAACTGAACTTACTTCATCAGGAAAATAATGAAGTTCTACGTGAGTCAACTTGGAAATAAATTAGGTACAAAATGAAGGCTAAAGTTGTTGGTTGATGAGTATAATGTTTTGCTGAGGTTATCATGAGGGTAGACTACTTTGTCAGTTCATTTGGATGAGGGGAGACCACTTTGTCAGTCCATTTGGATGAGGGGAGACCACTTTGCCAGTCCATCTGGATGAGGGGTAGACCACTTTGCCAGTCCATCTGGATGAGGGTAGACCACTTTGTCAGTCCATTTGGATGAGGGGAGACCACTTTGTCAGTCCATCTGGATGAGGGGAGACCACTTTGTCAGTCCATCTGGATGAGGGTAGACCACTTTGTCAGTCCATCTGGATGAGGGTAGACCACTTTGTCAGTCCATTTGGATGAGGGGAGACCACTTTGTCAGTCCATCTGGATGAGGGGAGACCACTTTGTCAGTCCATCTGGATGAGGGGAGACCACTTTGTCAGTCCATCTGGATGAGGGGAGACCACTTTGTCAGTCCATCTGGATGAGGGGAGACCACTATGTCAGTTCATTTGGATGAGGGGAGACCACTTTGTCAGTCCATCTGGATGAGGGGAGACCACTTTGTCAGTTCATTTGTATGAGGGGAGACCACTTTGCCAGTCCATCTGGATGAGGGGAGACCACTTTGTCAGTCCATTTGGATGAGGGGAGACCACTTTACAAGTCCATTTGGATGAGGGGAGGACCACTTTGCCAGTCCATCTGGATGAGGGGAGACCACTTTGTCAGTCCATTTGGATGAGGGGAGACCACTTTGCCAGTCCATCTGGATGAGGGGAGACCACTTTGTCAGTCCATCTGGATGAGGGAAGACCACTTTGTCAGTCCATTTGGATGAGGGGAGACCACTTTGCCAGTCCATCTGGATGAGGGGAGACCACTTTGTCAGTCCATTTGGATGAGGGGAGACCACTTTGCCAGTCCATCTGGATGAGGGGAGACCACTTTGTCAGTCCATCTGGATGAGGGGAGACCACTTTGTCAGTCCATTTGGATGAGGGGAGACCACTTTGTCAGTCCATTTGGATGAGGGGAGACCACTTTGTCAGTCCATTTGGATGAGGGGAGACCACTTTACAAGTCCATTTGGATGAGGGGTAGACCACTTTGCCAGTCCATCTGGATGAGGGTAGACCACTTTGCCAGTCCATCTGGATGAGATATGAGGGACAGAACAAGATTTGGGATGCGACAAAACCCTATGAGCTGGGATACGAGGACGGACCACGAGCTGGGATACGAGGACGGACCACGAGCTGGGATACGAGGACGGACCAGGAGCTGGGATAGGAGGATAGAGTAAAGGAACATTGCCTAATCGTTTGGACCATCGGGAAATGGAACTCCGTCTCTGCAAGAGGCGAGATCGTTCCACTGCCGACCAGTTTAAGTCAATGGGGGAAGTTCTTGGTATATATACCGAGGAAGGATGGGGAAGCACTTGCATGGTGCTCAAGTGTCATTTGAAGAGGTATTTCCTCCCACTATTTCAATGGGAATTTAGAGGGGGAAATTTAGAAATTTAGAAATTTAGTTTAGTTAAAACTTCACTAAATTTTACTCTGTTGCTGCTGCCGTTTCCTCCCTCTGTTGATGATTCTTTTATTTTGTCTCTTCCTGTTGCAAGCTCCTCTGCTGAACTTTCTGATACTGTTGCCCGTTTTCTCCATTAACATCAATCAACATCTCTCTGTCTCTCTCTCTGTCTCTCTCTCTCTCTCTCTCTCTCTCTCTCTCTCTCTCTCTCTCTCTCTCTCTCTCTCTCTCTCTCACACACACTCTCACACACTCTCTCACACTCTCTCACACTCTCTCACACTCTCTCACACTCTCTCACACTCTCTCTCTCACACTCTCTCACACTCTCTCACACTCTCTCACACTCTCTCTCACTCTCTCTCTCACTCTCTCTCTCACTCTCTCTCTCACACTCTCTCACACTCTCTCACACTCTCTCACTCTCTCTCACTCTCTCTCTCTCTCTCTCTCTCTCTCTCTCTCTCTCTCTCTCTTTCTCACCTCGAGGGCTGTGTGTGTGTGTGTGTGTGTGGGGACGCCACAGCCGAGGTGGCAGCTGCTAATCACCTTGATGTTGAAAGGCATCCTCCCCCCCAACCATCGTTAGACCAACCTCACCTCTATTCCAATTACACAGAAGAGTGTTTCGTAAGTCTAATTAGCAGCCGGCGAGACACAACGCCCTCGGTTCGAATCCCTCTGGTTTGTGCCGGTAACTAACTTGTTGTTGCACAACTGTTTTGGCTCACCAGTAACGTATGAACCCTAGCCACCCACCTAATCTATCGAGGCCGTTGGATAGATAACGTCAGTATTGCGGTGCTCTAATGTTCACTGTTACGACGCATTTTTAACGAAAAGGTCGATTCTTTAAAATAATTGCGACGTGTTGCGTGAACGGCTGTGTAACACACACACACACACACACACACACACACACGCACACACACACACACACACACACGCACACACACACACACACACACATGACGATGCAAAAATTATGAGGAGGATTGAAACAGAGGATGATAGTAGGAGGCTACAAGATGACCTGGATAGACTGAGTGAATGGTCCAACAAATGGCTGTTGAAGTTCAACCCGAGTAAATGCAAAGTAATGAAACTAGGCAGTGGAAACAGGAGGCCAGGCACAGGATACAGAATAGGAGATGAAGTACTTAATGAAACAGACAGAGAGAAAGATCTAGGAGTTGATATCACACCAAACCTGTCTCCTGAAGCCCACATAAAGAGAATAACGTCTGCGGCATATGCGAGGCTGGCTAACATCAGAACGGCGTTCAGGAACCTGTGTAAGGAATCATTCAGAATCTTGTACACCACATATGTAAGACCAATCCTGGAGTATGCGGCCCCAGCATGGAGCCCGTACCTTGTCAAGCACAAGACGAAGCTGGAAAAAGTCCAAAGGTATGCTACTAGACTAGTCCCAGAACTAAGAGGCATGAGTTATGAGGAAAGGCTGCGGGAAATGCACCTCACGACACTGGAAGACAGAAGAGTAAGGGGGGACATGATCACAACCTACAAAATCCTCAGGGGAATCGACCGGGTAAACAAGGATGAACTATTCAACACTGGTGGGACGCGAACAAGGGGACACAGGTGGAAGCTGAGTACCCAAATGAGCCACAGAGACGTTAGAAAGAACTTTTTCAGTGTCAGAGTAGTTAGTAAATGGAATGCATTAGGAAGTGATGTGGTGGAGGCTGACTCCATACACAGTTTCAAATGTAGATATGATAGAGCCCAATAGGCTCAGGAATCTGTACACCAGTTGATTGACGGTTGAGAGGCGGGACCAAAGAGCCAGAGCTCAACCCCCGCAAGCACAATTAGGTGAGTACAATTAGGTGAGTACACACTGGAAGATAGAAGAGTTAGGGGGACATGATCACCACATACGAGATTCTCAAAGGAATTGATAGGGTAGATAGACTATTTAACACCAGAGGAACACGCACAAGGGGACACAGGTGGAAATTGAGTGGCCAAATGAGCCAAAGAGATATTAGAAAGAACTTTTTTAGTGTCAGAGTGGTTAGTAAATGGAATGCATTAGGAAGCGATGTGGTGGAGGCTGACTCCATACACAGTTTCAAATGTAGATATGATAGAGCCCAGTAGGCTCAGGAACCTGTACACCAGTTGATTGACGGTTGAGAGGCGGGACCAAAGACCTAGAGCTCAACCCCCGCAAGCACAACTAGGTGAGTACACACACACGCACACAAACTTCAAGGGCTGCCTGGAATGTACCTGTAGTGGGTTCTGAGAGTGGTTCTACTCCCTAAGCCCGGAATGAAGCTACGTTTGCCTTATGATAACTTGATCTAAATGACTGTTGCGTGCAGCGGCCCGCAGACCAACATATCCATGACACAACCTGGTTAATCCGACACTTCCTGCACGAACTTCCCTAATTGTTTCTTGAACATATCCACAGCCGGAAAAACTAGACTTGGAAAGCTTTATGAAGCTAAACACCGAAAATATAACGTCATTTTTAAGATATGCAGCACCGGCGTGGACCCCCAAACCCGTGACAAGCCTACGAAGGATCTTAGAGAATTCTGAGGTTTCCCATAAGAGTGGTTTCAGGACCAGAAGAGGTGGTGGAGACCAGGAGCAGCAGTCTGGGGTCTCGACCACAGTCCATGGTCCCATGGTCCTAGCCACAGTCCATGGTCCCATGGTCCTAGCCACAGACCATGGTCCCCATGGTCCTAGCCACAGACCATGGTCCCATGGTCCTAGCCACAGACCATGGTCCCATGGTCCTAGCCACAGACCATGGTCCCATGGTCCTAGCCACAGTCCATGGTCCCATGGTCCTAGCCACAGTCCATGGTCCTAACTACAGTCTAAGCCCATGACCTCAAACTGGGGTCCTGATCTCACCATTTACCCCCAACAAACAGAAAATCACCAGCACCAAACAGAGAAGAAAAACACAGCAATGAACCAGAGAAGAAAAACGCAGCAAAGGACCAAGACTGGTCGGTAGACAGCAAGAAATGGACGCTCACGCGACTAACAACATTAGATGAGAAAATGGGAAGAACCAAAATAGGAAAGAATGAAACCAAAGGAACCTCAAAGTGCAGATAAAAAATATAAAGATAAAAACAAAGTTAAAGTGGGCAGAATAAATTAAATTTATATATCCATCAATAATATATATATATATATATATATATATATATATATATATATATATATATATATATATATATATATATATGAGAGAGAGAGAGAGAGAGAGAGAGAGAGAGAGAGAGAGAGAGAGAGAGAGAGAGAGAGAGAGAGAGAGAGAGAGAAAACTAAATTAATACCCCACATATATACATCCCTTATGGCTTCCATTCATCTCTATAAATAATAAACCCCATTTTACCTTCCAACCAAATAATACAAATTTTTTCCAAATTAATGAAATAAAAGCATTACAAATGCAATATAATTCTTCAAAAAAATATATAAAATCTTTGATTTTTGATTTACATAATTTCATTTCTTTTCAGCGAGGCGGAGATTAAAAACTTTACACTGTCACACGCGGAAGTGAATTATCAATTAAAAAACTTTTGTGTTGAAAAGTCGTGAATGATTGATGAGAAATGTTTACAAGTTACAGTGTTGCAATCTCAGTATAGTCTAACGTCATACTGACTTGCAGTGTTGCAATCTCAGTATTGTCTAACGTCATACTGACTTGCAGTGTTGCAAACTCAGTATAGTCTAACGTCATACTGACTTGCAGTGTTGCAATCTCAGTATAGTCCAACGTCATACTGACTTGCAATGTTGCAATCTCAGTATAGTCCAACGTCATACTGACTTGCAATGTTGCAATCTCAGTATAGTCCAACGTCATACTGACTTGCAGTGTTGCAATCTCAGTATAGTCCAACGTCATACTGACTTGCAGTGTTGCAATCTCAGTATAGTCCAACGTCATACTGACTTGCAGTGTTGCAATCTCAGTATAGTCTAAAATCATACTGACATAGTGTTGCACTCTTCTCATATGCTCTGTTTAAACTTAATGAGACTGTGTCGGAGCTCAGTGTATGATGAAGCAGGTATACTGAGTGTATACCTGTATGATGAAGCAGGTATACTGCTATACCTGCTCACACTCGGTCCTGCGCGACCGAGTGTGAGTACATACGAGTGCATGACTCAGTGCGAATGAGACTGCGAATGAGTGCATGACTAGGGGCACATACAAGAGTGTGTATGAGCATGAGTGCGTATGAGTGTGCATGAGAGCATGAGTGCGTATATGAGCATGAGTGCGTAAGTGAGCATGAGTGCGTATGTGAGCATGAGTGCGTAAGAGCACATGCAGTGTTTCCAGAGTCAGCCAATCCTCATAAGAAACACACTCAGCAATACCAAAAGAAACTCAAATTCCTCCGACGATGAGAAACATGAAAATTATGAGGCCAAACAGGAAAATTATGAGGTCAAACAGGAAAATTATGAGGTCAAACAGGAAAATTATGAGGTCAAACAGGAAAATTATGAGGCCAAACAGGAAAATTATGATACCAAACAGGAAAATTATGATACCAAACAGGAAAATTATGAGGCCAAACAGGAAAATTATGATACCAAACAGGAAAATTATGAGGCCAAACAGGAAAATTATGAGGAACAGACCGATTATGAGGGAAAACATGTAAGATTATGACGAAGATCAGTAAGATTATAAGCAGCAGAAACATTACGAGAAGGAAGAGAAAGATTATGAGGTGAAACATTATGACAAGACACAGGAAAATTTTGAGGAGATATAGAAACATCATGACAATTAAGAACGAATAATAATATGAGGAAGAACAGTTACATTAAGAAGAACAAAAGATAATGAGTAACAAAGATAAATAGTAACCCAGAGAAAATGAGGAAGATTAGAAGAAACGGAATATAAGAAGGAATATAAGAAAGAATAGATAGGAAAAATAAAGAGAGGAACGTGAAGGAAAAAATGATAAATATCTAGAAAACTGGAAATTTAAAGAACGGGAAAGGAAGGAAAAGGAAAGAGTATGAGGGAGGGAGAGAGAGAAAGAGAGACGGAGGGAGAGAGAGAAGGAGGCTGCTTCCAGAGAGTGCCAAGAGCAGAGGCACTTCCCATCAGGAGAACCTCCTTCACTGCTCCTTGGAAGAGTGCCACACACTAATGAGGAGTGCCAAGTCACTTCAGATTGTGTCAGTAGCACAATAAAGGACCTTCCGACTACTTCTATTCGATAGATGCAACACCTCGCCCTGGCATCTATCGAACAGAACACCCAATCTATTAAAGATTTTTTTGGATGTGCAAAATATTCAGACAAATTTATATGAGACACACACTTGAATTTAGTAATTGGAGACTCAAATTCGAATCTCCTTTGATTCCAGGGACTGAGACAGTGACCCCACGATACATATTTCATGAGAAGAGAAGTGAGATGATTACCTTGCCGAGAGGAACAATATATAATAATGACTGCAGAAGTTCAATAAAATATACATACATCTCTCTCTCTCTCTCTCTCTCTCTCTCTCTCTCTCTCTCTCTCTCTCTCTCTCTCTCTCTCTCTCTCATATGATCTACATATTAAAGCAACATTGTGGCATCTTGAAGAGAGGCTCCTGAACCCACGACAATGGAGGAGTCTTAACAAATAACAAGACACCGAATTACTCCCAAGATCGCTTTTCTTGAGCTATATTTATGCCCAGGAAGTCAAAGGATGGTATTATTTTTCCCAAGAAAATTCCCAGTATAATGAACGCTAAGGGGCTGAAGCTCCGAGAATTGATGTAAACATACAAAATGAATTTTGACAGAGATTGTGTTCAGAAATTATTTGCTGTTCTCAGGCACGACAAGTAAAGCTATGGTCTTGCAGACTGGTTGTGTTTGTTCCCCCTCTCTCGTAGGTTAGTGTGTTTGTTTCCCCCTGAAGGAGGGGAAATAAGACCAAGGCACACCACGGTCTCAGAGCCATCTGGGGGCCTCCCCCTGAGATATTCCTAGGGCAGCAGACATCAGGACAATGGGGCCCTGTGAGGCTTTGTACATGATCCCTTCCTCTAAGGAGTCGCTCGGGGAGAACATCCTTCTTCCCTTCCTCCAATCCATCCTCATCTTCCTCCACCGTCTCCTCTTCCTTCTCCTCCTTCCTTCCTCCAGCCCCTGTTGACCAACCTAAACAGGGACAAACGTTGTCAACAGGGGACAAAAACGGTATTCGCGACTCACTATACTATTGGTCTGAACTCCCTCTTGCAGGCTTTAGGAATATTCATTACTTTTTTTTTTACTCTGACATCCTATCTACCCCGTGTATCTATCTTGTGACTTTACAGGAAATAGACCGTCAGGTTTTGGTCGTTTCCGGAAGCCAAAGTGCATCGATAGACTGTTGTATGTTTGGAATGGTTCAGTATGATTGGTTATAGGTATGTGAACGGGCTGATAGATATGTAGTCGGGGTGCTCAAGGGTATTGTACCGGATAAACTTATCAATGGCATTGCTATATGGCTCGGATAATGGCGTTGAAGTTCTGTATATCAGGTATAAGGTGGATATGGTTTATATATCCTAGGTAAATTGTAAGTTGTGTGTGTGTGTGTGTGTGTGTGTGTGTGTGTGTGTGTGTGTGTGTGTGTGTGTGTTGCGTGTGTGAGTGTGTGTGTGAGTGTGTGTGTATGAGTGTGTGTGTGAGTGTGTGTGTGAGTGTGTGAGTGTGTGTGTGTGAGTGTGTGTGTGTGAGTGTGTGTGTGAGTGTGTGTGTGAGTGTGTGAGTGTGTGTGTGTGTGTGTGTGTGTGTGTGTGTGTGTGTGTGTGTGTGTGTGTGTGTGTGTGTGTGTGTGTGTTGCGTGTGTGTTGCGTGTGTGAGTGTGTGTGTGTGTGTGTGTGTGTGTGTGTGTGTGTGTGTGAGTGTGTGAGTGTGTGTGTGTGTGAGTGTGTGTGTGAGTGTGTGTGTGAGTGTGTGTGTGTGTGAGTGTGTGTGTGTGTGTGTGTGTGTGAGTGTGTGTGAGTGTGTGAGTGTGTGTGTGAGTGTGTGTGTGTGTGTGTGTGTGTGTGTGTGTGTGTGTGTGTGTGTGTGTGTGTGTGTGAGTGTGTGTGTGAGTGTGTGTGTGAGTGTGTGTGTGTGTGAGTGTGTGTGTGTGTGTGTGTGTGAGTGTGTGTGTGTGTGTGTGTGTTGCGTGTGTGAGTGTGTGTGTGAGTGTGTGTGTGTGTGTGTGTGTGTGAGTGTGTGTGTGAGTGTGTGTGTGAGTGTGTGTGTGTGTGAGTGTGTGTGTGTGTGTGTGTGTTGCGTGTGTGAGTGTGTGTGTGAGTGTGTGTGTGTGAGTGTGTGTGTGAGTGTGTGTGTGTGTGTGTGTGTGTGTGTGTGTGAGTGTGTGTGTGTGTGTGTGTGTGTGTGAGTGTGTGTGTGTGTGTGTGTGTGTGTGTGTTGCGTGTGTGAGTGTGTGTGTGTGTGTGAGTGTGTGAGTGTGTGTGTGAGTGTGTGTGTGTGTGTGTGTGTGTGTGTGTGTGTGTGTGAGTGTGTGTGTGAGTGTGTGTGTGAGTGTGTGTGTGTGTGAGTGTGTGTGTGTGTGTGTGTGAGTGTGTGTGTGTGTGTGTGTGTTGCGTGTGTGAGTGTGTGTGTGAGTGTGTGTGTGTGTGTGTGTGTGTGAGTGTGTGTGTGAGTGTGTGTGTGAGTGTGTGTGTGTGTGAGTGTGTGTGTGTGTGTGTGTGTGTGTGCGTGTGTGAGTGTGTGTGTGAGTGTGTGTGTGTGTGTGTGTGTGTGTGTGTGTGTGTGTGTGTGTGTGTGTGTGTGTGTGTGTGTGAGTGTGTGTGTGTGTGTATGTTGCGTGTGTGAGTGACATAGCAACTCGACAGGTCTCGTGAGGTGTTGCAAGGTGGATTTCGCTTGTCTTACAGAGCCTCTCAACACACACAGACAGACAACAACAGCAGCAGGTGATGTTCCAAGTTGGAGGGGAAGGGCTTCAAGTTCCTGATATCCAGCTGTGGACGGAGCTGTGGCGTAACCCGGCCTACTATCACTGGATAGTAGCCCTGACCTAGACTATTCTCGTGGAGGGGATAGATAATAGCACAACCGGATCTAGTGCTGTGTGGACTATTAACTAGTCTTGATATCAGGATGGGTTAAATGGAGACAAAAGGTAGTTATGAGGCAGCCTCACTATCCCTGCCTCATTTGACCTGCCAGTGTTCATGTTGTGTAGTGTTAACTGATGGTTTTAATTACGTGTTATGTACGTGCCACTGTATTTGGGTTTGGGGGGGAGCAGAGAGTCAGGATAACCGGTTCTAAAAGTTCTAAAAGCATATTATTAAGAGGAGAAAATTTAACAGATGTTCCATATCATTAATAAACGGAATTTGATTTGCTGACCATTCAGAAAGGTTCTAAAAAATAACTCGCCAATCAGTACGTAACTATGTACCTTTTTACAAATCAGAGCAAGTCAGAAGAGAGAGTCGATCAAGGAACTTGATTGATGAACCTATATGTCAATCGGCAGGATGTTTGCACCCTTAGAACTCATCTGTGGAATCTGCCAATTGTTGAGGGTGCCCATCAATGCATCAATGGTGTTCATCAACACTTGCTCAAGAGGATAGGATTTTGTCCGGGGGAGGCTGAGAGTCACCTCTCAACGCTGGACCCTAAAGAGGACACGTGTATCACTGGATTAAGAAGTCTTGATCAAAAGGATTGAGTGTGATTTTCAGTATACGGAGTGCGAAAGCATGGGCCTCTTGATCCTTTTGCCTTCAGAAGATTTAAGCAAGTGGCTACTGCTTCCTGGGGGTGGAGGCCTGGTCGAGGACCGGGCCGCGGGGACACTAAAGCCCCGAAATCATCTCAAGATAATCTCAAGAAGTGTCAGAAAAGATCCCACGTGGATGAATGACAGATGAAAACCACAGGAGTTTAAGATGACGAGGGAAATGTTAAGAACACAAGGAACAAGAGTGATGTCCCCGGCCAGCAGGTGGTGAGGATTGACTGGGGGAACTGCCAGATGTTTCAAAAGGAGGCCACCAACATGTGTGGTAATACATGAGAGGTAATCATTAATCACTTTTGGTTATCGATTACCTTCCTTTACTGCCAAGTTGGTGAACTATGAAAAGTTTGGTCGACAGGACAAACGACAACTGAATTGGCATTAAAGTTTAATGATTACTAGACAAGTCTGTACTCGTATAATTACCTTATTGTATTTACAGGATGAGCGCTACGCTCGTGGTGTTCCGTCTTCCCAGCACTCTTTGTCGTACAACACTTTGAAACTACAGACGGTTTTGGACGCCAAAACCGTCAGTAGTTTCAAAGACTGCTTCTTTGTAAATTTTATAGATTCCTGTTTCTATTTTATATGTAGTGGTCATATCTCTTCGATTTCTTCCATATTTAACACCTCTAGTCTCTCTCCTCGCAATCCTTTTTTTCAGTTCCGGAAACCATCTAATACCATGTCTGTTGCCCCTTTTCTGGTTTATTGATGCAGGATTTGCATTTGGTGACAGATCAGTGGAGTAATTCAGTGTTGCAAGAGAGGAAGAGTAGTAATATGATCTCATTCAGTGGGAATCGAATCTTGCCAGACGCACCAAGATGTAACAAGAGAGTCCAGCAATCACAGCATCTGAGTGGGAGGGAGATGAACAGATTTCCAGGTTGATGGGATGCTGGAGTCTTTGCTAACTCAGAAACCAATTCGTTTCCCTAGTGAGAATATTGCTTAGAAGTTCCAGGTAAAAAGCGACACTATTAAGTAGGACTGATCGTTACAGCGACACCTTCGATTCTTGCAGGTCGGAGCTCGATCCCCTACCGTCTTAAGTGGTTGGGCACCCATTCCTTCTCTCTCGTCTCATCCCAGTTCCTTGTCCTCCTATCCCTTCCTGGTGTTCCATAGTGGTACTGGCCTTGTGCTTTCTCCTAATAACTACCTGCCTCGTTAGATAGTCCCCCATTCCCCGTATAACTATCCATTAAGGCTGTTATCTATATACTTCGTGCGCTAGTTTCAAGTGCTACATAATTCCTACGAAAAATTCTGAAACCTTCGATATATTCCCACTTAATATAAGTAGCTGTCATTGTAAATGATAATCACTTCGTTCATTTACAGATTTGCGAATTTGATGTCAAATTTGTAACCACGTTATACTGCCTGTAATCCCTCTTGATAGTGAACTATACACACACACACAATGTAAAGTATGTATGAGTGAATTATATAAATGCGAGATAAAGAACTATATACCCAACTGTAATGAATGAAACACTAATATAAACTGATTCAAAAAGAGCTATGGAATGGGAGATCAAGAACAGAAGACTATCAGAAATATATATAAATTCGAGGTTTCTGTACTGTAAGTTTTATCTGGCGACTTCCGGAAGAAATTCAGGTTAACAAGTCGAGGCAACAGTGATGGGCTGAGGCCAACATTCTATAGGATGTTGTTGTTGTTGTTGTTAAAGATTCGCTACCTGGAACAAAGCTCCAAGTAGCACGGGCTATGGCGAGCCCGCAGTACCCCCCTCATTCTCTAGGAGGAAGCAGCAGGTATTGTCATAATGGCCAGGGGGTCGAGTAGGGACTAGTGGTGTGTGTGGCCAGGGGGTCGAGGAGGGGCTAGTGGTGTGTGTGGCCAGGGGGTCGAGTAGGGGATAGTGGTGTGTGTGTATGGCCAGGGGGTCGAGTAGGGGCTAGTGGTGTGTGGCCAGGGGGTCGAGTAGGGGCTAGTGGTGTGTGTGGCCAGGGGGTCGAGTAGGGGCTAGTGGTGTGTGTGGCCAGGGGGTCGAGTAGGGGCTAGTGGTGTGTGGCCAGGGGGTCGAGTAGGGGCTAGTGGTGTGTGTGGCCAGGGGGTCGAGTAGGGGCTAGTGGTGTGTGTGGCCAGGGGGTCGAGTAGGGGCTAGTGGTGTGTGGCCAGGGGGTCGAGTAGGGGCTAGTGGTGTGTGTGGCCAGGGGGTCGAGTAGGGGATAGTGGTGTGTGTGTATGGCCAGGGGGTCGAGTAGGGGCTAGTGGTGTGTGGCCAGGGGGTCGAGTAGGGGCTAGTGGTGTGTGTGGCCAGGGGGTCGAGTAGGGGCTAGTGGTGTGTGTGGCCAGGGGGTCGAGTAGGGGCTAGTGGTGTGTGGCCAGGGGGTCGAGTAGGGGCTAGTGGTGTGTGTGGCCAGGGGGTCGAGTAGGGGCTAGTGGTGTGTGTGGCCAGGGGGTCGAGTAGGGGCTAGTGGTGTGTGTGGCCAGGGGGTCGAGTAGGGGCTAGTGGTGTGTGTGGCCAGGGGGTCGAGTAGGGGATAGTGGTGTGTGTGGCCAGGGGGTCGAGTAGTGGATAGTGGTGTGTGTGTGTGGCCAGGGGGTCGAGTAGGGGCTAGTGGTGTGTGTGGCCAGGGGGTCGAGTAGGGGCTAGTGGTGTGTGTGGCCAGGGGGTCGAGTAGGGGCTAGTGGTGTGTGTGGCCAGGGGGTCGAGTAGGGGATAGTGGTGTATGTGTGTGGCCAGGGGGTCGAGTAGGGGCTAGTGGTGTGTGTGTGGCCAGGGGGTCGAGTAGGGGCTAGTGGTGTGTGTGGCCAGGGGGTCGAGTAGGGGCTAGTGGTGTGTGTGGCCAGGGGGTCGAGTAGGGGCTAGTGGTGTGTGTGGCCAGGGGGTCGAGTAGGGACTAGTGGTGTGTGGCTAGTGGCTCAGAGCAGCAGGGATGGCCTGCATGGGGAGTATAGAGGACCGAAGGACCCGGGAAGCCTGTAAGGAAGAGGCTTTACTGATGTAGACAGAACAGTGGACCGATTCTGTATTGTTTTTGTCAGTCAGACACAATTTCTGTCACGTTTGCTTTCATTGTCTTCCTCTCTCTCTCTCTCTCTCTCTCTCTCTCTCTCTCTCTCTCTCTCTCTCTCTCTCTCTCTCTCTCTCTCTTTCTCTCACAGGACCTGCGTGGTATGGGCCAATTAGCCTTGCTGCAGTTATCATCTTCTCAGGGGAAGGTGTCCATAAGGGTGACCTTGCCCTGCCCTCTAGACAATTAGAGATGCTCGTTAGCCTTGAGAGTACAGTTTCCGGCTCTTGGGTATTGACGCTTATAGCTGATATACCAGACGACAGGAAATGATGCCAAAGAAGCAGTGAAATAGATAAGTCAAATACCCAAACGTGGTCTCCCACCTTAATAATACATTGAAGAGTATTAACCTCCTGAAGGTGTGGTTCTCGAGCGGGTGGGTGTGGGCGGGAGAGTAAAAAGGGCGGACTGAAGCGGTGGGTGGGCGGCGTGGGCGTGTGTATAAGAGCGGGCGGGCTGGCGGGAAATTCGGGCGGGGTTTTGTGGGGGTGTTGTTGTGGGGGGAGAGGTCTGGTAATAAGGTGGAGGTGGCGACAAGGAAGACGTTATCGGGGACGATGATGAACAGGGTGGAGCGGGTGGAGCGGGCGGAGGGCCCGCGGGTGGGTGGAAGGGGCGGTCAGGTGGCAGGTTTGACCTCAGTGCGCAGACGCGGGCGGTGCCGGGTGGCGGCGGCGACGGCTACTGAGTCAGTCAGTGAGCGGCCGCCGCTCGTGAAGGACGTGTGTGTGTACGTGCGCGCGCACCTCGGTATTCGTGGCTCCTGCGGCTGGCCTGCCATAAACCCCTTCATTAAAGTGCATCAAGAATAATTACCCGCCGGCTTTAAAACACCCTCCCAACGTATTATCGATGTAATGAATCCCCCAAATCGTGTTAGAATCTTTTAACTCTCTAAAACAGAAAGAATTAGCCTCCAATCACTTCAAAAGTCTCCAGTGGCCGCCATTTATTAAAATATTGTGTAAACAGAATGTATTTTAACTTTGCATATACTGAAGTGTAAATTTCACTGGCTCTACACTCACCTCAAGAAGGCTTGAGTAACTAACGACTGTCGCAGAGTAACTACCCGGAACCATCTTTAAGCGCCTCTGCCATTGGTCCGACCCGAAGGGGGGTGCTCTAAGCCTACCATTATGGTAGGCCTTGGTATGGTGCAATTCACGGATATGGCATATATATATATAGGCCTACCAGCGTGAGTATGGTGTGCAACATGGCTACTCCCAGGCCTACGAGCGTAAATAAATAAATTATATATATATATATATATATATATATATATATATATATATATATATATATATATATATATATATATATATATATATATATATATATATATATATATATATTGTTTTAAAAATCATGCTAAAAACCACACAGTCAAGAAAATAAAAAACAGAAGTATGTGATTTATTCTCATAAAAATAAACCTTTGTCACACGGTACTGAAGAACCGGTTAAGTTAAAATATTTCGGCCGTGTCTATAGCTGAAGCTTCGTTGTTATTCGTCTTGATCATTCAGGCTGTTTTATTTGGCTTCTCGCATCTCGTAGTTTCCTCGACAACTCTCATACACACAGGAAAAAAAGGCTTAATGCTGGAAGCTCATACACACACACACACACACACACACACAGGGTGGTGAGGGGCCTCGTAGCTTGGTGGATAGCGCGCAGGACTCGTAATTCTGTGGCGCGGGTTCGATTCCCGCACGAGGCAGAAACAAATGGGCAAAGTTTCTTTCACCCTAAGTGCCCCTGTTACCTAGCAGTAAATAGGTACCTGGGAGTTAGTCAGCTGTCACGGGCTGCTTCCTGGGGTGTGTGTGTGTGGTGTGGGAAAAAAAAAAAAAAAAAAAAAAAAGTAATTAGTAAGTTAGTAGTTAGTAAACAGTTGATTGACAGTTGAGAGGCGGGCCGAAAGAGCAAAGCTCAACCCCCGCAAAAACACAACTAGTAAACACAACTAGTAAACACAACTAGTAAACACACACACACACACACACACACACACACACACACACACACACACACACACACACACACACACACACACACATACACACACACACACACACACACACACACACATACACACACACACACACACACACACACACACACACATACACACACACACACACACACATACGCGGTGGCCTCACGGCTGAGTGAACAGCGCTCTGGGGTCGTATTCCTAAGGGCCTGGGTTCGATCCCCGGTAGAGACAGAAACAAATTGGCAGAGTTTCTTTCATCCTAATGCCCCTGTTTACTTAACAGTAAATAGGTACCTGGGATAATAGGTAAATGGCAAAATAGGTAAAAGGCAATAGGTAAAATAGACAGCTATTACGGGCTGCTTCTTGTGTACTCACCTAATTGTACTCACCTAATTGTGCTTGCGGGGGTTGAGCTTTGGCTCTTTGGTCCCGCCTCTCAACTGTCAATCAACTGGTGTACAGATTCCTGAGCCTACTGGGCTCTATCATAT
This sequence comes from Procambarus clarkii, assembly GCF_040958095.1. Lineage (NCBI taxonomy): Eukaryota > Metazoa > Arthropoda > Malacostraca > Decapoda > Cambaridae > Procambarus > Procambarus clarkii. The sequence goes on from NC_091196.1 coordinate 23,453,637, forward strand.
CTACATTTGAAACTGTGTATGGAGTCAGCCTCCACCACATCACTTCTAGTGCATTCCATTTATTAACTACTCTGACACTGAAAAAATTCTTTCTAACGTCTCTGTGGCTCATCTGGGTGTGTATGTGTGTGTGTGTGTGTGTGTGTGTGTGTGTGTGTGTGTATGTACTCACCTAGTTGTATTTGCGAGGGTTGAGCTCTGGCTCTTTGGTCCCGCTTCTCAACTGTCAATGTACAGATTCCCGAGCTTACGGGGCTCTATTATATCTAAATTTGAAACTGTGTATGGAGTCAGCCTCCACCACATCACTGCCTAATGCATTCCACTTGTTAACTACTCTGACACTGAAAAAGTTCTTTCTAACGTCCCTGTGGCTCATTTGGATACTCAGTTTTCACCTGTGCCCCCTTGTTCGCGTACCACCAGTGCTGAATAGTTTATCCTGGTCTACCCTGTCAATACCCCTGAGGATTTTGTAAGTAGTGATCATGTCTCCCTCTTACTCTTCTGCCTTCTAGTGTCGTGAGGTGCATTTCTCGCAGCCTTTCCTCGTAACTCATGCCTCTTAGTTCTGGGACTATTCTAGTGGCATACCTCTGAACTTTTTCCAGCTTCGTCTTGTGCTTGACAAGGTACGGGCTCCATGCTGGGGCCGCATACTCCAGGATTGGTCTTACATATGTGGTATACAAGATTCTGAATGATTCCTTACACAGATTTCTGAAGGCAGTTCTGATGTTAGCCAGCCTCGCATAGGCCGTTGATGTTATTCTTTTGATGTGGGCTTCAAGAGACAGGTTTGGTGTGATATCAACTCCTAGATCCTTCTCTCTGTCCGTTTCATGCAGTACTTCATTTCCCATTCTGTGTGTGTGTGTGTGTGTGTGTACTCACCTAATTGTACTCACCTAATTGTGCTTGCGGGGGTTGAGCTCTGGCTCTTTGGTCCCGCCTCTCAACCGTCAATCAACTGGTGTACAGATTCCTGAGCCTATTGGGCTCTATCATATCTACATTTGAAACTGTGAATGGAGTCAGCCTCCACCACATCACTTCCTAATGCATTCCATTTGCTAACTACTCTGACACTGAAAAAGTTCTTTCTAACGTCTCTGTGGCTCATTTGGGTACTCAGCTTCCACCTGTGTCCCCTTGTTCGCGTCCCACCAGTGTTGAAAAGTTCGTCCTTGTTTACCCGGTCGATTCCCCTGAGGATTTTGTAGGTTGTGATCATGTCCCCCCTTACTCTTCTGTCTTCCAGTGTCGTGAGGTGCATTTCCCGCAGCCTTTCCTCATAACTCATGCCTCTTAGTTCTGGGACTAGTCTAGTAGCATACCTTTGGACTTTTTCCAGCTTCGTCTTGTGCTTGACAAGGTACGGGCTCCATGCTGGGGCCGCATACTCCAGGATTGGTCTTACATATGTGGTGTACAAGATTCTGAATGATTCCTTACACAGGTTCCTGAACGCCGTTCTGATGTTAGCCAGCCTCGCATATGCCGCAGACGTTATTCTCTATTATGTGTGTGTGTGTGTGTGTGTGTGTGTGTGTGTGTGTGTGTGTTTACTAGTTGTATTTACTAGTTGTATTTTTGCGGGGGTTGAGCTTTGCTCTTTCGGCCCGCCTCTCAACTGTCAATCAACTGTTTACTAACTACTTTTTTTTTTTTTTTTTTTTTTTTTTTTTTTTTTCCACACCACACACACACACACCCCAGGAAGCAGCCCGTGACAGCTGACTAACTCCCAGGTACCTATTTACTGCTAGGTAACAGGGGCATTCAGGGTGAAAGAAACTTTGCCCATTTGTTTCTGCCTCGTGCGGGAATCGAACCCGCGCCACAGAATTACGAATCCTGCGCGCTATCCACCAGGCTACGAGGCCCCTGCTATCCACCAGGCTACGAGGCCCCTGTGTGTGTGTGTGTGTGTGTGTGTGTGTGTGTGTGTGTGTGTGTGTGTGTGTGTGTGTGTGTGTGCGTGATTGACAGTTGATTGATTGACAGTTGAGAGGCGGGCCGAAAGAGCCAGAGTTCAACCCTAGCAAGCACAACTAGGTGAATACAACTAGACAAACACCCACACACACACACGCACACACAAACACACATTCACACACACACAAACACCCCACAAACACCACACAAACACCACACAAACACCCCACAAACACCACATGCCTGTGTCGAAATCCGACAAAATATGTGCTCCAGGGGGAACATAAACTTCATTATGGGTAAAAACGACATATATACATCAAGACGAAATATACAACTGTAATATATCTCAATATTTCTGCCCAAGGGTACAGCAGTGCCTCTGCTTTTGTCCAGAGAATCTGAATATTTCTCATTTTGTCCAGAGACAATATATTCCTCACTACTGAGAGTACTACGAAGGACTGAGGAATAACGATTGACTTAGTCATATTAATTTTAGTTTTCAGGATTCTGGTAGATTTTCAGATATATATGTTTATTTTGTACATGGAAGGAGAGATGGTAAATGTAGTGGGGATGGGAGGGAGAGAGAAGAGAAAGGGGAAGAGGGGGGAGAAGAGAAAGGGGAAGAAGAGGGAGGAGAGGAAACAGGAAGGGATAACACACTTGGTGGAAACTTCACACACACTCTAAATATTCGTTGCCAAGTACCTAGAGTTCTACAATGGTCCCCCATTTACTGAAGCTCCTTAACTATCCTCTCGTTGTTATTGACGTAAATGCAGGGCGTTTAGCGGTTAATAAGCGGATATTGAGAAGTGTTCTTTGCTTAGCTTGGGTTCTGTTTCCAGTTGTGGCTCTATTTCCTCCTGTGGCTCTGTTTCCTCCTGTGGCTCTGTTTCCTCCTGTGGCTCTGTTTCCTCCTGTGGCTCTGTTTCCTCCTGTGGCTCTGTTTCCTCCTGTGGCTCTGTTTCCTCCTGTGGCTCTGTTTCCTCCTGTGGTTCTGTTTCCTCCTGTGGCTCTGTTTCCTCCTGTGGCTCTGTTTCCTCCTGTGGCTCTGTTTCCTCCTGTGGCTCTGTTTCCTCCTGTGGCTCTGTTTCCTCCTGTGGCTCTGTTTCCTCCTGTGGCTCTGTTTCCTCCTGTGGCTCTGTTTCCTCCTGTGGTTCTGCTTCCTCCTGTAGCTCTGTTTGCTCCTGTGGCTCTGTTTCCTCCTGTGGCTCTGCTTCCTCCTGTAGCTCTGTTTCCTCCTGTAGCTCTGTTTCCTCCTGTGGCTCTGTTTCCTCCTGTGGCTCTGTTTCCTCCTGCGGCTCTATTTCCTCCTGTGGCTCTGTTTCCTCCTGTGGCTCTGTTTCCTCCTGTGGCTCTGTTTCCTCCTGTGGCTCTGTTTCCTCCTGTGGTTCTGCTTCCTCCTGTAGCTCTGTTTCCTCCTGTGGCTCTGTTTCCTCCTGTGGCTCTGTTTCCACCTGTGGCTCTGTTTCCTCCTGTGGCTCTGTTTCCTCCTGTGGCTCTGCTTCCTCCTGTGGCTCTGTTTCCTCCTGTGGCTCTGCTTCCTCCTGTAGCTCTGTTTCCTCCTGTGGCTCTGTTTCCTCCTGTGGCTCTGTTTCCTCCTATGGCTCTCTTTCCTCCTGTGGCTCTCTTTCCTCCTGTGGCTCTCTTTTCTCCTGTAGCTCTGTTTCCTCCTGTGGCTCTGTTTCCTCCTGTGGCTCTGCTTCCTCCTGTGGCTCTGTTTCCCCTTGTGGCTCTGTGGCCTCCCAGGTGACTGTAGTAACTGTATGACAGATGCTGATAACATACATGACAGTGTCAGGAGCACGTGTCAAGTGGAGTCAGGATGGGACGAGGGTGTCATGCAGATGTGTCATGTCATGTCTGGAGCCCCGTCCATGAGGGAGGGAGGGAAGGAGATAATAGAGAATGAAGAAGAGAGGTAGACATAGGAGAGGGTGTGCAGAAAGAGGGAAGAGAGAGAGAGAGAGAGAGAGGGGAAGCAGATAGATGGGAGAGAGAGGGGGGGGGTCAGATAAATATGGAAAGAAGAGGGGAATGAGATAATGGAGGGACGATAAAGAGAATGAAGGGAAATAATGGAGGAGAGAGAATGAAAAGAATGGAAAATATAGATGAGAGAGAATGAGAGGTGAAAAGAGAGATAAAACACAAAAGAAAGAAATACCATAAGAGATGAATGGGAAAAATAATTCAGAATAACGAACAAACAACAGAGAAAGAGAGGAGAGGAAACACAACGAAAAAAGAAAAGAACAGTAAGAGACAAAGATCAATAAAAACAAAAATAAGATCAATAAAACCGACGATAATGAACTCCCTTCACATTAATTATCTGCCCAATTATTATAGATTATTTGCTTGTTTTGAACCTATTATTTCTTGCATAAAAAGAGTCTTTAATCACACCGCAACGAGTTCAAAGCAATGTTGAAGAAATTGGGTACATGTAAGGGCCCCCAAGTAGGATAAGAGATATTGACAATTATTGGGAAAGTGCGAATATGATGAGACACGAGACAAGACGAGGAGATAAAAGAGGGTGAGCAGAATGTGACAATAACGAAACCCAAGACACGTTTGCCTAAGCAGCACTTGGCATCATCAGAGGCAGAGGGAAAGTGATCGCAAATAGGCAAACTTAGCTCACTGAGGCTATTAAAATATATTTCCTCCAACGATTTTTTTTTAAATAAATGTAGTTTTTATCTACTAACTTTATCTTTGAATTACTGTAGTATGAAAAATGAGATTTTAACTGGTCTATAAGGTTATAAAATACTCAAGATAAGCTAATTTAATTTTGTAACTAAGGGAGAATTTAAATAAGTTATTATGTTAAGAAAGACATTCTTAATTTAAAAAAAAAATACCTCTTAAATTATAAATTGTCGCATCAGTTAAGAGAAAAAATACAGTGAAGCAAATGGGCAGAAAAAGATATTTCGATACTTTAAAATTTAATTCATAAAAAGCTGTTCATATAAATAAAATAAGAACCATTAGCATTTAAACTTTTGCTTCATTAAAAAGGAAAACAATTTTCTTTTTGAATTAACACTTTCATTTCATGAGTGAAAAAAAACACAGCTCCAAAGGAGCTAAACAAAATAATAAAAATATTTAGAAGGAAATTATATTTTAGAACTGTAAATATACTAATTATTATTACAAATGTGATATTACAAATGCCACATCAGGTGACACCATACCACATCATACTTCATTATACCACATCATACTTCATTATACCACATCATACTTCATTATACCACATCATACTTCATTATACCACATCATACTTCATTATACCACATCATACTTCATTATACCACATCATACTTCATTATACCACATCATACTTCATTATACCACATCATACTTCATTATACCACATCATACTTCATTATACCACATCATACTTCATTATACCACATCATACTTCATTATACCACATCATACTTCATTATACCACATTATACTTCATTATACCCCATTAAACACATCATTCCACATAATGCTTCGGACCAAAGACCCTCACTATCGCTATCATCTTCACCAGACCAAATTTAAAGTGAGAAGTGACTTATTTTGGAGCTTATCGTGACTAAGTATTCTGTTTACCTGCACTTGTAATGGCAGCATACCTGGGCAGCCGATTGATTACTAGTTAGCACGGCGGTCGTAAGAGCATTTCGTGTAATGCTGGGCGGCCCTGGCATTCATTAGATGTAAATGTTTCGTAATTACGTGTTAGGTGTTCCCTTGGGGTGGAAGCACGAGGGAGGGCAGTAGTTGTTGTGTTAGGAGCGGGAGCGAGTGTGTGTGTGTGTGTGTGTGTGTGTGTGTGTGTGTGTGTGTGTGTGTGTGTGTGTGTGTGTGTGTGTGTGTGTGTGTATTCACTTAGTTGTGCTTGCGGGGATTGAGCTCTGCTCTTTCGACTCGCCTCTCAACTGTCAATTAGTTAATTAACTGTTACTAACTACTGAATTTTTTTCACACACACACACACACACACGCACACACACACACACACACACACACACACACACACACACACACACACACACACACACTCACACTATTATTTCCGCGCGCTGTCCACTCAGCTATCAGACCCCTACACTTGTGTGTGTGTGTGTATACTCACCTAGTTGTACTCACCTACTTGTGCTTGCGGGGGTTGAGCTATGGCTCTTTGGTCCCGCCTCTCAACTGTCAATCAACTGGTGTACAGATTCCTGAGCCTACTGGGCTCTATCATATCTACACTTGAAATTGCGTATGGAGTTTGCCTCCATCAGCCACTTGGTGTGTGTGTGTGTGTGTGTGTGTGTGTGTGTACTCACCTAGTTGTACTCACCTATTTGTGCTTGCGGGGGTTGAGCTTTGGCTCTTTGTGTGTGTGTGTGCGCGCGTTCTTGCGTGCACGATAATGCGTGCGTTCATGCGTGTGGACTAATATATACTTACCAACGTGTGTCTGCAAGTTGAGCATTAGCTCCTGGGCCCCCGTCAGTTGAGTTCCATGTTGCCTACTGTAGCAGCACCTAAATTTTCTACGTTCTATTACTACTCGTAATGAGTTAGGTCTCTACTCATTCCACTTGCTCACTACTTGTGCTAAATAATTCTTTGTGGACATGTTGTAAATACGTGCATCGCTTCTTGCAGGGGCGGCGTTCGAGCCCCTATGGGTGAAGTGGTTGGATTACCATGTCTTCATTCCATCCACATATCTCCCAGTTCCATGTCCTAGACTTATCCTAGCTCCTTGTCTTCATATCCCAGCTCCTTGTTCTCATATCTCAGCTCCTTGTCCTTATGTCCCAGCTCCTTGACCTCGTATCCCAGCTACTTGTTCATATATCTCAGCTCCTTGTCCTCATATCCCAGCTCCTTGTCCTTATATCCTAGCACCTTGGCCTCATATCCCAGCTCCTTGGCCTCATATCCCAGCTCCTTGTCCTCATATCCCAGCTCCTTGTCCTCATATCCCAGCTCCTTGTCCTCATATTCCAGCTCCTTGTCCTCATATCCCAGCTCCTTGTCCTCATATCCCAGCTCCTTGTCCTCATATCCCAGCTCCTTGTCCTCACATCCCATCACCTTGTCCTCATATCCCAGCTCCTTGTCCTCATATCCCAGCTCCTTGTCCTCATATCCCAGCTCCTTGTCCTCTTATCCCAGCACCTTGTCCTCATATCCCAGATCTTCGTCAAGATTTTCCTGTCCATGTGCTATTTAGACATACTGGTTAAGCGCTGTCTCGCAATAACCCCATCTCCGTGAACGCCTTGATGAATCTTTTACGTCGTGATCATGTTACCTCTGTATAACATGATCTTCTATGTGTATTGAGTTAGTTTGAACTCGTAGAGCGTTGTTAGGGGCCCGCTCCCACGGCTTTCCATAACATCTCAACCCTCTAATTTCAAGAAATAGTTTTTTAACGAGTTTCTGAACTTCTTCTGTAACTCTCTGGTACTACGTATTCTTAGTTATGTTAAATAAGAACATATTGAAGGCTTCTTTGTCTAGGAATGTCACAGGCGAAATATTCAGTCCCATTGCGTTGTGTTGTTTTGATGGGGCCTTCGTTCGCGTAGCATCGGATTGCTGGAATCCGGATAGTCACGTTACCATATTATCGTACATCTTCATCACCAGTCACGTGACGATGTGTCGTGCGTTTGGGACCTGAATCATCGTCCAGGAGGGTGTCGAGTGGTGAGTTATGGCAGTGTATTGCGGTGTTTATGTGAGTCTACCCCTGCTCGACTGTCTTGGCCCCTCTCTCTCTGTGTCTCTGTCTCTCTCTCTCTCTCTCTCTCTCTCTCTCTCTCTCTCTCTCTCTCTCTCTCTCTCTACTTCTCGTCTTCCTTCTATCTTAGTTCTTTCTCCTACCTTCTCGTTCTTCTTTCCAGTTGCTCTCTGTCAGATTCTCTCTAAAGGTAGTTCAGTAAACTGCAGAAATCTCTTAGTCTTAAGTCTAAAATGTTATTCAGTATGCAAGGCTGACCTTTACCCGGAAGGGCAAGTCGGCGTTCGAGTCGTGTTCATGACCCCCCGAGGTGTATAATTACCTCAAGCGTCGTGACGTTAGGTCCATGGGGGGAGGGGGGGACGTCAGGTCCATGGGGTGGGGGGGGCACGTCAGGTCCATGGGGTGGGGGGGACGTCAGGTCCATGGGGTGGGGGGGGACGTCAGGTCCATGGGGTGGGGGGGGGGACGTTAGGTCCATGGGGAGGGGGGGACGTCAGGTCCATGGGGGGGGACGTCAGGTCCATGGGGGGGAGGGGGGACGTCAGGTCCATGGGGTGGGGGGACGTCAGGTCCATGGGGTGGGGGGGGACGTCAGGTCCATGGGGTGGGGGGGGGACGTCAGGTCCATGGGGTGGGGGGGGGACGTCAGGTCCATGGGGTGGGGGGGGGACGTCAGGTCCATGGGGTGGGGGGGGGGAAGTCAGGTCCATGGGGGGGAGGGGGGAAGTCAGGTCCATGGGGGGGAGGGGGGGACGTCAGGTCCATGGGGTGGGGGGGGGACGTCAGGTCCATGGGGTGGGGGGGGACGTCAGGTCCATGGGGTGGGGGGGGACGTCAGGTCCATGGGGGGGGGAGGGGGGACGTCAGGTCCATGGGGTGGGGGGGACGTCAGGTCCATGGGGGGGAGGGGGGGACGTCAGGTCCATGGGGGGGTGGGGGGGACGTCAGGTCCATGGGGTGGGGGGGGACGTCAGGTCCATGAGGTGGGGGGGACGTCAGGTCCATGGGGTGGGGGGGGACGTCAGGTCCATGGGGTGGGGGGGGACGTCAGGTCCATGGGGGGGGGGGCATACACAAGCACAAAGGACAGACAAGTTGCTATATGTGGAATTTGTTATAGCGAGTATATCACGGTCTGGGGTGGTACACTTGGGTTCGTTCTCGAGTCACAGTTCCGAATTCGGGGTTCGAATCCTGGGGGAGCGGGAGGGCAGAAATGGTTGGGTGCGTTGTCTGTTACCTAATGGGTCCCGTGTTCACCTAGTAGTAAATAGGTATCTAGGACTATTAGGTACCTATTTCTATCTTTTTGTGGGGGAGGGGGGGTAGGACACCTCGATATAAGCCTGACATGTATATATACACACTGTCTACCTGTCCCCCTGGTATGATGCATTAATTTTATTATTTCTTTAAGCCGTCACTCAATGTGTTGATTACTCTGTCAGTCATTGACAGCTGATGTTTTTTCCTGTCACTCAGAATTTTATTAACGTCATCTGTCACTCAATGTCTTGCCCCACGCTGTCACTCAGTGTCCTCTTGACGGTGACTGTCACTCGGTGCCTCTCCTGTCTGTATAGTTATGGGTTTATGAAGAATCCTCGAGTGGCACCATACCAACGAATTTCTGGCAGTCTAGAAAGATGCAGTGAACCCATTGTTCAATTCCTATTTAATCACTCGTCTCGCTGGGGTACTCTAGGAGATTCATCAGGCAGGTTTTTTTTTCCCTTTCACTAAACCCATGTTCCCTCATTTAGTTGTTCCATTTGGTTGTTGTTGTTCCACTTCCTTGTTTAGCTCCCCTTCTCGTTCTCCCCTTTAGCTCCCCTCTCAGTTCCTTGTCTTTATATTGCAGCTCCTTGTCCTCATATGACAGCTCCTTGTCCTCATATGACAGCTCTTTGTCCTTATATTCCAGCTCCTTGTCCTCATATTCCAGCTCTTTGTCCTCATATTCCAGCTCCTTGTCCTCAAATCCAAGCTCCTTGTCCTCGTATTGCAGCTCCTTGTCCTCATATTCCAGCTACATGTCCTCATATCCCAGCTCCTTGTCCTCATATCCCAGCTCCTTGTCCTCATATCCCAGCTCCTTGTCCTCATATCCCAGCTCCTTGTCCTCATATCCCAGCTCCTTGTCCTCATATCCCAGCTCCTTGTCCTCATATCCCAGCTCCTTGTCCTCATATCCCAGCTCCTTGTCCTCATATCCCAGCTCCATGTCCTCATATCCTAGCTCCATGTCCTCATATCCTACCTCCTTGTCCTCATATCCCAGCTCCTTGTCCTCATATCCCAGCTCCTTTTCCTCATATCCCAGCTCCTTGTCCTCATATCCCAGCTCCTTGTCCTCATATCCCAGCTCCATGTCCTCATATCCCAGCTCCTTGTCCTCATATCCCAGCTCCTTGTCCTCATATTCCAGCTCCTTGTCCTCATATCCCAGCTCCATGTCCTCATATCCTAGCTCCTTGTCCTCATATCCCAGCTCCTTGTCCTCATATCCCAGCTCCATGTCCTCATATCCTAGCTCCATGTCCTCATATCCTAGCTCCATGTCCTCATATCCTAGCTCATTGTCCTCATATCCCAGCTCCTTGTCCTCATATTCCTGCATGCAGCATTTCAATGTGCATGCAGGAATATATATATTCAAATATATATATATTTTAATATATATATATTATATATATGTCTGACCCTCAAATTATCAAAGAATAAATCCTTCATTCCTAAAAGATGTATGGGAAAATAATGACAAAAAAAAAGGGTTACAAAAAAAGCCTAAAAAAAAAAGTCATTTAGGGAGAAAGTAAGATTAAATATGCAAATGACCACGCAGAAGAATACGGAGGGAAGTGGTTTTCAGCACAAGGGGGGAAAAATATAAATAGCAAGAAGCATAAAAGAGAATAAAGTGTGTGAGAGAGAAATGGGAGGGAGGGAGGGAGGGGATGAGATTGCAGCGTTTTGTGAAAGAGAGAGAGAGAGAGGAAGCGAGAAAGTGAGAGGAGGCAAGAGATAGTGAGAGAGAGAGAGAGAGAGAGAGAGAGAGAGAGAGAGGAAGCGAGAAAGTGAGAGGAGGCAAGAGATAGTGAGAGAGAGAGAGAGAGAGAGGCAGAGAGAGAGAGAGAGAGAGGCAGAGAGAGAGAGAGAGAGAGAGGAAGCGAGAAAGTGAGAGGAGGCAAGAGATAGTGAGAGAGAGAGAGAGAGAGAGGCAGAGAGAGAGAGAGAGAGAGGCAGAGAGAGAGAGAGAGAGAGGCAGAGAGAGAGAGATAAAGCGAGAATGTGGGGGGGGGGGAGCAACACTTAAAATGCATAACAAAGTGATGCATATATATATATATATATATATATATATATATATATATATATATATATATATATATATATATATATATATATATATATGTCCCCAACACCTGTCACAAAACACGAATATCTACCTTAATATGTGTTTGAATCACCTGCTGAATACGCAATGCAGGTGTTATTTAAATATATTATTGATATGAATGTGTAACGAGCAAGAGAAGTCGTCAGCTAAACTAGACAAGAATGCGAGTAATAATGGAAAATTAAAAGTTATTGTTGGATAATTATTAGGACACGCAATATATATAATTTTTTTTGCGAATTGTTAGTTTTAAATAGCATGAATATTATACTTTTGATAAGCTTTTGTAAACACTATTTTATTGTCTATGTCATTATTTGGGTGATGTTGATTTAATAGGTAATGTGTCGGATTTCACTGGTGTTCAATCAGCCTTTCATTGAAGTTCAACCAACATTTCACTGTAATACAACCAGTCACTGTGGTCGAACAAACCTTATCGTCGCATACCTTCGGATATTTTTTTATTATTATTTTATTTTATTCAAGTCAAAGTCCCTAAAAAAACACATACACACACACAGACACAGAAAAGCTCCCCCATCATAAAACAGGAAAAACACGAGCCTACGGAAACAATATCATGTATGACAGGAATAACTTCATTTGTTGACGGTGTTTGTAAACTCCTGATTTACAGCGAGGTGTGTATGTGTGTGTGTGTGTGTGTGTGTGTGTGTGTGTGTGTGTGTGTGTGTGTGTGTGTGTGTGTGTGTGTGTGTGTGTAATTACCTAAGTGTAGTTACAGGATGAGAGCTACGCTCATGGTGTCCCGTCTTCCCAGCACTAATATGAACACACACACACACACTAGTGTGTGTGTGCGTGTGTGTGTGTGTGTGTGTGTGTGTACTCACCTAGTTGTGTTTGCGGGGGTTGAGCTCTGGCTCTTTGGTCCCGCCTCTCAACCGTCAATCAACAGGTGTACAGATTCCAAGGTGTGTGTGTGTGTGTGTGTGTGTGTGTGTGTGTGTGTGTGTGTGTGTGTGTGTGTGTGTGTGTGTGTGTGTGTGTCTGTGTGTGGGTGTGTGTGTGTGTATACCACTTCTCTGTGTACATATAAAGAGTTCAGGACTAAGGAATACTTTCTGGCTGTTCAGAAAGTTATTGTGGTGGCTTTAAATATCTCTTTAAGACTAACGCATGTACGGTAGTCTTAGTAATTAATAATTCATATTAATTAGTACCAGGTATTTGTTATATAATTATCTCATTACTTGATATCTTTTTTTAATTAATATTAGATGGCTTTGATGTGTTTTTTTCTCTCATTGTAAACACTTCAACAAAATATATATATTTCATAAAATTTCATTTCAGTTTGATGAAAAAGTTCAGTTATATATGCAAGTTCAATTGTATTTTATGGGTATAATTAGTAATTATTGTCCCACATATTCGAACGTCAGGTTCGAATAAGTGAAGTATTCGAACATCAGCAAAAACAATCAATTACCACGTAATAGGTTCAATAAGTTCAACATTGAGAGATCAATCTCACTGCTCAGTGAGGGAGATCTTTCTCTCACTTGCCATGGAGGAAGATCTCTTTCTCTCACTTGCCATGGAGGAAGATCTCTTTCTCTCACTTGCCATGAAGGGAGATCTCTCTCTCACTTGCCAGGGAGGGAAATCTATCTCTCACTTCCTAGATGTCACTGCTTGCTACATAGCCACACTGGCTTACCCCTTATAATTATCTCACCTACATATTTGCTAAGTACAACCCCACACTCACCCCCCCCCATACATCCACCCATGCCCACATACCTTCCCCTTCTCCCCCACTCACCCATACATACACAGACACACACATACACCGTCAACCTGTCCCCGAGGGGAGAGGGGTCGTCCCTGAGACAAAAGCTAGCCACCAACCTTGGAACAAGCGACAACAACGCCACCTTTTTCAGTAATTACAAGCATTCTCGGCCGAGGAAACAATGTTATTCGTCTCCTGCTTGATTATATCAACCTTACCCGTCTCAAAAACAAAGTAGTTAAAGTAGTTTCACTTCATTCACGAACCCAAATAAACTTTTCAATCCATTCGCGAACGCAAATAATAATTCCAATTCATTCACGAACCCAAATAAACATTTCAGTCAATTGCACGCAACTTGTCCCTTTCATTCAGACGACATTTTCTCTAAAGTAACAAAGTGGCCATTTTCCTACTTGTATTTCTACTTTTTAGTGCTGTCAAGTGTTGCTGTCAAGTGTTTTCCGGTCGTTCGGGGATGTGGGGAATATTATTGGGTTGAAAGACAAATGAAATCATCAGAAACAGATTTTTATGTTGCGAAAAACAAGTTTTGCTTCTGTTGAAATGTGTCCAGCTCCAGTGAGCTGGGTGATACAACGTCGGTTTTGCTTCCTGCAGGCCAGCGTTCGATCCCGCGATGATTCAAGTGATTGGAGATCATTCCTAAGCACTATCTCCTCATAATTACCTTATCGTCGTTGAAATGTGTAGAAAATACCCGGATTTACCTTGTAGGGTAAATAATAACCCATTATAACCTCTCCTACCCTATCAAAGCTTATTAACGATTCTATAAATTTAACAATAACACGGCAAACTATTATGCTAGGAACTAACATGGCTCGTCTCTCCCTCCCTAAATGCAAGCTCCTCTTCGAAACGCAATCACCCCCCCCTCCAATCCCCCCTCCAATCACCCAATCTATTCTGCTTCCATCGTTGCCCGAGAGCTCGAATGCAAATTGGAGCCATGTAGAAGCAACTTGGGTCGGGCGCTCACTGAACGGAGGAGATCATGGGTTTCCTTCATCAAATAGAGAGATTTTCAGCGAATGTTCGCTACTATGCGATCCGCTTAGTGCTGCTGGTGGTGGTGGTATATGACTCTCTTGAGTTCCGTGTTTGAGCGCCCGGTGCTCGCAAATGTTTTCTGGCGGTTATGTGAGGTTGTTTATGTGTGGGGCCTTGTGTGCACACACACCCAATTATGTGGTTAAGTGTTTGGGATGTGTTGATTAGGTGTTTAAGAGTCAGGTCGTCCTGAAGTTATGTTCGTCGCATTCATCAATTAACTTCTTGAATATTCAAAACATTAACTTCTTATAGATCTTAACTTCTTGTTCATCTTGAACATTAATTTATTGTTCATTCAAAATTGGTATTTTCTCATACGTGATTTAATATTATTAAATATTAAAATTTGGTGTAGATTCAGGCTTATGCTAGGCTAGGTGTTTTAAGTTATATTGGCAAACTTAAATTCAAACTCTCTACAGGCTATAGGCTCGTTAAAGCAGCGGCTGATTCAAACATGCATAATTTTTAAACTACTGCAAATTCAAAATCTGTATTTTCTCAGATATAAAATATATTAAATATAAGATTATATTGAATAATTAGACCTAACTTAGGTTAGGATGTTAGGCTCTGTTGGTAATTTTCAGTAGATGGAGGAAGGATTTATAAAGGTAAGATCCAGCCAGAGGCTTTACTCCCGAAAAGCTTTACAGAAAAGTTCCAGAACCGAAGCTTTACTCCAGAAAGCTTTACTAGAACCGAAGCTTTACTCCAGAAAGCTTTACTAGAACCGAAGCTTTACTCCAGAAAAGCTTGAATGTTATCAGCTTAGAGTCGAGTGTAAAGACTTTTACATTAAAAAAAAGTAGTAAACGAGGAGTATGATGTCAGGATTAACGAGCAATTGGCTGTACCATAAAACAAAACAAAAAACTATTTATGAACCTTTAAGCAAAGCTTCAGCTTGGATGAACTGTAAACTCCCGATTTTGAGGTTTGACAAAAAATTTAGTCAAACTAAAGTTGGTTTGACAAAAAATTTAGTCAAAATAAGGTTGGTTTGACAAAAAATTTAGTCAAAATAAGGTTGGTTTGACAAAAAAATTAGTTAAACTATGGTTGGTTTGACAAAAAAATTAGTCAAACTAAAGTTAGTTTGACCAAAAAATTTAGTCAAACTAAAGTTGGTTTGTCAAAAAAATTAGTCAAACTAAGGTTAGTTTGCCCAAAAATTCTCCCGTGAACCCGGTGATAATGACCAAAGTGCTCACAAACAACCCAATTAAGCTTATTAGTAATTGAATTCAATTAAAAAAAAAGGAAAATGTGCTCTAATAGTTCAGTAATATTTAGTCAACAAAGTCCAAGTGGTTCGAGGGTGTCAATTAGAGCCAAACGTTCATAAGCGTTCGGCGCAGTGTAGGGGTTTACGATCAAACAAAAGCGAATCAAACACTATATATGAATCTCGTGGAACAGATGGCATTGTTCTTGGCTCGGAAACTGGGATTCCGGGTTCGATTCCCATGGCGAGACAGAAATGGTTGGGTACATTTCCTTTCACCTAATGCCGCTGTTCACCTAGCAAGAACTAGGTACCTGGGAGGTAGGCAACTGTTGTGGGGGGGTTCACTGTTCAATATTCAGGTTTCCAGTTCAAAGTTTATATATCATAAAATGTTGTTGATTTAGATTTGGCTACTCAGAACGAAATGTCCATGTAGCACGGGATATGGTGAGCCCGTAAACATATCATAATCTCTTCGATTTCTCTGTTATCTTATAGATCAACATAAGTTCCCTATAATCCCCGTGGCGTAGTGGTAAGACACTCGTCTGGCGTTTCGCAAGCGCTTTGGCCTGGGTTCGTATCCTTGCCGGGGATGATTTACTGAGCGCCAATCCTTAACTGTAGCCTCTGTTTACCCAACAGTAAAATGGGACCTGGTTGTTAAACGATTTGGCGGGAGTCATATTCCAGGGACCATTAAGATTAAGGACTTGCCCGAAACGCTACACGTACTAGTGGCTGAACAAGAATGTAAGAACTCTTTTATAAATAAATAAATAAAATAAACAAACATAGTTTTACCGGCGTATGTATCCACTCAAGACACGCATTTTGAACATATAATTTTACTACCAGATAATGCGTACACCAAGCAGAAGTTCCACGGCATTAAAGCTTATTCTGAACAAGTCAAGTTCAAAAGCTGTATATTAAGTCTTATAAAACAGTGGCAAGTCGTCAGACTGAGAGGGAAAACACACACATATATATATATATATATATATATATATATATATATATATATATATATATATATATATATATATATATATATATATATATATATATATATATCAGGGGGAGTATGATGTGTATAGATGTGTCAATGGTCCACAAGTTATATTTTTACCTTTGTTGAATTCACTTTATCCACCATACAAACACAACGAAACTACCACGTTGCTACGAGGTTCGAACAGGTCTTAACACCTAACAAGTTGCCACAACCAATATATCAAGAAGTAATAACGTTCTAAATACGTCATAAAAACGTTATATAACAACATGTAACAATTTGATTACAAGTTGTAATAAGCAGAAAATAGGGAAAATTACGCTGTGTGTTTGCAGGGAATTCATATTTCTTTCTCTCTCTAGCACACACACACACACACACACACACACACACACACACACCCACCCACACACACCCACACACACACTCACACACACTCACACACACACACACACACACACACACACACACACACACACACACACACACACACAAACACACACACACACACACACACACACACACACACACACACACTCACATACACCCACACACACACACACACACACACACACACACACACACACACACACACACACACACACACTCAACGTAAGATCGTGAGCTCCAGCACAACATGAACACTACAGGTTTGAGCTTGTAATTAAGAGCCCCATTTCACACACACCCGAGAAACATGCCATCAAAACCACACTCCCGTCGTCAAAATGTCGTCCCAGTTCACACACAAATGTCTTTTTCGTGATCGCAGAAATAAATGAAATTTGAGAATTCGTGTCGTAAGTAGGCACGTTAGTGGTAATTAAATTTAGGTAAAGTGCGTGTGCGTGGCAGAGAGTATGAAATGTTTCTTTGGCACGCAAGAGAGAGAGAGAGAGAGAGAGAGAGAGAGAGAGAGAGAGAGAGAGAGAGAGAGAGAGAGAGAGAGATTTCAGAATGGGCAAAACAACATTGCTAGTGGACAGGAAGGTTAAGAATAATCTATAACTAGTCCACTAGTCTCACTCTGCAACACACTAGCCTAGGAGGGCCGTCAGCGTGCGGTTGAAGGATTACCTCTCACGGTAGAGGAGTAATGCATTATTCAACACACAACTTTGCCTCTCTGTGCAACCATCCGACGCTCTCGACATCATAATATTAACTCGAGTGTTTGGAAGCGACATAATGGTGACACTCTCTGTGCTGAGCTGAACAAGCGAAGCGAGTTATTGATCTCCCTTCTTGCCATATATTGACTTTCATTATTGCCATCTATTGACCTTCATTCTTGCCATCTATTGACCTCCATTCAACGTGCAATCAATGCATGTTGAAGCAAGCTCATTCAACCGACTCTTATAGAGGCGTAGTTTAGCCCTCAACTCCTGTGGTCAACTTCGCCATTCACATGGACTAGACGGTACAACGGCGTCCTCTCTTCTTTTAGAGTTGGGGTTCCATCCTATCCCTTCCCTCTCGTTCCTATCTCTTCCATAAGTGATGGAATCATGTTGGCTCGGCGCTCCCTCCATCCTCCCATCGACATTTCCTTGCCTCTGAATTCGGCCTAAAAGTCTATCCAATCACCGTTCTCTCCGGGAACTTTTCAACCATCGCTGACCATAGGTGGACGCTCAAATTTTACCTAGACATCCTCGCCACGTATGTCTGGAGTCATCAATTTGGATGATGCCAAGTTCTGAAGAAAAACAAACAAAAAATGAGCTTTTTCGTGCAAAAATATTGTTTGGATGATGATGTAAGGTGCATCTTCTATCTTTGTGTGTGTGAGCGGAATACTAAAGAGAAAATAGACGTCTCTATTCATCATCTTTTACAATCTCTTCCTCTTTTCTCTTGCTATCGTATCTTTCCAATCCTTCCTAATCTTAAACCTTTCTTTCTATATATTTTTCCCATTCTTATATCCAAGTTTCCTTCCTCCATCTTTTCTAATCCTCACTATCCTGTCTTATTTCCATATTCCATATCGTTATCCAACTGGTTGACGATTACTTGCGGTGATCTGTCAAGTGATAATAGATCGAACAGAAAATTAGAAATCACCTCACCTTTGTACCATATATTAACTACCACCTCATACGACGTTGCGCCGTCACGCAGGTGCAGTCGCACCTCCACAGATCTCCAGTATCAGCTCTTGATACTGGTAATGGCTCAAAAGGGCCACCACTTACGGGTTATTCATGCCCGTGCCACCTTTTGGGTGGCTTAATCTTCATCAATAACGATGTTGCGCGCTCAACACATAGCTGTATTATACCTTTTGTATTATACAATATTAATTCCTTTCACGACCAAAGATCACATTCACTCCAAACATTTGAACCACTTACAGGCTACTCATGCCCACTTACTCAATTACTCATACCCACTTACTCACTTAATCATGCCTCTCTTGCGGTGGCTTAACCTTCAATCAAATCTTCTCTGACGTGATAAATGTCCAAGACTGACCAAAACGTCGTCACTTAACCTATTTTCAGACGTGTAGGCTGGGTACCTAAGTGTTGACCAGACCACACACTAGAAGTTGAAGGGACGACGACGTTTCGGTCCGTCCTGGACCATTCTCAAGTCGATTGAGAACATATTTCAGCCACGTTATTGTGACTCATCGCCTGCACTGGGTACCTAATCCGGAATATACTCATATTGACAAACTCGTGTCAGTGGCAGGAAAAGCAACTCATTCACAGGTTGAGTTACATAGCTACGGAGTTACGGAGTTACCTTTACTGTAGCGTGGGAAATGGGAGCGTGTACCCAGAGGCTTTGCTTATGTCAGGTGAGTTAGTTAACATTATTAACATTATTCGCTGGGCATTGTGCGTTTGTTAAGCAGGGTGGGATTACCCAGTTGAAGAGGAGGAGGCTGGAGACTGCATCTGGAGAGAAAGAGAGAGAGAGAGAGAGAGAGAGAGAGAGAGAGAGAGATGTATTCAGCAATAGTGAGATAAAGAGTGGCCTGAACACAGTGCTGCCACCTCCTGGGGTGTTTTGCTAATACAACACTGCTCATTTCACTTCAAACAATACACTCTTGCGTGTTTCTAAGTGTGTGTGTGTGCGAGAGAGCATGTGTGTGTGTGTGTGTGTGTGTGTGTGTGTGTGTGTGTGTGTGTGTGTGTGTGTGTGTGTGTGTGTGTGTGTGTGTGTATATATGTACTTATAAGTGTGTGAATTTTAAGTAACTATCTTTAAATCTTAACAATTAATTGAAAAAAATCATTATTATTATAATTGATATACTATTTTTTTTCCTTTATATTAACTAATAATTGGAGTTCTACTATCGTTCGTTATTCCTCTCAATTCCTTCACAAATAATAGCAATTCTTGCTGTTAAATGAGTCAACGAGGGAATGGTCTTAGAGCCTATGGTCAAGGATGTGCTGGGTCAATACGTCAGTGGTCAAGGCTGTGCTGGGTCAATACGTCAGTGGTCAAGGCTATACTGGGGTCAATATGACAGTGGTCAAGGCTGTACTGTGTCAATACATCCGTGGTCAAGGGTCACCACTACCCAGTGTGGCACGGCTGGCATTAACCAATGTGCCCCCTATCTGGAACCATCACACATGAATGGCCTCATAATTAATGGCGACAAAGCGAGGCAGTGACTAACTACCGCCTCTAACAACCCTGTTGACAGTTACTGAGAGTGTTGCCAATCGCTGTTGTTAGCGGGGTGACTAATTGCTTATTGAATGTCGCTAATGAATGTAGCGATCTAAGAGGTTTCTTGAGTACTGATACTGTTTCTTGAGTACTCATACTGTTTCTTGAGTACTCATACTGTTTCTTGAGTACTCATACTGTTTCTTGAGTACTCATACTGTTTCTTGAGTACTCATACTGTTTCTTGAGTACTCATACTGTTTCTCGAGTACTCATACGGTTTCTTGAGTACTCATACTGTTTCTTGAGTACTCATACTGTTTCTTGAGTACTCATACTGTTTCTTGAGTACTCATACTGTTTATCGAGTACTCATACTGTTTCTTGAGTACTCATACTGTTTATCGAGTACTCATACTGTTTCTTGAGTACTCATACGGTTTCTTGAGTACTCATACTGTTTCTTGAGTACTCATACTGTTTCTCGAGTACTCATACTGTTTCTTGAGTACTCATACTGTTTCTCGAGTACTCATACGGTTTCTTGAGTACTCATACTGTTTCTTGAGTACTCATACTGTTTCTTGAGTACTCATACTGTTTCTTGAGTACTCATACTGTTTATCGAGTACTCATACTGTTTCTTGAGTACTCATACTGTTTATCGAGTACTCATACTGTTTTTTGAGTACTCATACGGTTTCTTGAGTACTCATACTGTTTCTTGAGTACTCATACTGTTTCTTGAGTACTCATACTGTTTCTTGAGTACTCATACTGTTTCTTGAGTACTCATACGGTTTCTTGAGTACTCATACTGTTTCTTGAGTACTCATACGGTTTCTTGAGTACTCATACTGTTTCTTGAGTACTCATACTGTTTCTTGAGTACTCATACTGTTTCTTGAGTACTCATATTTGTCTGTACTCTCTCTTCTTCTTCCTCTTCGTTTAGCTGAGGTTGCAGAGGTTGAGCTTTAGCTCCTTAGCTCCCTTCCTCTCAATCTTCAATTAACTGGTGTACATAGGATCCTAATTTCTTGATGCATTGGCACTTATTTTGTTCTGATATTTGTGTGGCTCGTTTTAATGCCTAGTTTGCACCTGTGTTTTCTTGTTTGTATCCCGTTCAATTTGTCAGTATTTTTCTAATCTGTCAATTTACCGAAGTATTTTGTATGTGAGAAACATGTCTCCTCTCTTTCCATTTTTCGTATGTTGATTCGAGGTTTATATCTTCATGTCCTCCCTCTCAGCTCTGGGATTACCATTTTGGTATATCTCTGAATACTCTTCAGCTTCATTTTATGTATGACTAGAGATGAGCTTCATGCTGACGCT